>NC_080865.1:310400-620800 GCF_030435755.1 Ochotona princeps | reverse complement strand
TGAAAGGCACTGCCATGCTCGATACCAAGACATAAAGCTAATCTAACCTAAACAGTACGATTGGCACAGACACAGACAGTGGGGCAATGGAACAGAGCAGATGCTCCAGAAATAATTTCACACATGTAACCAATCTTTCTTTGACAAATAATAATGTATAATCTGGAAAAAAGTTTCTTCAATAAAAGATGCTAGAAAACTGCATAACTGCATACAAAGTACTCAGTCAAAAACTCAACATCATCTCCCATCCTATATAAAAACCAACTGAAAATGAATTAAGTCTAAACGTTAAGATCTGAAACTATTAAACTGAGAAGAAAACATAAAAGAGACACTGTCAGACATTGTTATTGGCGTACACAATGATTTTTGTGAGGTAAGACTCCAGAAGAATGGGCAATTTAAAACCTAAGAAGCCGTTGAACTTGACTGGACAATAAGATGCTGCAGTCTATGTTTGGTATATGCTTGCAATGGGGGAATCTCAACTGAACTTGAGCTGTGGTTATGCAACAAGGTGGAGGAATCCACCATGGGGGGAGGGTTTGGGGAGGGGTGGGGAGAATCCAAGTACCTATGAAACTGTGTCACATAATACAATGTAATTAATTTAAAAAATATATATAGACCAAAGGAATTATATATTAAGCCAAGAAGCTTCTATACAGCAAAGAGAGCAATCAAAAGTGTATAAAGACAACATAATGGGACAAAATATTTGCAAACTGTTCATCTTACAAATTAGTATCCAGAATATAAAAGGAACACGCACATACAAAACTCAACAAATTAACAATCAATCCAGTTAAGAAATGGACACGGGATCTAAATAGACATTTCTTTTAAGAAATGGAAATGGCCAACAAATACATGAAAAATGCTCAGTATCACTAGCTATTAGGAAAACACAAAGCAAAACCATATGAGGGAATAGGAGGGAGGGTGCAGGGACTGAGGGTGGGAGGGACAGAAGGGAGAAAAGAAAATCACCACATTCTTCTAATTACAGGGAATGGTTAAGGATATGAACAGGTATTATTTAAAGAATGAAATATGAATTGCCAACGGACACACAAAAATATTCAAGATCTCCAGGCCACAATGAGCTTTCCCTTCTCCCCAGGTAGAATGGTTAGCATACAGAAATCAAAAACAGTAAATACAGACAAGGATATGGGGGAAAGGCACACTAATACATTAGTAGGCATGCAAACTAGTACAACCATTATGGAAGACAGTATGGAAATTACTCATCAATTTCAAAATTGACCTATCATACACCCAGCCATGCCACTCCTGGGAATTCATCCAAAGGAAATGAGATCAGCACATGAAAGAGTTATTTGTAACCCTATGTTTATGGCAGCTCAAGTAATGATAGCTAAGCTATGGGATCAACCCAGTTATCCATCTACTAATAACTGGAAAAGAAAATGTGTATATATAAATGCAGGGGAACTCTGCTCAGCCATAAAAAGGATGCAATCCTCTGTTTGTCAACAAAATGGATGCAGCTGAAGGCCACTGTGCTTGGGGAAATAAGTCAGACCGCAAAGGACAGGCATCGTGTTTTCTGATTTGTGATAGCTTACATGTCAAGTACAAAAAAAGTAATGTATATGAATGAAATTAACATGTTGAGATTTGACTACAGATTATAGCCCTTGTTGTATTCTTGCAGAACAGTGAAATTTCTACTTGTTGAATTCTATATTTACTGAAGAAGCAAGCCTGTGATTACAAGGTAAATTAAGGGACCAGCCCTGTGGTGTAACGAGTTGAGGCACTGCCTGCAATGCCAACATCCCATGTAGGTGCCAGTTTGAGTCTCAGCTGCACCATTTGAGATCCAACTCCCTACTAAGGCATCTAGACAAGCAGCAGAGGATGGTCCAAGTGCTTGGGCTCCTGCGTGCATGTGGAAGATGAAGAGTGAGCACCACTTTGGCTTGACCCAGCCTCAGTCATTGTGAATATTTAGACAGTGAACCAGCAAATGGAAGATCATTCTCTCTGCCTCATCCTCTCTATGTAAGTGTGCCTTACCCCTAAATAAATCTTAAAATAATGTAAATTGAAAGCATGTTCTTGAAAAAAGTTAAAAAATAAAGAAGGAAGGAAGAAAAGTAGGAAGTATTATATGCTTAAAATTGAATATATGGGGCCCAGTACATTGAACTAACAGCTAAAATCCTTGCCTTGCATGCACCAGGATCCAAAATGGGCACCAGTTCATGTCCCGGCTGCTCCACTTTCCATCCAGCTCCCTACTTGTGGCCTGGGAAAGCAGTTAAGGACGGCCCAAAGCCTTGGGACCTGGCACCAGCGTGGGAGACCTGGAAGAAGCTCCTGGCTCCTGGTTTCAGATCAGTTCAGCTCCAGCCATTGTGGACACTTAGGGAGTGAACCAGTGGATGAAAGATCTTTCTCTCTGTATCTCTTTCTTCCTGGTAAATCTGTCTTTCCAATAAAAAATATTTTTTTAAAAAAGAGTGAAGATCTTTAAAAAATGAATATATGAAATACATTAAATCTATTATGTAAATTTTTTAAAGTCCACAATAAGGTATTACCTCACTCAGAATGGCTAATATCAAAAAGATAAAAAAAATTTTAAATGCTGGTATGAATGTGTTAGATAAGGAAAATTTAATACAGAGTTGGTGGAAATATACATTAATATAGCCATTATACAGAACAGTCTGGAAGCTTGTAATAGGACTGGCCATTTGACTCCACCTGGAAAGCCCACATTTCACTTCTGACTCAGTTATGGATCCCACCCTCCTGCCAATGTGGATCCTACTAGGCAACAAGTATATGGGTAGCTGTCACACACACTGGAGACCAACATTAAGTTTTAGGCTCTGGGTTTCAGTGTGCCCTAACAACAGCTACCATGGGTGTTCAGGGGACAAAGTTAGAATCAGAAGTGAATACGGGATTCAAACTCTGCTATGCAATACACGGATCCTAACATTTCAAACCACTCTGCCAAATTCTTGCCTGTATTTTCCTATATGAGACTGAGGAAAAACCCCATAGTCACATGTACACGCGTGTGAAGCAGTGATATTAGGAAAGAAGCTGTAAAGTTCCATATATGCCCAAGAGGTGTGGGCAGATATGGCAGGGTTCAACCTTTGTAAGACAGAGAAATGAGGAAATGAACATCTTGTTGCTGAGATCAAGTGGTGGGCCAGGTAGAAGCACCACTGCCTACCTTCACTCATGAGTACATTACATTGATGAAAAAAGCACAAATCAGTGGAAACCAGAACTCCAAAATGAAGGGTATGGCAATGGCCCTGTGGTGAAGGAGGTTAATTCTCTACCTGTAGTGCCAGCATCCCATATTGGTGCATGTTCCAGTCATAGCTGCTCCACTTCTGATCCAGTTCCATGTTAATGCACCTGGGAAAGCAGCAGAGGATGGCCGAAATCCTTGGGTCAATGTATGTACATGAGATACACAGAAAAAGCTCCTTGCTTCAGACTGGCCCAACTCCAGCTGCTGTGGCCATTTGGAAAGCGACCAGCAGGTTGGAAGATTCCTCTCTCTCTCCTTTCCTCTAACTGCCTTTCCAATATAAACATAAATTTTTTGTTTTAAAAAAGATTTATTTATCTTTATCGCAAAGTCAGATATGCAGAAAGAAGGAGAGACAGACAGGAAGATCCTCTGTCTGCTGATTTACTCCCCAAGTGGCCACAATGGCCAGAGCTGCACTGATCCGAAACCAGGAGCCTGGAGCCTCTTCCAGGTCTCCCATGCAGGTGCAGGGAACCAAGGCTTTGGACCATCCTCAACTGCTTTCCCAGGCCACAAGTAGGGAGCTGAATGGGAAGTGGGACAGCCGGGATTAGAATCGGCGCCCATATGGGATCCAGGCGCATGCAAGGCAAGGACTTTTGACCATTAGGTCACCACGACGAGCCCAACGTTTTTCTTGAGTGAAAGATATAAAGGCACTAAAATATAAATAAAATTAAGCATCAGGTAAAATATCCACCATTCATGATGAAATTTTAAAACTGATTCTCAGTCTTCAACAGTTTTAGCTAGTCATTAAATAACCTGGCTACCAATTTTTTTGTAAACCACTCCACATATGTCACCCTGGGCAACTCTTTAATTTTTATTCATGCATTTTAATCTAGGCATAAAGACAAAGATGTTCCATCCACTGGTTCACTCTTCACTGCCCAACTGCCTGAAACAATCAGAGCTGGGTCAGGTTGAAGCCAGGGAGCTAGACCTCCACCCAGGCTCCCCATGGGGATGGCAGGCATCCCAAATGGCATCTTCACCAGTAGGGCAAACTCCACTGGTCTTAGCCTTGGGTACTCAGCATAATTACAAGGTCATTGGGCACATGTTTAAAGTGCCCAATTTCAGGTCCTTATAGGAGAAATCTTTCTGGTAACCCCTTTATTCTGGACTCTAAAATATGCATACAGTGAGTTCTATACTATGAAATCTACTCTATGTAATATTGCTCCATAAGTGAATCTATGGCATATGAGAGAATCTGCCCTTTCAGCAAGCCCACAAGTGACTTGTATTTATCCCAAAGTCTGAGAAGTTAAAACTTAGAAAAATAAAAAGGGAAAAATGAAAAGTTGAAGCACTACTATTAAAATACAAGCTAATTCAGCAAATATGCACTAATTACCAACCAAATAATAAACACTGTGTCATGTAGATAAGTTTCCACTTCAACCTGGCTGACTCTGTGTTTGAGAGACATTTTTTATTGTGACCAAAAAAATCCAATTTCAACTAACTCAAATAATAATAATAAAAAAATCATACTTCATTCAAGTGAGAGTTGACCTCAAAACCCACCAAGGACCTGGTTCCTCATTGGTTGGCACCATCCTCAATTTCCATACTGATCCCCTGGCTGGCCATTCATTGGAGCAAAAACAGTGGCTAAGATCCAAACTTCACATCCTGACACCAACTCATGAAGATAAGTGTTGGTCTCTTTATCCCTTATCTTTCAACTCTATCCTACATCATGATCCCACTTGTTCTCTGTGCTTCAGCGCAGTTGGCCTGTTTCAAGTTCGTCTTACCTCTTCCACTGCATGTAAGAGTCTAAAGTGTATTCCATTGGCCAGCTGTATTCTTCTTCCTCTATAACTGGTTAACGCACACTCAAACATCACCTCCAGGCCTGATGCAATGGCTCAGTGGGTAAATCCTCACCTTGCAAATGTACAAATCCTATATGGATGTCTTCTGCTGCTGCACTTCCCTTCCAGCTCCCTGCGTGTGGCCTGGGAGAGCAATAGAGGACAGTCCAAAACCTTGGAACCCTCACCCACATGGGAGACCTGGAAGAAGCTCCTGGCTTCAGATCAGCTTAGCTCTGGCCATTGTGACTACTTGGGAAGTGAACCAGCTGATGGAAGATCTTTTTGTATATCCTTTTCTCTGTAAATCTGCCTTCCCATTAACAATAAGTAAATCTTTTAAAAAAATCACCTCCAAGCTTAGACTTCATAACCTCAAGTAAGTCATCCTTGCCTCCTTCACCTACCAAAGTCAGCTCCTGCTATGTGCTCCCAAACACAGTGTAGTTTTCCTTCACAGAATTAACATAATCACTCAATGTTTGTGTCTTCCAGAATAGCAACCATGTCTCATTTTATACAATTGACATAAAGTGTCTTCACAGTGGACATTGAGTAATTATTTGTTCATTGTATAGATGGGTGGATGCAGAGATGAATGGATAGACAGAGGGATGGATGAAACAGCTTTTCAATTTTGCCATGTAACAATTAGCTATGTAACTTTCAGCATTTTTGAGATTCAGTCCCCTCAACTGTGAAATGAAAAGGTTGGGCTAGTTGACCTTTAAGATTCTTGCTGAATTTCAAGTGCTGAATTCATCAAGTATCACTGGAAAGAGAATTTCTTACACTAAGAGTATTATGGAACTAAACCAAATAAGTGATATTTTTTGGCCATTCTGCTATCCTTTTGCAAATGTCATTTTTAATCAAATTCTGACTTTACGTGGTCTTATGTAGTAGTTAACAATCTGGAGAAAATGGGATACTCCAACTGTTACCAAGCAGGTGGAATTTGCAAATAGATAACACAAGTTAGAAAAAATATATTCTGATAGTTTAGGAAGATGTTAAATGAAATGTTATTGAGAAAAAATTTACACGTTTCTGTTCCTATTCCAAACCCCCAAATGGTAATATTCAAAGTAAAAAGCATTATTTGGTTTAATATACTGCTAAAACATAAGATTAACATCTTCAGCTGATGTTCAACATAGAGAGAGCACTATCACTATATTGAAACAGTTTTAAGTTTACAAAATATAATTGTATTCAAATTTATGAAAATTTTATTAGTTTCTGAATATATTTTTATTCACAATCTGATTCATAGCTAAGTCTTGTCATCTATTTGTATATATTTTTAAAAATATAATTTTTCTTTTCATTTGGCATGCCTTTGAAACACAAAGATAAAATGTCCTACCTGCTCTCTCATTTAACATCTGGATTTGAGCTATAATCTGCCTATAAATAAGAAATGAGAATTTTGATCAGGCAGCTTTGCAATCTGTTCAAAGTAGTCTGGGAATACTTGATAGCATAACAAATCTCCAAGTAAATTAACTGATGTTAAGACAGTTTAACTACTATGAGATATTTTGTTATATCTCATATTCCCTTATAAATTAATACTTTTTGATGCAGCAGAGTATTGATAAAGAGAAGGCACTACACATAATTTTCCTTGAAAAAGAAATAGCATTGGTGAGGAAACAAAGCCCCATTGTTTCATCTTCAAAGTGGCTGGGGAAGGAACTAGTTAGCCATCGCCACCAGAAACCATTTCTGTTTGCTCTTTGCCTCCCAATGCCAGATTCCTGGCTCATAGAATGTAGGCAGGAATGCCTTGCCTTGGGGTCTGTCCATTAAAAGGTATCATGCAGTTCTCCAACATCTTTGCTGATACACGTTGGAAATGGTAAGCTTAGTCTGGTTCATTTCCAGAATACTGTGTTAGGCATATGCCCTCTGCTTCTCCACATGCCCAGGCAAATCGGGACCCAGCAAAAGACAGGCTATGTTATCTAAGCCCCTCAATCTTTTTTTCTTTAAGATTTATTTTATTTTTATTACAAAGTCAGATATACTGAGAAGAGGAGAGATAGAGAGGAAGTGGAGCTGCCGGGATTAGAACCAGCGGCCATATGGGATCAAGGCGAGGACCTTAGCCACTAGGCCACGCTGCCAAGCCCACCCCTCACTCTTAGTAGCTCAGATTTCTTAGCACAAAACACTACCCTACACTTCTATCAAAAGTTTGCTACAGGCAATTGTCACTTTTGCTACATTTTCCTTCATTTTGAGGAAAAACTGGGCGAGGTAGGAGCTTGATATTCCATGATATTCACCCTAGACTGATCCTTGTACAAATTGGACTCTGAAATAGATCAGTTGCAGGAAGGAAGTAAATGTCAAACTTTTCTTTTTACTTAAAGACTTTGGACATGAGGCCAGCATTGTGGCTAAGTGGGTAAAGCCACTACCAGTATCCCATATGGGTACCAGTTGGAGTACTGGCTGTTCCAGTATCAATCCAGCTCCTTACTAAGGGCCATGGAGAAAGGAACAGAAAAGATTCCAAATATTTGGGACCCTGCACCCACACGGGAGACCCAGCTGAAGCTGCTGTTTCCTGGCTTTGCTCTAGGCCAACCCTAGCAGCTATAGCCATCTGGGAAGTAAGCCAAAGGATGGGAGATCTCTGTCTCTCTTTCACCCTCTCTCTCCGTAAGTCTTTCAAATAGATAAATACTTTAAAAAAAGACATTGGACCGAAAACAAACATGGAAACAAATGAGTGTTAAGTCCTGATGCACATAGAAATAGATGCCAGGATCCGATTAAAAGAGAAATGCCTGGGCCTGGTGTGGTAGCCTAGTGCTCAAAAGTCCTTGCCTTGCATGCGCCAGGATCCCAAATGGGCACCGGTTCTAATTCCGGCTGTCCTACTTCCCATTCAGCTCCCTGCCTGTGGCCTGGGAAAGCAGTCAAGGACGGCCCAAAGCCTTGGGACCCTGCACCCATGTGGGAGACCTGGAAGAAGCTCCAGGCTCCTGGCTTCAGATCAGCTCAGCTCTAGTCATTGCGGCAACTTGGGAGTTAATCAACGAACGGAAGATCTTCCTCTCTGTCTATCCTCCTCTTTATATATCTGCCTTTCCAATAAAAGTCAATCTTTAAAAAAAGAGAGGGAGACAGAGAAATGCCTGTAAAAGAAAATGCAGAGTGAGGCAGGAGAGCTAAAGAATAATCAGACCACAACACAAGTCTGACACCAAGTGAAAGAGAGAAAAGGAAGGTTGGGTGGAGACATGCCAGGATTCCACATAGACTAAGGCTGGGCCAGGTCATCAGGAAGTCCTCATGCCACAGTCAGTCATCAGGACTGACAAACTTGCTTTGGAACCTGCCACACTCTTTCATCAGGGGCTCGAAGCAGCGCCTGGGAGGCAAGGTCTCACCTCAAACCTCGAGACAGATTTCAGAGCCCAGCAGTAGGGTCCAGCAGTCACTTTCGTCCTGTGTAGTTCTTCAATGCACCTTCTCATAAGCTCTACAGAGGTTTTTTAAAAATTGGCATGGGTTTTCCATCTCATCTGTACCTCATTTTAATAGATTTTAGCAACTATTTCAGCACTGACCAGAACCAGCCAATCTCAGAGATAGGTCACATCTTGAATTTAATTCATCACTGTCAGTCAGTCACATAACACTCCCCATTAACACAGATTCCTCAACCTAGTCAGAATATAAGCTCAGCTACTAGTTACATGGAGACTGCAAATAAATATAATTTAACTAAGACATTTCTTTCCCTCTCTTAAGTGTCTAGTTAAGCAGTGTAGTAATAGTATGTTGGCCACGCAGTATCATACAGGATACAGGAACCTCCTTGCTTTATGTCCCATCATTAGAATAGAACTACTACCATCAACATCACTTAATGTTCATTTCTGTGTTCTAGGTGGGATGAAAGGTAAGGAATTTAACCAACAAAGGAGGTTTTCCAGCTATATCCCTCTCTTTGAAAAAGACTTATGCACTAATCATCTCCCTGCGGTGCTAGCATCCTATACTGGCACCACTTCCTGTGCCAGCTGCTGTGCTTCCAAACTGCTTATGGCCTGGGAAGGCAGTGGAGGCCCAAGGCCTTGGGCCCCATAACCCACATGGGAGACCAGGAAGAAGCTTCTGGTTTCCAGTTTCAGCTTAGCTCAGCTCAGCTACGGAATTTGTAGCCATTTGGAGAGTGAACCAGTAGATGGAATACGTCTCTCTCTTTGTGAAATCTTTCTAATAACAACAAGTAATTCTCTAAAAAATGAATCCTGGGAAGTTATTTGAAGACAATTTCAGCACAGAATTTATGAGAGACAGTTTGCTGCACAGCAAGCTGGGAAATGTGAAATAGTCATGAAAAAGTTCATGAGAAATGATTATGAAAAATAGAAACATGAATGTCCAATTGTTTTGCACCAAAGTAAACTTTTTGAAAATTTTCTGTTTCCATGAACTTTTTGAGGTATTCTTGTATTATTTGGGTTGTATATAATAATACTCCAACTCTTTTTATAAAGAAAGGGTAGAATAAATACTGGACAGGTACTTTTTTATCATAGCCATTTCTAGGGCTTGGTTCTGAAAGGAAAGTTTTAATTGGAAAAAAAATACTGAGTTTTCTTTTCTGTGATATACCAAATGAATGAATATTTAGGAGAGACACTGATCTAGTTCATTTGCTATCTATAAACTTACACCTTTTGCTCATTGATTACTTTGTCAATATATCTATTCATGTTCTATTTTCTTTCTTTTACAGCCAAGAGTAAGTTTTTCTTTTTCTTCCTTTTTTTTCATTCTAGTGAAGACCTTCAAGGCTAACTGCTGTCTCCAGCAAGAACAGCCCCGGAAGCTATGTTTGTAACTGACAACCCATCTTTCCGACTTTCAGATATTCGATCAGGGAAAGCAACCTAAGCTGAGCAGACATATTTCCCATTTGCAAGATCTAGGAGCTGGGACCAAAATTGCTAGTCACTTTGAAAAAAAAAGGAGATATAAATTCATCAAATGGTAGGGACAACTATCTTTTGCCATATTTATGAATGGAAAAGGCAGCTGGTTCTCAGCAAGGCAGGAAGAAGTCACAGAACATCACCTGTTTTGCTCTAGTTACGTAGGTCGACACTTTCTACAGATGTTTCCTCTAAACACTACAGCCAAGAAAGTGAACTGAAAGGACAAGGAACAGCTGGAGTGGCTAATAGCAAACACTTTCTGAACTACCTTGATTTTGATCATTTAACCAATGCAACCTCAAATCTTTCCATCTGTGGTTCCTCTAAGTGACAGCCTGGACCCAGCATGAAATTTGATAATTGTTGTATATATTCCCCAGCCCCCACCCAGTGCATATCTCTTTAAATGGCTACATGTTACTTTCTGCCAAGAGAACCATCCTGCCTCTTACACATTAACATAAGGATCAACAGACAGTTTTAAGAGTTTGGCCAATTGCTTCGGATTACTGGATTTAATTTGAGAAATGGAGTTGAATTAGAGTTGCATACTGTACTAGGTATTCACTGCATGGATAAATAACACATGGACTCTACCCATGAACTTGTAATTTGGTCTCAGAAGTTACAAAGTGTAGTACCACATATGCACATCTAACGAGAAAGAGTTAAGACTTCTCAGTTGGAAGATGACTCAACAGCCTAGAGGCAGAAGCAGAGAAGATACTATTGATTTCTTTTTTTTTAAGATTTATTCATTTTATTACAGCCAGATATACAGAGAGGAGGAGAGACAGAGAGGAAGATCTTCCGTCCGATGATTCACTCCCCAAGTGAGCCACAACGGGCCGATGCACGCCGATCCAAAGCCAGGAACCTGGAACCTCTTCTGGGTCTCCCACGCGGGTGCAGGGTCCCAATGCATTGGGCCGTCCTCGGCTGCTTTCCCAGGCCACAAGCAGGAAGCTGGGTGGGAAGTGGAGCTGCCGGGATTAGAACCGGCGCCCATATGGGATCCCGGGGCTTTCAAGGCGAGGACTTCAGCTGCTAGGCCACGCCGCCGGGCCCGATACTATTGATTTCTTAGAGGAAGCAAACCCATTTCAAAGCACTTTCCACTCACTGACCTGGTTTTCACTTAATTCCCTCAGTTTTTCTGCACTCAGTACACAGAGATAGCTCTACTGAGTAGGGGATCAAAAGGAATGTCAAAGCAAGAAAAAAACAACAAAAATGCCTACACATAGCTACGGTTAGCTGTCTTCCGAACGAAAGCTCAGATTATGGAAGTCAATGAAAATTTTATGCAGACAGAAGAAAAGAGCAATTGTTTTTCATAGCCTTCCCTTGTCACTCTGCTATGTCCTGCTATTTAAAGCAACCATCACGACCACTACCACCACTACAACCACCAAAAAGGTCCATCCAGTTTCCTGCCTTCTGGAATTTTTGAACATGGGGGAGGGGGAGGGAGGGATAAGAACTCATGTAAATTGCTGGAAACAAATGGTAACAGTTGTTTCATCTATAATGGACTATTAGATTTGATTATTTGCAAGTATCATTAAGATTTATTGCAATGTCTCTAACGGAATACAGTGCTACAGATTTCATCTGCCTAATACAATTAGAATGTAGGCTTCTGCGGTTGAGTTGCTACGTATTTTCCTTGGAGGAAAAAATGTGTATCTTCTGCCATGAGAATACTGCTGAGAATAAAAAAAGCTATTCTGACTGCTTTTGTCCAATTTAACATTTTTCTATCATAACAAAATTCTTATGAATTTCATATTAACTGATAATTTGAAGCCAAACATCTTCCAGAGCACTGTTTACCAAAAAGCAAACAAACACAGGATAATCAAGACCAGGAACATGATCCTTTATTTGTCAGGAAAGACAGATGCTGGGCCCAGCACATTAGCCTAGTGGCTGAAGTCCTTGCCTTGAATGCGCCAGGATCTCATATGGGCACCTGTTGGTGTCCTGGCTGCTGCACTTCCCATCCAACTCGCTGCTTGTAGCCTGGGAAAGCAGTTGAGGATGGCCCAAATCATTGGGTTTGCACATGAGAGACCTAGAGGAGGCTCCTGGCTCCAGATTAGCGCAGCTCCAGTCATTGTAGCCACTTGGGGAGTGAACCAGCAGACGGAAGATCTTTTTCTCTGTTTCTCCTCCTCTCTGTATATCTGCCTTTCCAACAAAATCTAAAATAAATCTTTTTTTAAAAAAAAGCAGATGCTTTATGGGCATAGTTGTCAGTTGAAGCGAATGTTATGCATTTAAAGCAATTGTAGGCAGCATTTGCCTGAACAATGCTTCTTCATGGCAGGTGAGAGACAGAACTAGACACAAACCCTCAAGTAGGTTAAGAGAAGAGGCATGCCTTTATTTAGACATATCCCCAGCTCCATCCGCTCACACACACACACACACACACACACACACACACACAGGCTGGCTTCCTGGACTGTTCATGCTATAAGAGTTAATATTCATTGTTGCATTTCCATCAGTATTTTGAACTCCCAATCTAACACTCCCTATCCCCACCTATACTCTCCATATTATCCCAGGTGACTATTGTTCCTTTCAACTCCCTGGAACAGCAGAACTTTACCATCACACTTCTCAACTGTTGTCAGAGCTCCTAGGGCACCAGCTTCTCTCCAGGGAAACGATAAAACTGCATGGAAATCCAATTAAATGTAATTCTGCATCTAGAAGAACTAAAGGAAATCCTCCTCTGCTCTGTGGCTTTTTACTAAGTTTCTAAGTGAACTTAAGCATTTTTAAGATTTTATTTTTATTATAATATTACATGTTAAATATTATGCATATAACATAAGGAAAAGTACGAATACTCAAAAGAGAACAGAATAAAAACCAAGTAGCTTTAACATCTATTTAACAACATGAATAATTCAAATCTGCTCCTGGCATCAGAAAAATATTCTAGAATATTTTCCAGAGATGTATTTGTTGTTTGAGATTGTTGTTATGTGACAAGTTTTAGCTATATTCAAATAGAACATTATAAATGCAGTATGGCTAACTCAGGGGATGCTAAAATCACAAAGGAAGAAAATTATTGAAGAAAAAGATATGATTATTTAGAAATTCAGAGACCCAAATTTTAAGTAATATTTGAAATGCATATAATGTACTATATTACAAATGAAAAAATGGAGTGTGAAATTTTACTAAAAGGACTGTTGAGTGGTCAACGAGTTTATCAAATAGAATATTCACTAAACTGGTTACAAAGTGTTACTTTAGAGAGAGTCACTGTGGGGTACATAAACTTTGAAAATGATCTAAAACCATGTAGAGCTATGTGGATCATTGCTTTCTGAACATACTTTCCCAAACACTACATCCAAATGAGATGACTGAAAGAATCCTAAATAGCAGGTAGATCTAGCACCAAGTGCTTTCCAAACTGCCCTACTGGAATATTTGGTTTTTATTACAACACTACTATCACTATTCCTATTGTTATTATTCTCACCATAGATTTGTAGCCATTTTTTCAAAAAGTGATTGATGCAGTGTTTTCAAATGTATATGGCTGAATTTGAATTTGAAAGATAGAGCATGACTCATGATTGAGCATGACTCATGAGAACAGAATAGTATTGGAAAATGTTTTCACTGGAAAATTCGTGAGTTAGCAACAATAGCCCTGTTTGTTAAATTTCAGATACAGATAAACAGTGAGTATGATTCATGAATAATTGCAGAGTATCCATGGTTACAGAAAATCTTGTCAACACCCATTTTTCTATTTAGACCTTGGGAGCCATGTCACCGCAGTTCTATAAATAGAGTATAAATTCATTCATATGAACTCTAATAATTATGTGCAAATTTTCAATCTTCTCTGTAATAAAGGAACTGAACTCTAGAGTGTAAGAGGGGAGTATGTAATGTCACGGATATAATGCTCCATATGCTTGAACAAGAGTCAACATAACAAAGACAATAAACTTATAAGGAAGAAATGGAGCTGGATGAGCTCTCTGCAGGATGACTGGGGAAGAGTGACCGAGCAGGAGAAGCTGAACAACCTGGAGCTACTTACAGTCCCCACTGAGCACCCCCTTTCAGTTTTACATTCAAAACAAAAGTATGCGTACATAGTAGATTAAATATGAAAAGGGCGGAGATTATTTTCAGAAATCCCATAAAGTCAAAAAGAATGAGAAACAACAGCAAATGAGAGAACGCCATAAATTTTAAAAAATGGAAGTTAAATGCTTAAGTGATAACTGACCAGGCACAAAGTTAAAACCTAAGTTTCCATAAGCTTTCAAGGTCAGGCAGCAGTGGCAAGGAAGCCACACACCACACCACACCACACCACACACACACACACAGAGCAGTGGCTAGGAAGCCACACTACACACACATATACCCTGAGCTGCAAAATCACAGGGATGCTTAGAAATTGAATGCACCAGATATGTCTGAGGGTTGAACAACAGAGGCCTGAAAAAATTAACCAGGCCTAAAGGCAGGAGTGCTGTGTTCAAAAAAAAGCGCGAGGGGGGGAGGATTAATTCAAGGTTATTATATCCCAAATCATGATATCCTCACAACTCCTTCTCCTATCTAGCTCTGAGAACACTGGGAGCCAATCACTTACTTTCTAGGTAAGAAAATTATTCCCAGCTCCGGCGCCATGGCCTAGTGGCTAAAGTCCTCGCCTTGAATGCACCACAATCCCCAATTGGAACCGGTTCTAATCCCGGCTGTCCGACTTCCCATGCAGCTACCTGCTTGTGGCCTGGGAAAGCAGTGGAGGATGGCCCAATGCATTGGGACCCTGCACCCGCATGGGAGACCTGGAAGAGGTTCCTGGTTCATTTCATTAAAATAATTTCTCAACTTTCAGGAAAACAATCTGTTAAGTAAAAGGTTTTCCCAGCTACTATGGCTAGCAAACCATTTAAAATATCAGTTGGTTAAGTTTTCTGACGAATGGTGCCTATAAACTGAGTTGACTAATAATTGGCCCATAAGCAAAGACTAAATGTTTAATATTGTTTTTACTCTGTGCTAAGGAGAAATTCATTTTCAAGTAGTAGGATCAAAGATATGTCACTTATCAAAGGTGAAGGTCAATTACTTAGGAACTACACTGCAGTAAGCAGAAAATATTCATTTCCCCTCTTCAGTGTTATTATTTTTCAGAGGGTCTATGACCAAATATAGGAAAAGATTATTGGACCTTATAAGCTCTGAAGTAATCATTTAAATGTGAATAACAATTTCTATGAAAAACACAAGGCAACCACAATTGCATCTAGATGTCATTCTGGGACATCACCTCCTACATACAGCACTTAATGAAAAATGAATGCTGTGTAACATTATTATGCTCAAATTAATCTTCCACTTAAAAGGGTCTTCAAAGAGTTTTCTTTGATTACCAATCATTGGTGAGAACTACTGGTGGACCATCCATGCAACAAAGTTTGGCTAGCCTGACACAGACCAAAGGCTACAGAAGAAACAGGGAGTACACATGTCTATGTTGCCTTTAGAGGACTCAGAGTCAGGAGAAGAAGGACTAAGGTAAGAATAGGAAGCAGAGTCAGAGCTAGCTGGGAAGCCAGCAAAAGCAGCCAAGTTCAATAGTAATCATTTTCATTACTATCTTTGATTTCTTTCCAAACATATATTTGTGATGAATTCATTTATCCACCGACTAACTATCCCCCAAATACAAATAGTGTATTAGTTTATATGCTAGGCACTGAGAATTGAATAGCACTGCATTGGGAAGCAGAGGCCTGAGTTCTAGTCCTAAAACTAACACTAACCAGATGTGTGAAATGGCAAGTGTTCCTGTGGGGACAGGGTCTTGAGTTCGTAGAAGGCAGCTCTATATTTTAATGCAATTTTCTAAGTGTGCTCTTCAGTGTTGTTGGCACAAATAGAGTAAGATGCGTTGCTTCTTATGCAGCAGTAATTGAAAGTTTCAAAACTTAAAGACATTATTTAGAAGGGATTGTGGCTTATTAAAGTCTCTTACTCTATTAATTACCCTATACAATAGAAATGTGAGTCTACACATGGACACTTTGCAACCTGAATAAAAAGTTTTTTTAAGGCAACTGTGCCCTATGATACAGCAATAGAGACGCTGTCCCAAAGTCATTACCCTTGGAGGAGTTTTGGGCACAAAAAGATCTGCTTTGTTATTTTTATTTTTCTCCATTTTATTACTATTATAATTTTATGATAGAGTTCCATAGGCTCTGGGATTTCCCTTATCCTCTTCCCCAAATCCCCCCCCACCACCACACTGATGTCCCCTGAAGTATGGCAATAGCACAGTTCTTCATAAACAGTCATATATCCCTCATGGTGGGCACAGACAATGGCAGAGAGTCCAGCATCCTATTGTCAAGATATAGTAAACAGTCTCATTGGGAGTCCATCTTTGTCTGGAGGTAGAGATGCATACTGCATTGTATCCTCACATCTGGATATGATATCTCCATTGCACAGTTACTATGCATCCCCTTAAATGAAAAGCCACAAAACAAAATCAACAACAGAAAGAAAAAAAGAAATTTATAATGCCATGAAGTTAAATACTACGCTACTGAATGACAAATGTGATGTTGAAGAAAATCAAGAACTTCTTGAAGAAAATGATGCTACTCTATGACCTATGAGTCAGTGAAGAAATTAATCAGAAAAAATTGTTTTGACGAAATGAAAATAAAAATAAAAAACGTCAAAATCCATGAGATATACTTTCTGCTGATCTTTGTTGGTAAGATGTGTCTCCTGTAGACAACAAATAGATGGATTTGGGGTTTTGATCCAGTGTGCGTATCTATGACATGTGATTGATGAGTATAAGCCATTTACACTCAGGGTTAATATGGAGAGATGGTAATTTGATCCTGTCATTTTGGCAATGGGTCATTCATTGTTTGATTTAGTCTTCTGTTGTTATTTTACTGAGATGTTCTTCACGTTTGCTTATGGTTTTGGTGGGTGCTACCCCTTTTCTCTGTCAAGACAACTTCTTTAAGTATCATTTGTACGGCAGGTGTGGAAGAGGAGTATTCTCTGACCTTTTCTTTACTGTGGAAGAATTTTATTTCATTTCAAAAAACAAAGGAAAGCTTTGCTGGGTAGTTATTCTGGGCTGACAATTCTTCCATTTAAGAATCTGGAATATGTCACTCCATTCTCTTCTGGCCTGTACAGTTCCCTCTGAGAGGTCAGCTATGAGTCTGATTGCCATTACTCCTGATGTCAATTGATGTTTTTCACATGCACGTTTGTTTAAGAATCTTTTCCTTATGTTCAATTGAAGACAGCCTGATTATGTGTTGTGGTAAAGATTGCTTTTGGTCAACCCTGTTGGGAGTTCTGTGCCCCTCCTGTAATTCTGTTTCCCAATTCTTTCTCCAGATTAGGGAAGTTTTCCTTTATTTCACTGAATACATTTTTAAGCCCAGCTTCTCCTTCTGCACCTGTTAGAACTCACATACCTCTATTTGGCCTTTTAATAGCGTCCCTTAATTCTTGAATACTTTTCTTAGTTTGACACAGATCCTCTTCTAGCCCTTTGACTGTTTCACCATTGTGGCAAGAAATATCTTCCAATAATGAGATTCTTTCTTCTGCCTCATTCATTCTATTATGGAGACTTTACACTGAATTTTCAATTTGCTCCTTTGAATTGCTCCTTTTTAATTGTTCCTTTAATTTGCTCCTTTAATTTAATTGTGTCTTTCATTTCTAATAATTTGGTTTGATTTTGTTTTAGTGCTGCTATTTCCTGTGTGATATATTCCTTAAATTGCTTGAACTCCTGGGCCCGGCAGCATGGCCTAGCAGCTAAAGTCCTCGCCTTGAAAGCCCCGGGATCCCATATGGGCGCCGGTTCTAATCCCGGCAGCTCCACTTCCCACCCAGCTTCCTGCTTGTGGCATGGGAAAGCAGCCGAGGACGGCCCAATGCATTGGGACCCTGCACCCGTGTGGGAGACCCGGAAGAGGTTCCAGGTTCCTGGCTTTGGATCGGCGTGCATCGGCCCGTTGTGGCTCACTTGGGGAGTGAATCATCGGATGGAAGATCTTCCTCTCTGTCTCTCCTCCTCTGTGTATATCTGGCTGTAATAAAATGAATTAATCTTTAAAAAAAATTGCTTGAACTCCTGCATGTGCTCATCATTGTTGATAAAAAGCTTTAGAACCAGTTTTCCGATTCTTTACCCCCATTACCTCATTTTATTTCTCAGGTAACTCTGAGGTTGGCAAAGGCTTTTGCCCCTTTGCAGGGGAGTCCTCAGTAATATTCACTGTGCCTCTGTCTCTTCTCTTGCTCTTGGTCACTGTACTTCTGGTTAGTAGACCCTTCTCCCTAGGGCAAGTTTCTAAACAGTGTCAACCACAGGTCTACAGCTTGACTTTACTGATTCGACTTAGTGCTCAGTTCTTTGTTTGCAGTCACTTGTGCCACTCCCTCCAGCAAATTTCAGGTCTGAGCTCTTGTGTTAAGCTTCCACTGTGCTCTCCAAAGCCCCAGCTCCTGGCTCATCACTCTCCACCTCCTATGACCCTATGCTGTGGCTACACCATTCCCACTTCTGCTTCAAGAAGTTCCCACGATTAGGGTGATACCAGGTATCCTAAATAACTAGATTGTTGGTGCTGCTGATCTTCCTGGAACCTGCTGGCTGTTTAAGTCTGAGGGCCACCCAAACCTATCTTAAACCACAGGATGCCAAAGTTGGTATTATTTTCCCTGGGGGACCAGTGCAGTGCACTGAGCAGGAAATGAGTTTGCTCCCAGCTCAGCGCATGTGCAGCTCACTATTGTCCCTCCAGCCTCAAAGCCTTTGCCATGCTGTACAAAATGGCACCTGATGTGCCACTGGTGTTGTTCTGGATCTGCTGGCCGCTAGGTCTGGGGAACAGCCAGATCTATTTTGGGTGGGCCTTGTAGGATGCCACATTGCTGCAATGTACTGAGGTTGAGAGGAGTTCACTCCCAACTTAGTGCATGCATATTTTGTCCTACTGCCTTTGCCTTCCTACACAAAATGGCACTCAGTGCATCTCTGATGGTGATCTGTGCTGTGAAATCCACCCTGTTCCTACACTGCCTGTTTGGGGTATACTGCTGTGTCTCTGCTCCTGCTTGAATCAAATAAACCAGCAGGACGGGCAGCTCTTTGCCTGGGTTCATGTCCTGAGCTCCCGGTGAACTCTCCTTCCCACCTGGCTGTTGGTGGAGCTCCGGCCTCTGGAGTTCAGTTCACTGCTTGCTGACTGCAATGGGGTGTCTAGTCACTGCAACACCACACCGTTGTCACTGCTGTTTTCCCATATCCGTCAGGCTCCATGTGCCCCTCTGCCATCAGCCTGTCCTCTCCTATTTCCTGGAATGTGCCCTCTCTGCTTCACCCTGGCTAATGATTCTTTGCCTGTTTAAACATGTTCTTAAGGCCCGGTGCCTTGGCCTAGTGGCTAAAGTCCTCACCTTGACCATGCCAATATCCCATATGGGCACAGGTTCTAATCCCTGCAACCCCGCTTCTCATCCAGCTCCCTGCCTGTCGCCTGGGAAAGCAGTCAAGGACGGCCGTAAGCCTTGGGATCTGCTCGTCACAATGTAAAAAAAAATCTTTAAAAAAATCAGAGAATGGCCTGCTATATTATTTTTTTAATGTTCCATCCAACCTATGGAAAAATATGTAAAGTGGGTTCTGCTTTACCTCATAACTCAGTAACAGCTGAATAAAATGTAGTGTTTACTATAGCTTCCCTTACCAATTTGCTAGGCTCTAACCACATCTTTGGATATAGTTCTTTTTCAGAATTCTCTTCAAACTACCTGATTTAAATGTGTCATGTACTTCCTCCCAGAACCTCGCCTGATCCAGAACTTCAGCTACATCTTAATGTAGATTAACAAGAAATTAAATGATAATATTTCATTAATTAATATTATATGAGCATCTCTTCCATGTAAAACCTTGGAATCCTATTGTTTAGAAAAGTTAGAAAATAATCACACAATACCACGTGCATAGGTTTACTGATACTAATACTTTGGTGTGAAACTCAACCGTAGAGCAGCAGCTTGGCATTCCCTCAGACATACTCTTTAGTTGATGCTCAGCATCTCTACAGAGCAGAGGTAGTACCGGGGAACAGTACAGCAGAAGAATGCTAGGTAGTCTCAGCCTTGCTGCACCCATATTTACATCTATACCCCCCAAATCCCACAGTTGGCCCAGGTACACTTCTGACTTCACCAGCCCCACCTCCAAGCAAATTTGCAAAGTGTTTCCTCCAGTTATTTGCAGGTTTGTGAGAGAAGTTCTGTAAACACCATTTTTCCGAATTGGCAGCATTTCCAATGATCTTTTACCTACATGGCTTCTTGGTCATTGGTATCCAGGCTAATGTTCACACCTTTTCTCCATTTTAGCATCACACTAACCAGGGTAATGGGACAACAGTCACTCTGACAGTGTACAAGCAGTGAAGCCAAACAAAGACATGATATGCACTGTTCCTGTTTTCCTATTAAAAAATAACAGGATGTCTTCTTTCATAGTTGACTTCAAAGTTTCTCTATGTTGTGTTCAGAGATATTAACTTTGATCCGTAATTGGCATGAGAGGAAAGAGTCAAATAAATATACAATACATACTTTAACTTGAATGAACAGAATGGACTACTCATAATGAACTGATTGACAGATACACTCTTCTTTCTGTGAGGGAGGTACCTCATATAATCAGGAACCAAACTTACTGCTGTGTAACTTTATGCTTTTGCTAAAAGCACAAGAGCAATGGTGACATCTTGTGTCAGGTTAAAAAGTAACAGGATCTTAATTCCTTATGGAGTCTACTGGGAGGATCTTCGATGAGCCCAGACTAAAACAGTCACCTTTAAAGGCTTCTGTTAGCTGTGCAACAACCAACAAGACAGAGACTTTCTCCTTATGTAGAGGGTAGAGGTTAATACTCATAGGAATGATGGAGAACATTCCACTTGGCATTTGACTCATCCAACTGCCACCTCAAGGACAGGGCAACCAGAAGTTCCAGTTATGTTGTTCAACTCAGCCTTTTCAACTTGTCAGGATCTTCCCAGTGAAATACACACACGTCCTGGGCTGTTCATCCACTCTTCATCTGAAATGGCCAGAAGGGAGTTGTGGAGCTCTGGTCTAATTGTGCCTATTTATCGTACTGCTTTGGGAATTAAACTGATCTTGTTTTCTTGGCAGCGCTTTGAACGTCACATGATGAGCCTGGAATCTCTGGGGCCCAACAGATAAATAAAACTCACTGCCTGTAGCAGTTGGCCGAGAAGGCAAATCTCCTGTTTCACGTGCTCTCCATGACAGCAATGGATCCCAACGCTGGCCCACACAAGATCACCTGGAGAGCTAATACAGTTTCCCATGTTTGGATCCCTTCGTTGCAAACGATTCTAGAAGTTGAAGTCAAACATCCTGTAAAAAGTCTCCTCCCTGGCATGTTGCTGGCCTGCAGCTTTCACCTGACTCTCCCATCCTGGGAACCCAGCAACCACACTACAGTGAAGTCGCCGCCACATGTGGAGGTTTTGAGTTGGTAATCAACCTAGCCACTATGCCGGCTGAGGTCCCATCCTAGAGCCAGCATCAACCAGCAGATAACTGAGTGTGCGAGTGAGCCTTTGGTAGATGCAAGCCCCTAGCCTTCCAGCCACATCAACTAATGCCAAGTAAAGCAAAGACAAGCTGTTCCCACTAACCTTTGCCCAGACTTCAGATTTATGAGCAAATTTGGTGTTATGTAAGGTGCTGAGTGGTTAGCTGTGCTACGCAACACAATAACTGGAACAATTTGTTCCCCATTTGTAGAGGAGGAAATGGAGGCCTCTCCTAACAAGATTGTGGAACTGCAGTCACCGCCTCTGCTTGTGGCCAAGATGTGATCACTCACCTCTACAGAACCTCCCTCTACTGCCATCCACCACGTGCCAACAGAACCATGCAGATGCATGTGCTACTCCCTTGAACTTCCAAAACTGTGAGTTTAATAAACCTCTTTTCAGCACAAATAGCCTTTGTCATGTATTTGCAACAGTGCTGGAAAGCAAACACACCTGAAACACATGTTTTTCTTAAGATACGCAAAGGGAAAACAGGTCATCAAAAAGATGTGAACATCACTAATAATTACAGAAAAGTTAACCAAAATCACAAGAGCTCTCTCCACACCTATTCATCTGTCACAATAGCTATTATATACATTTTATATCTCTAGTATATATAATTGCATATATTTATAAAATTATACAGAATACATTTGTGTGTATACATATATAGGACACATTTTGTGTGGTGAGAATATGGCAAAAGAGAGACCCTGGTATATTGTTTATGGGAAGGTCATTTGATATAGCTGTTATGGAAAATAGTATGCAAGAGGTTCCTCAAAAAATTAGATATAGAACTACCATATGACCCAGCAATCATACCTCTGTGTATTTATCCAAAGGAACAGAAATCAGGAAATCAGATACCTACACTTCTGCGTCCCTTGCAGTATTCTTTCACAATAGCCAAGACATGGAATCAACCCAGGTATTTATCAATTGAAGACCGTATTTCTTAAAATGTAGTGTATGCATGAAGCTGAATATTATTGAACCTTGAAAGAAGCGATTCTGCCATTGGTAACCACATAGATAGACTCAACGGGCATTGCTAAGTGGATAAGCCATACAGATAGGCATACTGTACCATCTCACTTCTATGAGGAATCTAAAATCATCAAACTCACACAAGCTGAGGGGAATGCTGATTGCCAGGGGCTGAGAGGAAGGGAATGTATAGTAATGGTGCTCACAGGGTAAAAAGTTGTGAATATTCATGATAAATAAGTTATGAAGATCTCATATACAGGATGAGAACTACAATGAATAACATTGCACTGAAGACTGAAATTTGTTAAGAGGGTAGATCTTCAGTGCCTCACTCCCCCCTAATATATTTTGTGATCTGAAATGCTAATTACTTTCATTGTGGTTATTTCACAATGTAAATGTATATTGTATCATGAAGCTATATACCTTATATATGCTATTTTTAAAAGATTCCTAGTAATATTTTATTTTTTAAAGATTTATTTATTTTTATTGGAAATTCAGATATATAGAGAAGAGGAGAGACAGAGGGGAAGATCTTCCGTCCAATGACTCACTCCCCAAGTGAGTGATCCAAAGCCAGGAGCCAGGAGCTTCTTCCGGGTCTCCCACGCGGGTGCAGGGTCCCAAGGCTTTGGGCCGTCCTCAACTGCTTTCCCAAGCCACAAGCAGGGAACTAGATGGGGAAGAGGGGCTGCAGGGATTAGAACCAGCACCCATATGGGATCCCGGTGCGTGCAAGCTGAGGACCTTAACCGCTATGCTATCACACCGGGTCCTAATATTTTCATTTCAAAAATAAATGCCCCAAGAGGGCAATGCTTGCTTGTTAACAAATGTTTGTGATATCCCAAGCTTCTATTAGTCAAGATTCAAAACACCAAAAATATGATTTTACCAATAAGACAAAGAAGTAGTCTTTTCACATAATCATTCATCAGATATTTGTTGATCAACTATTGTGGGTAAACAGTGAGTTACACACAGGAGACGGAGTAAGGAAAATAGGATTATAACCCTCATGCAGTTCTAATTCCAAGTCAGAGTTTCAGTGCTTCATCTAACAGTCTTAATATGACAGATTCACATTTGGTAACTTAAGTTTCTCTCCAAAAGAATCCAGTATGGTTTTAATTATTAGACACTATGCTCACCTATTTTTGTTTCTTTGCCAGACAAACAGAAAGCAGAAGGAATTTCATGCTATTAGTTAAGCATGAAAGGGCTTAAAATAACTCACAGGATAGCTTTGAGAAGAAAAAAATCTGGTACTGTAAGCAGAGCCAAGACATTATCTTACCATCAAGTCAACAAAGGATCTTGATACTCTGTTCTGAATCAGAACCAGCCATGAAAGGGTCAGAAGCTGTACAAGCCAGAACAAACCTCTTTCTACCACTCCACCTGAGTTTTAGGGTATGTTTGTGGATTCCACTGGTCAGGCTATGAGCCTACTGTGTTCCTGATTTTATAATGGGATGACTGAGCTGGTTACATCTTGCCAGCTATGATCCGTGTGCCATCTGGTAAGGATGGCATTGCAATTTCCATTTCACAGATGAGGAAATGAGAAGTAGGAGAATAATCCACACAAGACTATTCACACTACAAATTGCTAATACCAGCATCCCCAAATTCCAATCCTCCTGCTTACTGTATTTATGGTACTTTTACTATGACATGGTACAGCTGGATGGCCATTTCACCAGAGGAAAATAGCTAATTGCCATATTAGACAAGTAGAACTATTACGGATTGAACAGGTCTTGGCTCTCCAAACCCAGAGATATTTCAAAACCCCGAAGTCTTATATAAACAATTGATGGGTTAAGAATGGACTTTGATCTACTTATAGCCCCTGGTATGAGGGCCTGGAGCATAGCCTTTAGGGAGCTAAGGGTCTGCCCTCAGAAGGCAGTCAGTGGGGAGAGTGAGCTGTGGAAGCCAAGCGTGCCCTGCCTCCCTACTTCCAGGCTCACCAGCTGAGCCTTCCTCCACACCCACCTGGCCACTGCCAGCCTCTACCAGGGGCCAGATCAACGAAGTCCTAAACTCCCAAAGTGTGAGCCAAAGTAAACCCTTTCCTTCCAAAGAAGCTCCTTCAGGCATTTCAGTTAAAGTCACGAAAAGTTGACTAACACACAAACCAAGTGAAGATTTAAACAGTTCTTGGAGTTGACAGTAGTAGAAATAGTAGCAGCAACAACAGAGGATGACCAAATCATTTTTTGCGTGTCTAAGTTTCTTTGGGTAACAAATAGGAATGGCAAAACAGAAAAAGTTCAAAGGGACATCAGAAAAATCAATCTAGTAATTATGATAATTTGCCAAAGGCATACTAAATTAACATTTTTTTCACTTGCAAGACTGTTATGTAAGCATCCAAATGCAATCAACAATGAGGGCGCTGTAGATATTTGGCAGAGCAGTTAAGCCACTGCTTGGGATGTCCACCTCCCATATCCAAGAGTTCCGGTTCCAGCACCGTCTGCAAATGGGCGGTGGCTGTGATGACTCAATTGTTTGGGTCCCTGCCACCCACATGGAAGATACACATGCAGATCTGGGTACCTGGTTTTAGCCTGGCACAAATGTTGTGAGCATTTGTTGAATGATTCAGCAGATGGGAGATCCTGCACTAAGTCTTTCAAATAAAATTTTTAATGTTCATAGACAAGACTGTGGATAAATGAACTGTATTTTTTCACCAAATGTAATAGAAAAGCACTAGTAAAAACATGAATTTCACCTACAAATATACATATAATGATGAATGCCAGAAATTTGATTGTGAAAATATTAAATGTTATGATGCCATTAAGAAAACATTACATATTACAGTTTCATTATTTCAAAGCTCAAAAACAAGCAAAATTTAATAAGATTTATAAATATATTTACATTTGTTAAAAACTATTTTGTTTTTAAAGAAAGGAACACAAAATTCAGGAAAGCAGCTACTAAGGTAGAGAGGCAGAAGACATGGAAGAGAGCACAGATACTAATGCTCCAGCCAGTACGTTTATACTTCTTTACCTTATTCACAATTTACATATTAACTACATGATTACAAATTATGAACTACATTTATTATTTTACATATTCCATGTAGTGGTGTGTATTTGACACAGCAGTTAAGATGCCACAAGGAACACATACATCCCATATCTGGAGGGCTGGGTTTCAGTCCCGTCTCCACTTCCAATTCCAGCCTCCTGCCAGTGCTCACCCCTGGGAGGCAGCAGGTGATGGCTCAAGTACTTGAGTTCCTGCCACCCACATAGGAGACCCAGTTTGAGCTCCAAGCTCCTTTTTTCAACTTGGCTTAAGCCTGGCTGTTTTTGAGAAGTGAGCTAGTGGAGGAAAGAACTGTCTCCACCTGTCTGCTTTTCAAAATAAAAAAAGGTAAACTTTATTTAATACAAATTTGAAATAAATGTTTTCTAACAATTTTGTGAGGCAAATTCTTAAAACATCTTAACATCAATTTATTCTCCTCGATAATTTAAGGATTTGTAAGACAGGGAAGTAAAAACCTCAAAGTGAAGTCTGAATTTTAGGACAACGAGCCCACTCAACATGTACACATTTCCTCAGCCCTTATCAGATGATGGAGCAGTTCTCTACAAGCCAGGATCAACCTCCCAACTACAAGCTGGCTCATGTTAGCCATCTTCCTTCCACAAGTTAAGACTATTTGTCATATAAGTAATCACTTAGATACTTCACCTTCTGCTTCACCAGGACAAATTTTTAATCGTGAACATTGGACAGGCGTTTTTCAAAGATCAGGAAAATGAAAGTTATTAGTAACCTCCCACCATTCTTTGTGTCACTGATGTTCCCAGGTGAGAATTCATGAAGCAACTGAGGAGTGCTGGAAAAGTGTTTGGGGGAATAGATTTATATTTGTGAGCTTTCCTTCTGAGTTCAGTTCCCTGAATATTTATGATCTATTTTCAAGGTAAAATAAAAGCACTTGACAGGTTGTTGACTTGGTATTTCATCCCCCTCAACCCAGGTTACTCTGATAGCCTGAGAGAGTGGAAAGGAGAGAGGGGAAGTAGGGAGAGGGGAGGACAAAGCATTAAGGGAGTAAACAGGGAGAGGCACACAGAGCAAGGAACAGGAAGTGTGTAGAGGGAGGACGGGTAAAGTCACATAGACCAGGCAACCACAGTTCCATATATTACACTTCATTATTTCCCTGCAAGTTATATCATTTCACTCCTCACAGTCTGGTGCTATGGGTTGGGAAGCTTGTGACTTAGTAAACATAGAATCTGGCTTGGATCACACAGTAAGTGGATGGATTTAACTCTAGACTTTTCTGACTCTGGAGCCAAGCTCCCCGACTAGTGCGCACCTCTGGGAATGAACAAGGGGTTGGATCACAGCAACAAGATGGGAAACTATGTGGATATCCAAAAGTACTCTCTCACTAGAAGAAAGATTCTTTGAGGATTCTTTTACATTATTGTAACAAGCACAGGTTTTGTGTGTTGCATAAGTACACTTTCAAGAATATAACCACACATCCCTCACTCCCCTGCTCCCTGCAATACCCCTTCCTTCCTTCCCACTTGTCAGTTTTCACAATCATAATATAACCCACCGTATAGTCACAGACTTAATTGGCCACAAATCATAATGTTCAACAAGTAAGAAGTCTAAAGACTACATTTCCACTGGAGTATAAATACAAACTATAAACAACAATCCCATATCCCAAAGTGAGACTTCTTGATCAGTATTGATAATCACTTCATTGATCATAAAAGGACAATCCTGTATAGCCAAGGACAATTAGCTAAACAGAGGAATCATGAAGAATAGAATCATGTTATCTGAAAATCCAAAGATGGACTCCCAGTGAAACAGATAAAAATATCCTAAGAGTAGGATGCTGGACGCTTCAACATTATCCATGCCCACAATGTCAGGAAACACCTCAGTAACAGCATGATGGACTTAGGGACTGTTCCTGAAGAACCACCCATTGGTATAGTGGGGAGATCAATAGGGGGAGGGAAGGGAACCTAGGGAGAGAGACAGGAAATGCCAGAACCTATGCAACTGTATCATACAATAATAATAAAAAGTAATTATAAAAAGCGCAGGATACAGACTTCAAGAAAACACATTTCTATTGATTTTCAGAAAGAAATGTTTTTTTTAAAAAGAATTACAAAACAATAGTACCAAGGAACTCTAATCCAGGCTAGAAGCTCTAAAAAATACTTAAAAACATTGTAATACCATTTAAGAGAAAGAATTAGAGAAAATTTCCTGTGAACTGAGATTATCAAAAGGTAAGAGATGGCCACCAATCTCTCCCTCTCACTCTGCCTATAGGGACGGTTTAGGCTTTAAGAACATGCGGGAGGTAGAAGCCACCTCAGTTGGTTGAAAGCTCTGCTGGAGGAGTGGTCGACTGACGCGCTCTCTTGGCCTTTTCCTGGCCGCTCCTCTGCCCACAGCGCCTCAGTCCAGGTTGAGAAGTCCTCCTTCAAACATGCAGGGAGGTGGGGCTAGGAGAGAAAATAAGACAGTTCCACAGTAATTGGGACTCAGGCCTTCAGTCAAGGAACGTTCCCTACACCGTCCATGCAGAGTCTCAAAGCAAGTGAACAGTTATGGATGCAGAATA
Organism: Ochotona princeps; assembly: GCF_030435755.1. Classification (NCBI taxonomy): domain Eukaryota; kingdom Metazoa; phylum Chordata; class Mammalia; order Lagomorpha; family Ochotonidae; genus Ochotona; species Ochotona princeps. The sequence goes on along the minus strand of NC_080865.1, from coordinate 592,352 downwards.
TGCCAAAAAGACAAACACTGCTTTCATCATGCAGGGTCCTACCAGGAAGCAAATAGTATACTCACCTGAGGTAAGCAGAAGAGATTAATTAAGAGCTCTTTGCAAGTGCAAGGGCAACAAGCAAAGTATATAGTACCAGGGGCTAGCAACTCCCTAAGAACTGAGCTCTGGGAGGGGCTGTCCAGGCACCACAGCCATTAGTACAAAAACATGGCTACTATCAAGCCACAAGGAGGCAGAGTGGGAGGCAAAACATATCACCCATTCTCCAGAGTCCTCCTCCAATGTCCTGAAGGAGCTTCCTACTGCCAGCAGGCCAGTGAGCACACTGGTGTGGTCCATGCAACAAGGCAGTGAAACAGAAGATCCAGAGGGACAAACACAGGGGAGCCAGCAATACTGTTCCAAAAGTATGAGCATATGCAAGGGCTTGGCTGTGAAAATATTCATCACAGCATTATTTGTAAAAGCAAATACACAGAAATGACCTAAATGTTAGGGAAAAATTGTGTGATATCTTCACGAGAACAGAGAAATCTTAACCTATTTTTATATGTAAACTACAATAACTGGAATAATGCTTTCCATAGAATATATGCATTAAACATTAAAATGCTGGTGTGAGGCTATATTTACTGAAATGGAAAGATGTACATGATTCAGTTAAAAGGTAGGTCACAAAATTATGTGGTAATGATCCCATTTCTTTGATAGCTTCCTATGTAGATAGCCACACGGCACAAGTCTGGGAAAACATATGTGCAAATGGTTACAATGATTACTAATGGTCTGTCCGAGTGTTTTGGTTCGCTCTGCCTTGGTCGGCCTTGGTATCTTGTGCTTTAGTTTCTGATTTTTCTGTAGTGAATACAAATTGCTTTTCCGATAAGACACATCTTCTCTGTTTTATTTAGAAAACAGTATTCATTCTCCTTCCCTTTGCCTGTGTCCTCTCTCACTCTGTAACCTTGAGAGTGGCAGCAGATGGCAGGGCAGGCGTGTAGATGCAGGGGAGCGGAGGGAATCCCACCATATGGGAATCATGACTCATGGTTGTCACAGTTTGTGAAGCACCAAAGACCAAAATACAGAAGAGTGGCAGGGGCCTAGAAAAACCTGATGTTCCAAAGGCTGAAATCCCAGGAAGCTGAGAATTATAGTACATGCTGAGGATGACTAAAAAGTATTTTTAAGCTACATTCAGGAAGAAAATAAACAAGCAAGGAAGAGCATCACTGCTAGAGCACAATTATGGCACAAACTGGAAGCCTTCCATTCCCATTTGGCTTGAATCTCAATTACAAGTAAGACTTTGCTTTTTATCCTTCTTTGTCATCTTCCTGCTCCTCCTCATCATCATCACTACCACCATCATTATCAGTGTTAACTTCTCCAAAAAAAATCACTGCTATTACCATCTGTATCCCAGGTCCTAAAACTTACAAAGGACAGCAAATATGTGTTACCTTCATAAGATGGTACTTCAAAAAGTTTGTGGGGAACATAATAAAAGGATAAGTTTACTTTGGAGCAAAAAGATAAATAAATAAAAATGGAATCCAGGCCCATGATATTGTCTTTAAAAATTTTCATGGCAAATGCATATTGTGGAAAAAAACTATGTATATATTTCCACATTTTTGCAAAACAAACTTATCTCAATTCCATTTGTCTACAAACTCTTCACACTTATCAATGCTGTAACATTTAACACCTGATGATACTTAGTTGAGTCCATGTCAATTGAGCTGATAAGAATGAAGTCAGACATCAAATGTGAATATAACATAATGGTACTAGCAAAGCTCAATATACAGGATGGAAAGTTTACAAACTGATTTGAACAAGCTTCGTAAGGGAAGAACTGAGCACTGTATTCCCCAGTAGCTTCCATTACTTACAAGTTTCACATTCTCCACTACACTATATAAACCACACACACACACACACACACACACACACACACAATTTTAAATGTTGCCATGAAATGTTAGATTCAAATGCATTGATTCAAATAAGCTGTGGGGATTTGCACACATAGCATGGCGGAGTAGCAGAATCAGAAGACGAACTACAGAAGGTTAGATATACATGAAGGCCAAATGCTGCATTTGAATCCCCAAATTAAGCCTAAGTTGGGGAATTCTTAATTTAAAAAAAAGATAGGCAGAGAAAGTGATACAGAGTGAGCATGATCTTTCACCTGTTGACTCATCCCCCTCCAGTCTCACACCAAACAGAGCTGAGTCTTGCTCAAAGCCAGGAGCCTGGAACATCTCACTTCCATGTGAGTGCCTTAAGTCATTACCTGCTGCCTTCTAGGGTGTACCTTATAGCAGTGCAGATGGGTCTCCATCCTAGGCATTCCAACATGGGATATAGGTGCCCCAAGCAGTGGTTTAGCCTGCTATGCCAGAGCACCCACCTTAAGTTGAGGAATTTAATGTGAAAATACATTCTTTTAAATACACACATCAACACCAGATGAATTCTAGATCTTGAAATTCAATACAAGTAGACTGAGCAATATAGCAGCATTTAAAGCAAAGTCAACCTTGACAATTATTAAAATATACCAAATGATACCCTATTCTTGCTTTTATCACTATTTAGCATTACTATATTTTCTGTGCATATAAATCTTATTTTTGGGGTGGGCTCCAGGATGGGACGTCCTGCTTGGATCCTGACTCCAGCCACCATGTGCACATGGCAAGCTGTCCCCGGGCCTGCCTGGGTTCGGGGGCTGCTTCCTTCAGGGTGAGTACACCCAGGGGGGAAGTCTCCGTGACTGGGTAGGTCCGGGGCCCACCCACCGCCCTCATTGTGTAGTGAATGGGATTGGGGAGGGGCGCGACCTTGGGCCTGGGGATTTAAACTTCCAGCAGCCAGGAGGCTGCTGGTGGGCTCCAGGATGGGGCGTCCTGCTCGGATTCCGACTCCAGCCACCACATGCATGTGGTGAGCTGTCCCCGGGCTGCCAGTGTGCCATTTGGCGCCAGGCTCCGCCTGCTGGCCACCCGGCTGGGGAGCTCTGAGGTACTGGTTGTCTGAATCGCTGCTTAGGTAGCTCCCGGTTGATCCCACTGTGCTTCTGGGATCTGAGTCAATCCTAAAGGTTCCCAATGGCAGTAACTCTTCCTTTGAAGAACTTGTAATCACTTAACAATGCTGAGCAGTGAACACCAGTTCATGCAAAAGCTAACGCTCAGGGCTTGTCCAGCAGGATATCCTTTTACCTGACATGATGATGGATTGTTATGGGGTGCAGCCAGTAATAGCCAGCACCCATTGACAGTGGGCAAATGAAATTTGGCTGTGTCCCCCAACCTCTGTCCTGAAGGTGGGTCCTACACAATGGAATAGTAATTCCATCCTCAACCACTTCCCCCACATCCTAAATGAGCCAGGATATTGAAAGTCCAATTAGTCCAGGTGTTTTTAGTACAAGCCCAGTTCCTGTTCCTGTCCATCCTAACGAGCACTAATCAACTCCTTAGCCCACAACACTTAGGTATTCGCTCCTGCCCACCTGTGACTCACCTATCAACTGAGAGGGGACGGTATTGTGTTGTGTGTAACCACTCCCCTCACAAGCCCCTTTAAAAGGCCTGTGAAGCAGGGGCTCTCGCTCTCTTTCTGGCCAGGTGTTTCTGTTACTCTGGTACCTTGACTCTTGGCTGACGCAGGACAGGTAATCCCCTGAGCATGGTCCCTGTGTGCTGCTTAGATGGGACAATGGTTATAATAATGTTGTTTCTGGTCTGTGTACTATCTGGAGTTCCAGGAGGGGTGAGGCCTAGCAGTAGTAGAATGTGGGCAGAGACGCCAGGGAAAGGTGAATGTCTGCAGCTTTGTGAGTGTGTCCAGGTTCTTTGTGAGTGTGTCCAGGTTCTTTGTGAGTGTGTCCAGGTTATTTGTTGCATGTCTCTTAGGATAACATATATTGTTGGGGAAGCTGGGACATAGGTTTTTAGCTTAATGGATGGACTTAAGGATGATGACCATTTGTTTCTTTTGGGATTATGATTAGGTGGACTGCTGTATGGACTTGTAATTTGCTATTGTGCTCTGTTGTCTTCAAGCTTGATTAATAAAGACTCCTTAATAAACCTTAGACATGTCTGGTGTGATCTCGCTCGCACCCTGCAACAGGATCAGGAGACTGGTCACATTAGGCAGGGCCATAACATTAACTAGCACTGGAGAACCATATCTGGGGGTAGATTCTGTGAGGGATGTGTGGGCCACACCCTGTGGAAATTCTAGCCCCATGGGTAAGCCCGAGAGTATGGGTGGTTTTGGACTAAGCTAGGTATGACCAAGGAGCCTGCCATCAATCACAGGTAAAGGAACCCGCAACAGTCTGGACTTGTCAAGGCAGCAGCACCCAAATGTGCATCCTGAATAGGGTGTGGGGTGGACCAGACTGCAACATTCACCAGCTCATACAAGGCCAAATAGAAGGCCAGACTGCACCGGGCACTGGCCTAAAACCCATTGGCATGTATGAGAACTGGGTCTGGGAGTGGATCAAGTGGAGGAACTTGGGAAACTCTCCTGGCGAGTCATAGCTCCCGCTGGTGCACATGTGGTCCAGACCTGGGGGTCAGACAAGCTGGGCAAAGTAGCTCCAATCGTTGGCTAAAGTGTAAACTGGTAATGGAACGGGATGTACTGGGCAGGACTGAGCAAACCTTAGCCTACAAGCAAAACTAGAAGCCAGGATGGAGCACAGGTCATGCTGAGTTAGGCTCTTGCACATACTGGTCTACATGAGTCAAGGACGCTAAGCCACAGTGTCTAAGGCAGAGGCCGAGACAGGTGAGGGACTGAGCCAAGCTGAGTCACAGCAACCACTGGCATGCGCATGATCTACAGCCAGGAACAGGTCCAGATGGGGAGCTCAGGGCGCACCCTAACTGGGTTGAGGTTCCCACCAAGGGGTGCGTGGGCTGGAATGGGGTTGCGTTCTGTCTAGGAAACAGTTGCAATCTCCCGAGGCACTAGTGTGGACTGGGACTGGATGCACCAGGCCAGGCCAGACCTCAACACCGTCTGGTGTCCTGGAGAACCAGGGTAGAAGTGGGACAGACTAGCCTAGGTCTCAACCCCTACTGAGCCATGTGTGAGCCGTATGTGAGCCATATGTGGGTAAGGACGAGCCATGGCTGGGCTGAAACACCCAACAGCAAGGACTAGTTTGGGTTGAGAGCCAGCCAAGAAAAGCCACTGTTCCTGCTAGGACAGGAGGTGAACTGAGTAGGGCTGGCTCATGGACCCACTGGTATGCGCAAAATCTGGCACTGGGAGAGGTTCTGATGGAGGAGCCTGGGCAACTCCTCTGGCAGGACACAGACCTAGCAGGTAAGCGCATTAAACATGATAGGAAACAGCCCAGAATAGGCCATGGAAAGTTTCCCACTGGCATACATTTGACATGGGTCGGGGGCAGACCAGGCTGAATCAGTTCATGTCATCCACTAGCAAATCCAAACACCAGAACAGAGTGTGGGATGAGCCAGGTTTGGTTGCAACAAAAACAATATGGAATGCCAAGGTGAGGTTGCCTGTACTGGATGTGACTGCAGCATCCAACCAGCACGCATGAGAACCAGGAAGGGAGGGGGCAGAGCCGGCAGGGGGATTAAGGGGCTTGTCCCCTCGCCGGACAGCTACTCCCACTGGAGAGCGTGGGCTGGGATGGGGACAGACCAGACTAAGCAGGGCTACAACACCTGTGCGCCTCATGCGGACTAGATCAGGGAAAAGCCAGGCTGAGAGGATTATTCCTGCTGGTGCAAGCATAAATTAGAGTGGGTGAGGGTTGTTTGGGCTTAGCCACAGCATCAGCTGGCAGAAGCTGGCACTGGGGGCTAATTCTGTCAAGTCAAATCACAGAACCACCCGAAGAGTGCATAAACCGGGATTGAGAGAGACCTGGGAGGGAAATAGTGGGTTCCCCCCTCTTGGGTTACTACTTCCGTGGGAGGGCATGAAAACTAGGATGGGGGCTGGGGTGGCTAGACAGAGAGGCACTCAACAACATCCGTGAGGGCTGGATAGTGGAGCCGGTTAGAGGGAACTAAGCTTTAATACCCATTGACATGTACAAGAGCCAAATGGGATGTGGGACAGACTGGACTAGTCTGCTATACATACTGGCAAACCAGGGCAGGGGGCAGGCCTGGTGGGGGTTATTGTGGGTCGCTCCAACTAGGCTGCAGCTCCCGCTGGTTGATGTGAGGTCTGAGTATGTGCTGGGCAGAAGCAGGCTGGACTGCAATACCCATTGGTTCCAGTGGAAGTCAGGACTGAAAACAGAACCAACCCAGCAATTGCAACCACCAGCTGATCGGGGCGATGGACTGTGTTGGGCCCTGTGCTTGCTAGAACATACAAGAATCTGGTCTAGGAATACCTCAGCATTTCTTTGAGGATCTCCCCAATCGAACTGCTGGACTCAGAACCCTAGCCAAGAAAAGACAGAGGAAAGAACAAGTCAATCAACCACCTCAGCTATATGTTGGCAGCGAAATACTGGGCAAATGAAGACTCTATGATGGACTATTTCAATCAGTGGATTCTTCAACGAACTCATCGTGCTGGGAGTGGCGAGACTGGCAGCGATTCATAACTGGTGAACTAGTAAAACCACTTGAGCAAGGATCTCAAAGCATGCCCCACATCGGGGACTTGGGGAGGGTGGGAAACTGGGTGGGGCTTTTCCCTCAATATCCCCCTTTACCTCAGATACAAGAAGGAAACAATATGGACATAATAGTGTTACCCACTTCCCTACACCCCCTGAACCCTTTTACCGTAATTAACTATGTAAAGATTGTCAAAAATATAATTAAAAAAAAGAAATAAATCTTATTTTTTTATTATGTTTGTATAGTTGATTAGGGTGGGAAGGGTCGAGGATTAGAGGAAAGTGGGTAAGACCATAATTTCCAAATTTTCTTTTTCTTCTTGCTGTGTTGGGGGAAGGAGGGTGGCCATGGGAGAAGCTGCATCAAAGTCCCCTAACTGCCCCAGTACCCGGGGATGGGGACTGGCCACCTGATATCATCCAAGGTCCCCAATGTGGAGCATGCTCTGAGAATTCTGCTCAAGTGGTTTTAATAATTCTGAAATGCTGTTGATTCTACCACTCGAAAGGTGAGAAAATCCTCCCAAGATCCATTGGCTGACATACTCCACCTTGGAGTCTTGATTTGCCCAGATATTTGCTGTCAACACTTGGCTGGGGTAATTGACCAATTTGTTCTGTTTAGCATTAGTGTATTTTCTTTCGAGAGATTTCTTGCAACAAAATAAGGTTTCAGAAGGCAGGAACAAGAGATACCTGTTTCCATCACTTTTAGTCCTGCTCCTCAGACCCTCCAGTAGTACCCGAGCTCAGGGTTGGCACAGAAGGAGGGAATGCAGGTGGGTCATCCTTGCTACATCCAATCTGCTCCCCTTGAACCACTCCATCCAAATCTGGATTTTGTTATCCTTTCAGGTTACATCAGGGAACTTGTGCAGAGGCTATCAACTCCAATGAGTAAGGCTGGAGCTAGCAGAGGCACAATGGCTGCATAGATAATTAGACCACAGAACTGGGCTCAGGAAATGATACCCCAAGGCAGGTGCTTTGGTATGCTGATTACTTCCATTTTTTTTTAAGGTTTCAAAGGATTGTCTTTTGTGCTATCTGAAACACACAGACAGATCTTCCATCTTCTGCTTCACTTCCACTCCTCAGTCTTTCTGGCTACTTGGGGAATGAAACAGTGAATGGAATTTCTCTAACTCTACCTTTCAAGTAAATAAATCTTTAAAAGAAAAGGGGGAAGAAATATATTACAAGAGAGCAAAGAGAAAACAAGAGGATTTTATTCAAGAAATCCGAAAACAGAAGAGTCCCTAGAGCAGCTTCCTGTGCTACTGCACTTTCTTTACAGGTTCTGGGAAATGTTTGTTCATATCTGGGTAGAGAGGTTCATATTATTTCTTAGAAAAAGGTGATGATTTCTAGGAATTAGGGACCTACCTGTCTTCTCTCCTCATACAGTCCACTTCCATAGGTTGTCATGGCAATTGTAAACTGTCATGATGTGAGCTGAGTGATTGCTGCTCTGCTAATGTTTAACGATGAGGGCATAATGAGCGCTCTGGCCTCCTGGAGGTTAGGCTGGGCACCATGTTGGATCCAGTGTGTTTGAACCACTCCATTTGAATCCAACATTTCAGCCTGTTCCTGGTGAATGGCACTGAGGCTTGCCACCTTACATCTTGCCACAGTAAGAGTGGAAAGAATGAAGGCGAGAGTGAGATCTGGTATGGAATCTTCCACCTGCATGTATGACACTGGTCATGTTATGGGGTGCAGCCAGTGAGAGCCAGCACCCATTGACAGTGGGCAAATGAAATTTGGCTGTGTCCCCCAACCTCTGTCCTGAAGGTGGATTCTAACAGCAAATGGAATAGTAATTCCATCCTCAACCACTTCCCCCACATCCTAAATGAGCCAGGATATTGAAAGTCCAATTAGTCCAGGTGTTTTTAGCTACAAACCCAGTTCCTGTTCCTGTCCATCCTAATGAGCACTAATCAACTCCTTAGCCCACAACACTTAGGTATTTGCTCCTGCCCACCTGTGACTCACCTATCAACTGAGAGGGGATGGAATTGCATTGTTGTGTAACCACTCCCCTCACAAGCCCCTTTAAAAGGCCTGTGAAGCAGGGGCTCTCGCTCTCTTTCTGGTCAGGTGCTTCTGTTACTCTGGCACCTCGACTCTTGGCTGACCCAGGACAGGTAATGCCCTGAGCATGGTCCCTGTGTACTGCTTAGATGAGGCAATGATTATAATAATGTTGTTTTTTATTTGTGTACTATCAGGAGCTCCAGGAGGGGTGAGGCCTAGCAGTAGTGGAATGTGGGCAGAGACGCCAGGGAAAGGTGAGTGTCTGCAGCTTTGTGAGTGTGTCCAGGTTCTTTGTGAGTGTGTCCAGGTTCTTTGTGAGTGTGTCCAGGTTCTTTGTGAGTGTGTCCAGGTTCTTTGTGAGTGTGTCCAGGTTATTGCATGTCTCTTAGGATAACATATATTGTTGGGGAAGCTGGGACATAGGTCTTTAGCTTAATGGATGGACGTAAGGGTAATGATCATTTGTTCCCCTTTGGATTATGTTTGGTTGGATTATGAGTGGTTGGATTATGATTGGGTGGATTGCTGTATGGACTTGTGATTTGCTATTGTGCTCTATTGTCACCAAGCTTGATTAATAAAGACTCCTTAATAAACCTTAGACATGTCTGGTATGATCTTGCTCACACTGCAACTGTCAAGCTATCCAATATGTCATTTTAAAATGCAGTTAGTAGGCCTGGCACAGTGGCCTAGCGGCTAAAGTCCTCACCTTACACATGCCCTGGATCCCCTATGGGCGCCTGTTCTAGTCCCCGCAGCCCCGCTTCCCATCCAGCTCCCTGCTTGTGGCCTGGGAAAGCAGTCTAGGATGGCCCAAAGCCTTGGGACCCTGCACCCACATAGGAGCCCTGGAGTAAGTTCTTGGCTTGTGGCTTCAGATCAGTGCAGCACCAACCGTTGCAATCACTTGGGGAGTGAATCATCAGACAGAAAATCTTCCTCTGTCTCTCCTCCTCTCTGTATATCTGACTTTCCAATAAAAATAAATAAATCTTTTTAAAAATGCAGTTAGTAAAATGCCATAACATATTCTTGTCCTATTGAAAGCCCTGGAGATAACATTTATTGAACATAAGACACAGGATGCAGGTTAGTCATTTCCCCCTCTCCTGCGTGTGACTAACTAAGGGATTGACTTGAAATGTATAGACTCATATTTCTCCCCTAGAGATTACGATGTCATAAGGCCAGGGTGAGTCCCTTCCTCTGAGCCTTCTAGTTTTTAAAAAAGCATGTTTCCTTACTCCCCCAGGGGATTCTTACTGTGAACACCGTTAAAAAACCCCTGCATTGGCAGTTAAAATGTAATTTATTGTGACTATTCCCATTGCTGTTTTGTTCGGTGCAGGTCCCTCACTCCAGAGTGCCCAGCAATGGATCTGTCACCTTCTTAGACTTCCCTCCTCTTACCCTCACCCCTGTCCCCTAGTCAGCCTGCTCTCCACCATTTACTGAGATTTTAAAGGCCAAGGTGGATTGACTCCTGTGAAAACTTTGAGCTGAAAATGACTTGCTGTGTTACATATGTAGTCTAGGGCTATTTCATAAGAATTGTAACTTACAGAAATTCATCGCAAATAATGGCAATCCTGACCCAGTAGGAGCTCATGTGAAAGAAAGGTCTCTCGGTTTCTGCTACTGCCTACGAGCTGATGGTCATGTGCATACGGATCACTCATATCTGGTCAAAACACAATCACCCTCTATGTCCACGGGCTCTGCACACATGAATTCAATCAGCCATGGAGGGGGGGAAATATTTTACATGCTATATTTGCACTGAGCATGTATGGAATTTTTTAAATCACTGTTCCCTTAAAAACATGGTAAAACAACTATTCACTGAGCATTTATATTACCTAGTATAAGTAATCTAGAAATGATGCCAGTAATGTACCTAGGGCATATGCAAATACTATGCCATTCTACATAAAGGATTGAGCAGCCACAGGTTTTGGTATCCGTGGAGACACCCCAGAATCCATCTTTCACAAATGTCAAGGGATGCCTAAACTGTAGCTAAGCTGAATCCCTAAGCCTCAGCTTTTCTAACGAATTTCAGGATGAGGCAATGTTGGTGGTTCAAAGACATTTTGAATATCAAAGGACAGGTAACAATGAAGAAAAGAGAGCAACTTCCAAAACCTAACTTCGGAAACCTGAAGTAATCATGAATGTCACAGTCTATTATTTAGATGAAGCAACAAAAAAAGGTCTATTCCCAAGCAGTATACCCATGCATGCACACACACTTCTCACAAATACCATAGGCAAACATTTCAATAAGCTCAACAACTTAATCACTGCTTTTCACAAGGCAGGACACTGACAAAGACCTTCCAAGTCTATTGTTAAAGAACTTCATTTAATTTTATCTCAGTAATCTTAAAAATAAGGAGAAGTAGATGTGTTTATTTTACACATAACAGACATACAAGATCACCAAGACGATCATCCACAAAGCCAGCACTTCTGGAACCATGAAATTTCCATTAGCCTGTGTGGCATTGTGAGTACTACAAATTTAAAAGGTTTTCAAAACATTCACCTGGCTCTGCTGTTAATGTTCTGCAGGAACTTAAAAGCACAATGTGAAACAATAAATACAGAATGGGCGAGCTGGAGCGATGGAAGCACAGCGCTTGCTTTATGGAGTTCGACCAGCAATCTATTCGTGAACCTGCAGGGCTCTACAAAGCTGATGTTTAGTCAAAGACCTAACGTGGTGCAAATGCCACATCTGTGACCATCTTTAGAAAGACCACAGCTACCTTGGGTGTATGAGGGAGACACTTCTCGGGACCCTGATATCCAGGATCATGCGCATATCATCTGAGCCTTCAGAACATCCAGCCCCTACAATGCCAGCTTTGGTGATTACAGAGCCAAGCCTCTGACTAGGGCAGTAGGAGCCACCTAGAGCAACATGTCAGTGTCTGTTGACAATCCAGTTAAAACCGGCATTTCTCTCAGTATGACCCCAGTTATACACCTGTCCTGAAGTCTACACTGCCCCTTATCCAGAAAGCCTATCTCCTCTCCCTAGAAACTTGGCTTTTCAGAGCTCAGCTGCTAAGCAACCAGACTGAGCAAAACAGCATCAAGCAGTGTCAGCCAGAAGTTTTCACTGTGTCTGCAGTTCTGTCTATGCCTTTGGGAAGCTACTGTTATCCTCAGCTAGAAGGCTGGTCTTCATCTACTCCAACTCATTCGCTATTAACCTCCTGTGACCTTGCACACTAAAAGGACAAAGGAGGAACAGCCTGCTTGCCAAGATGAGACAATGGAGTAATTACATAATTAATTTCATGTATTAAATATATCACTGAGATTTATTGTTATGCTTTCAGTTGATCCATAACACATATTCAGGAAAAGCTCAAAATTATACATGAACAACTCAGCAAATATTTACAACGTGATCTTGTAGTTTGAATCTGCTTCTTTTTTTTTCATTTTTTTTTTAAATGCAAAGGCCTAATACTAAAGTGTCGGGGGTTTTTTTAAGATTTTATTTTTATTGGAAAGTCAGATATACAGAGAGGAGGAGAGACAGAGGAAGATCTTCTGTCCGTTGATTCACTCCCCAAGTGGCCGCAACAGCTGGAGCTGCACTGATCCGAAGCCAGGAACCTGGAACCTCCTCCAGTTCTCCCATACAGGTGCAGGGTACCAAGGCTTTGGGCTGTCCTCGACTGCTTTCCCAGGCCACAAGCAGGGAGCTGGGTGGGAAGCGAGGCCACTGGGATTAGAATCTGTGCCCATAGGGGGTCCCAGTACATGTAAGGTGAGGCCTTTGGCTGCTAGGCCACCGCACCGGGCCCTGAATCTATACCCAAGGAAAAAATGGCAGACTGAAGCTCCTAGGACACCCCTTCATACTGCCTTTCCACTCCCTCCTCCTGCCTCAGAGTAACGACTGTTTTGGCTTAATACTACACATATTAGTATATTTTCATACCTTAAATTCAAACATGGACTCATTCTGAGACATGCAACTGCAAAGTAATATTAATAGCAATTTGTTTTAAAGCTTGGCTTTTTCATAATAATTTGTGAGCTCTAATATTGAAATCCTGTTTTCAGGCCCGGTGCGGTGGCCTAGCAGATAAGGTCCTTGCCTTGAACGTGCCAGGATCCCATATGGGCGCCAGTTCTAGTCCTGGCAGCTCCACTTCCCATCCAGCTCCCTGCTTGTGGCCTGGGGAAGCAGTCGAGGACAGCCCAAAGCCTCGGGACCCTGCACCGCATGGAAAACCTGGAAGAAGTTCCTGGATCCTAGCTTTGGATCAGCTCAGCTCCAACCATTGTGATCACTTGGGGAGTGAATCATCAGAAGATCTTCCTCTCTGTCTCTCCTCCTATCTGTGTATCTGACTTCGCAATATAAATAAATAAATCTCTTTTAAAAAAAAATCCTGCTTTCAGTCAAGGCCAGTTGCTATGGAATAAACTGTCTCCTTAAAAGTCCCTTGCTGAAAGCCCAAACCGCGGTGTAACTGTATCCGTGGAGGCCTTGAGGTTAAGTCGAGTCTTAAGTGTGAGCCCTCACCTGGGCTGTGGCCTTAGAAGAGGAAAGCCTGCCTGCTTTTATTCTCCTGCACATCCCGAGACGGAGAGCAGGTAAAGGTCTGGAAGCCATAAAGAAACCTTTCTCAGGGACCAAGTAGGCTTTAGGCACGAAGAAGCACATTACAGTTGGTCAACCACCACCAGCAGCTCCAGCACCCCTGCCCCACCTCCAGGGAGAGACATCCTATTACAACAGCCCAAGGGTTTCATTGACCTTTTTTGAGTAAAAACTTTGGAGCAAAGTTTACCACCAAAGGCTAACCTCTACATTTCAGAATATGTTGGTTTTCTTCAACATTAACAGAAGTTGGCACACCAAGTGAGCTTAATCATGTCCCATAAGAAAAGTGGTCTCATTAGATAAACATAATGAGGTCAGTATAGTAAGCACTGTGCCACAAAGGCAAAGAGCCCATCTCTTCTATAAAATTCACACTTAATGCAAAAAGTTTCAGTTATTCCACATCAAAGGCAGATATTAACAGCATCTCTAATGCAGCCCTAGGTGCTCTGACTTGAAAGCAATGCATCAAGACCCTGTCCTTGACACTGCCTTCAAAAACAAGTGCAGCTACAGTGCTCCACACTGGAGGCAGACGTCCAAAACACACTGTCGATTCAAGAGGCAGCTGGAGGAATTGTGAAGCATAGCCAGAGGAGAGGTGCAAGAAGCAGCTCTCTCTAATTAACACTCCACTGGGAAGAACCATCAGCTCCCGAAGGAATCACCCATAGTACCCAAAGGGTGCAGTGATTCTATTAGCAAGCCAGTGTGATAAGAACCATTTCCACTGAGTAATATTTTCAAAAGTCATCATTTTCCTCTCCTGTAAACAAATGCCAATTAATGTGTAGGATGTGACTTTATTACAGTCAAATAAAAATATCTCAGCCACAGTGTGCTATGCAATTTGCCACTTGTATTTTAATTTGTAGACCTAGCGCATGCCACTTCTGTCCAGCAAAGAAACAAAAAATAATTAGAAGAGAAAACTAAAAGGGAGAATAAGATGTTACTGCTATCTGGGTCGTCATTATACCTCAAAAGGCACTGTTTGTTATGCTGCGATCCAAGTAGCAAACAAATGATCTGCCTCCAACATAAACTATTTAGACCAAAAATCAGCCAAATGAAAGCAGCTGCCACTGGCTTATAAAGTGATTTTCTTAGCCAACTCAGATTAAAGCAACATTTTATGAACATATTTCCTCAACTAAAGCCGATTTTTTTCATTATTCTAGGTTTCAGTGGCACATAAAAATAAAAACAGCATCTCCTGGCATGTCCATTTGCTAGAAATTTGATTTCAGATAAACAGATGGGTACTAAACTACAAATATTAGTAAGGGATCATCTGTAAAATTCAAATCACTCTAGTATGTGTTATCTTCAGTCTTTTTTTCTAAAACAAAGTAGCTAATGGTTATAAATCTATTACACCAAATTGTAGTTACTTTCTTCAGGATGATAAGAACCTCTGCCCTTCTCCCATTTCCCATATCTCTAGGAGTTCTTGACAAGAAGTAAACTTAAAATATACAATTACATTTTTCTTGAGGGCCCTGAACATTACAAAAAAAAAAACAACTTGAGTCTAGATTTATTTGTTAAAATGTATTCATCTGAGAGGCAGAAAGGTACAGCCCTGTTGCTGGCTCAGGGCTCATGCAGCTAATGCTCACATCCAACAGCTGAGCTTGGGCTGGGCCAAAGCCGAGAGCCACCAGCCCAGTCTGGGTCTCCCGAGGGGGTGTAAAGTATCCAAGAATTTGAGCCCTCACCGGCTGCCCACAGGGCTCCCATCAGCAGAAAATTGGAATTGGAGCAAGGAGTGGATCCCAGGCACGGCAATACGGAATGTGGCTTTCCAAATGGTGTCCTAACCACAATGCCAAATGCCCAATTTTGCATAAATTTTTAAAGGCTACAAAGTTAGATTTCTCTTTACTGGCTGATTTACTTCCTATCAAGGGTTGATGAACATCTTGTGCCCAATTTCTACATGGCCAACTTCAGTTGAGGTGCATGGATACAAATAAAGAAGAAAAGAACTGGCACAGCATAGATCTGAAAGACAAGTTCCCCAAGTTTCATCAACAATTGCTCCTGCCCCTCCAGCTGCGCTGGGAGAATTCTACTTCAGCACCATAAGCTACAGCAACTCCGCGGACCAATAAAGGCCGTGTGCTTCATATCATGGATTGGATTACACTGTATTTTCATTGCTTGCAGTCTCCCTGCCCAGCCAAAGGCACATCACAGTGCCCATATTCAGCTAGTTTTGATCACCATATGGTTCAACCTATAATTAGGCTACTTTCCAAGACCACTTTATTTCTAACCCTGCCTCTAATAAAAGGGAAGAACATTAGTCTATAAACACAATTAAAGGTACACATCTGATAGCAAGAATCTATTGTTACTACATGCTAAAATTTTTTTAAAAAGCAGTCTATTCCTGCTGCCTCCAGCATCCATAATAATAAGGAAACTAATCTAAATAAACAGCACTGCACTACTTTTCCAGGAAGTAGAAGACGCCTAAGCTTCATACAGAAATATATTGGTACCCTTAAAGGGATAAAAATGTGTGTGTTTCTAGATTTATACTATCTTAAGTATAAATGATTTTTTTCATATTAGGTGGTTTTTTAAGGCAAAATGAAGTGAGAAAATTCTCTTTGCTCGTTGCTGAGCTATTTTTTTCCACGCAAAAAGAGGCTTATTACATTTATTCATATTTTTGTTTCTATAACTTACGATGTTTTATTGATTTATCCCTATTATTTTCTAAAGACAGAATCTTCTAGTTTTGGTACTGCTGCCCTTGGGGCCAGGTAAGTATTTGTCGTGGAGGCCGTGCTGTGCATTGGAGGGCATTTAGCAGCTGGCCTGCCACTGGGCTAGCCCCTCCAGTGAGCACATTTACAAATTGCCAAGGTCTCCAGAGCGGCCCAGCGGCGGAGCTGTAGTCCCTAGTTAACACCTGGGAATTTTAGTCCCTAGTTAACACCTGGGAATTCTTTCAGTCTAAACTCAGCAGCCAGCCTGACCCATGTGCTTCTCTTTAGAGAGTGAAGCCACTAGGCCTTGGAAAGATTTTCACAACCCTGGTGCAGCAAAGCCAACAACTTCCCAGAAGTATCAAAAACCACTCAAGTAACTCCCTCGGAACACTCTTCCGCATTTCAGGATTTCTAAGGCATGTTCAAATAATCATCCCCTATCCCTGGGTGCTGATGTAGTTTGAGAGAAAGGAGACAGCAGACAAAAAAAAAAAAAAAAAAAAAAAAAAAAGAACTCAAACATTTATCACACCCGCTTTCCTCCATACCTTGAACCTCCAGACCCTAGTCATAGGCCCACATGGGCATACATCCCTCTCAACTATATAAAAAATATTTTTTTAAAGATTTATTCATTTTATCACAGCCAGATATTCAGAGAGGAGGAGAGACAGAGAGGAAGATCTTCCGTCTGATGATTCACTCCCCAAGTGAGCCGCAACAGGCCGATGCATGCTGATCCGAAGCCGGGAACCTGGAACCTCTTCTGGGTCTCCCACGCGGGTGCAGGGTCCCAATGCATTGGGCCGTCCTCAACTGCTTTCCCAGGCCACAAGCAGGGAGCTGGATGGGAAGTGGAGCTGCCGGGATTAGAACCGGCGCCCATATGGGATCCCGGGGCGTTCAAGGTGAGGACATTAGCTGCTAGGCCATGCCGCCGGGCCCTAAAAAATATTAAAATAAAAAAATTTAAAAGAGGGAGCCTCGCTGGGAATCATATTTGCTCATAGCTTTTTGCCTAGGGTTGCCAGATTCAGCAAAGGAAAACTTTAGGACATCCAGTGAAATCTCAATTTCAGATAAAAGATGATGTTTATCATGTTACTGTTTAATTTGGAAACTTTATTTTCAGTGCAATATTAATAGCACAAGTTACTGTAAATTAATTGCTAATTCATGAGAAGATTCGAATGACTAAGATAACATTATAGATAGCAATTTATAACAAAAAAGCACATACTGGACCCGGCACCATAGCGTAGCAGTTAAGGTCTGTGCCTTAAACGTGCCCATATGGGCGCCGGTTCTAATCCTGGCAGCTCCACTTCCCATCCAGCTCCCTGCTTGTGGCCTGGGAAGGCAGTCGAGGACGGCCCAAAGCCTTGGGACCCTGCACTCGCGTGGGAGACCTGGAGGAAATTCCTGGCTCCTGGGTTCTGATCAGCACAGCACCGGCCGTTGCAGTCACTTGGGGAGTGAACCATCGGATGGAAGATCTTCCTCTCTGTCTCTCCTCCTCTCTGTACATCTGCCTTTGCAATTAAAAAATAATTTTTTTAAAAAAAAAGCACATACTTGGGACCAAGACAACTCAGAATCTGAAACAGATTCTGCTATTTTTGAAGATGTGACCCTGAGCAAGTTGATTTCTCAAGTCTTCACTTCCTCTTTCATTAAAAAAAAAAAGTGGGAGGTTAGGGTAGGTTATAAGAGTAATCCTCTCATTACACTGTTGTTAGAAAAGTTATGAAGTGAGACAGCTCTTTAAAGATGAAATTACATGATTTCTAACACTGTGTGCTCCCTGAACATGTTGGACAAGACCACAACATATGGCACACCCAACTGGCACGGTACTGCTCTAGGCCTAACAGCACCTGCCAGGACCAACAGGTGAAGAGGAGAGGACCGAGGTTGCCTGTCCATTTGTGCTTGTCTGTCAAGCAAGATTAACAACAGCTGAACCACTCACTCAGCTCCCTTCAACAGAGTACATGAGGGTATTCAAAAAATTTACACAAAATTAAATGTAAAAACTTTAGTGAAAAAAAAATTGAGATTCATCCCTGAGGGATCTTCAAAAAGATCACCAAAAATGTGCATTAGAAAGCTATGTGTGGATTTCAAAATTTCTTAACATCAGAATAAACTTTCAATTCTCCCTGTCCACAACCTTGCAAGTCCCCTTGTACTTGGCAAAGAAGCAGACAAAGACTCAGTAAAGCAGAAATACAATCCGATTTGGGAGACGATGGAGTTCTTTTAAATTGCTCTTCCCTTTCTCATTTCTCACAAGTTTTCCACTTTGTAACTGATCTGCCGCCGTACAAAACATATTAAGCTTTCTTTGAAAAATGTTCTTCCCCTAATCTCTGTTTCTGCATCTGCAAACAGAAACGGGTGGGGCATCTGCAATGTGAACATGCATCTTAGCTCAGAGAAACCATGCGATTCCCCTCTTTGAAGGCTCAACTGGAATCTCAGTTCCTTCTCAAGGACCTGAAAGCATTAAGCTTGCCCTTAGTTTTTCTGATCTCTACCGCTCATTAACACAAAGCAGCATGGGCCCAGTGGTGGTTCAGTGGCTAAGTCCTTGTCTTGCAGTGCCAAGATCACATCTAGGTACCAGTTCATGTCCTGGCTGCTCCACTTCCCATCCAGCTCCCTGCTTGTGGCCTGGGAAAGCAGTCGAGGACGGCCCAAGGTCTTGGGACCCTGCACTCACATTGGACACCTGGAGGAAGCTCCTGGGTCGTGGGTTCTGATCAGCTGAGCGCTGGCCATGTGGCCAGTTCGGGGAGTGAACCAGCAAACAGAAAATCTTTCTCGGTCTCTCCTTCTCTCTATAAGTCTTCCTTTCCGATAAAAATAAATAAATCTTTTTTAAAAAAGGACAAAGCACCCTTTGAATATATATGATCTTTGTCAATTAAATAATTTTAAGTCAGAGAAAAAATATTTTAGAGCTATAATAGAAAAGCTCACTTTGCTATGCCAGTTTTAATATATATATATATAGGGCCCGGCGGCATGGCCTAGCGGCTAAAAGTCCTCGCCTTGAACGCCCCGGGATCCCATATGGGCGCCAGTTCTAATCCCGGCAGCTCCACTTCCCATCCAGCTCCCTGCTTGTGGCCTGGGAAAGCAGTCAAGGATGGCCCAATGCATTGGGACCCTGCACCCGCGTGGGAGACCCAGAAGAGGTTCCAGGTTCCCGGCTTCGGATCAGCATGCATCGGCCTGTTGCGGCTCACTTGGGGAGTGAATCATCAGACGGAAGATCTTCCTCTCTGTCTCTCTTCCTTTGTGTATATCTGACTTTGTAATAAAAAAAAAAATATATATATATATATATATATATATATAAAACAGCAACCAGTAAAAATGGAACACACTGAATTTAGATAGTGTTTATAACCACAGCAAAAAAAAAAACAGTATCACAAACCACTTCATACATCTAAAAGTAAATTGTATACATAAACTATATATAATTTCTGTGTGCACCATTCCATATTAGCAATGTTTTCAAGGTCCCCAATGCATCCTGTTTATCTGCAGCAGAAACAAATATTTTAACTGTTATGTTTTTATTATTCATGTTTTCTTAATAGCTTTACAACATATATCCCTAAATATTTGTTGAGTTGCATGCTTTTGAATGTTTTATGTGCATTTTATACTATGTAGTCCATGCTTAGAGGACTTTTATTAAATAGTATATCCCAAGTTGATGGGTGTAATTCTGTTTCAGCTATGAGCACTTTTCTACAGTATACCATTGTGGAAATATTTTCAGCACTTTGTTCTTCAATGCATTTTTCTTCTAACTTTTAAGCATTTATTTATTTGAAAGGCAGAGTTAGAGAAAGAGATCTTTCATTGGCTGGTTCACTCCCCAAATGGCCACACCAACAAGATAATGGTCCAGGCCACAGACAGGAGCTTCATCAGAGTCTCTCCCATGAGTGGCGGGGCCCAAGCACGTGGGCCATCTTCTACAGCTTTCCCAGGTGCAGGGAGCAGAATCAGAAGTGATGCAGCAGGGACTTGAAATGACTCCCTTATGGGATGCCAGCTTTGCAGGCAGCAGCTAGCACTATACCACAGTGCTAGCCCCAAAGTGAACTCTTTTTTTAAGTTTTTGGGATATATTTAGATTTGCAAGAAAATTATCAATAGAGTTTAGAAATAATAGTGTAAAGGTTATGAAAAAACGTATCTGCCTGGGGAAGGTGTGGCTCTGCACTTACATAAGGCTATCTCATATGATGAAAAGCCCCACTGAAATTAGTGGTAGAGGTTGGAAAGGACCAAATTACTCCCTTAAGAAAATTAAAACAGGAGGGCACTTGGCTCAGGAGTTAGATGGCAGTTGGGACACCTGCATCTCCTATTAGACTGTCTGGCCTTGAATCCCAGCTCTGGTTTCCATCCCAGCTTCCTGTTGGTGCTCATCCTGAAAACTGATGGCTCTTGTAGTTGGATCCCTGCCACTCACATGGGAGACCTAGACAGAATTTCATCTCTTGGTTTTGGATTGGCCCAACCCTGATCCCAGCTGAGCCATATGAGGAGGATGGAAGATCTCTTGAGCTTCCTGTCCATTTTGCTCATCTCTCTCAAAGTTTTTTTTTTTTTAAAGGAATTCGTGTTTCACCTATTATGAACAAAAGCAGAGAATGGGAGGGGGCAGAAAAGAAGTGAACAAGTAAGCAAGAAGTCAATGCTGACTTGCAGCAAGAGCCAAAGAGTCATTTTAAGAACCGACTATCTAATGTTAAGTTTTAGTTATGCTTATTGTAAACTGGAGGTGCTCAAAATACTCATTTCAGCCATGTGTCCATGAGTCCGAGTCAAGGCTAGAATTAAATTGTCTCCCTCCTCCTCTGGCAGGACACAGTCCCTGCAGGTAAGCGCAAGAAGCATGATAGGAAACAGCCCAGAATAGGCCATGGAAAGTTTCCCACTGGCACACATTCAGCATGGGTCAGGAGCAGACCAGGCTGAATCAGTTCATGTCACCCACTGGCAAATCCGATCACCAGAACAGAGTGTGGGATGAGCCAGGTTTGGTTGCAACAAAACAAGTACACATTATGGAATGCCAGGGCGTGGTTGCCTGTACTGGATGTGACTGCAGCATCCAACCAGCACACGTGAGATCCAGGAAGAGAGGGGCAGAACCGGCAGGGGGATTAAGGGGCTGGTCCCCTCGCCGGACAGCTACTCCCACTGGAGAGCGTGGGCTGGGATGGGGACAGACCAGACTAAGCAGGGCTACAACACCTGTGCGCTGCATGTGGACTAGATCAGGGAAAAGCCAGGCTGGGCTGATTATTCCTGCTGGTGCAAGCATAAATTAGAGTGGGTGAGGGATGTTTGGGCATAGCCGCAGCATCAGCTGGCAGAAGCTGGCACTGGGGACTAATTCTGTCAAGTCAAATCACAGAACCACCCAAAGAGTGCATAAACCGGGATTGAGAGAGACCTGGGAGGGAAAAAGTGGGTTCCCCCCTCTTGGGTCACTATTCCCATGGGAGGGCATGAAAACTAGGATGGGGGCTGGGATGGCTAGACAGAGAGGCACTCAACAACATCTGTGAGGGCTGGATGGTTGAGTTGGTTAGATAGAACTAAGCTTTAATATCCATTGACAAGTACCAGAGCCAAATGGGATGGGGGACAGACTGGTCTTCTGCTACACATACTGGCAAACCAGGGCAGGGGGCGGGCCTGGTGGGGGTTATTGCGGGTCGCCCCGACTAGGCTGCAGCTCCCACTGGTTGATGTAAGGGCCGAACCAGACTGGACTGCAACACCCATTGGTTCCAGTGCAACTCGGAACTGAAAACAGAACCAACACAGCAATTGCAACCACCAGCTAATCGGGGCGATGGACTGTGTTGGGCCCTGTGTTTGCTAGAACATACAAGAATCTGATCTGGGAATACCTCAAAGTTTCTTTGGAGATCTCCCCAATCGAACTGCTGGACTCAGAACTCTAACCAAGAAAAGACAGAAGACAGAGCAGATCAATCATTCATCTCAGCTATATGTTGGCAGCGAAATACTGGGCAAACGGAGACTTTATGATGGACCATATCAATCAGTGGACGACCTCATCGAGCGAAACTGGCAGCGATTCATAACTGGTGAACTATTAACACCACTCGAGCACAAATCTCAGAGCATGCCCCACATCCGGGACTTGGGGTGGGCGGGAAACCGGGTGGGGCTTCCCCCTCAATATCCCCCTTTACCTCAGATACGTGATGGAAACAACATGGACATAATAATAGTATTACCCACTTCCCTATCCCCCTGAACCTTTTTTTGTTGTTGTTCTTTAACCGTAATTAACTATGTAAAGATTGTCAACAACCATACAATAAAATAGATTAAAAAAATAATAAATAAATAGTCTTAAAAAAATAAAATAAATAAATAAATAAATTGTCTCCCTCAGGATTACCATCTGTATAGAAAACTGTACTTTAAAATACTGTAAACTGGACATTTTACTGAGCAAGGGGAACTGACCTCTTTCAACCACTGCTGCACGCTGACAACATTGTACCTAATGGACTCTGCTTCCAGCTGAAGCCAGAGAAGGCAAATACAATGCTTTAGCCAGCAGTGCTAGCACAAAGGTCTATTGCTGGTGATGTTCTTTTATTACATTTCTTTCCTAACAGGCCCAGTGCAGTAGCCTAGTGGCTGAAGTCCTCGCTTTGCATGCAGTAGGATCCCATGTGGAAGCCAGTTCGTGTACCAGTGGCCCTACTTCCCATCCAGCTCCCTGATTGTGGCCTGGGAAAGTCATGGAGGGCGGCCCAAGGTCTTGGGACCCTGTACCCACATGGGAGACCCAGAAGAGCCTCTGGGCTCCTGGCTCCACATTGGCTCAGCACTGTCCATTGGGGCTGCTTGGGGAGTGAATCAACAGATGGAAGATCCTCATCTCTATCTCTTCTTCTCTCTGTATATCTGACTTTCCAATAAAAATAAAATAAATCTTTAACAAAATAGTTCTCCTCAAGTCCAAGGTAACCAGACTCTAGGAGAAATTTCACTGAACCAATCCCACCAATCAAGTTTTGTGTATGGTTTAAAAAAAGAAATCCTAAGTCTGTTTCAGGAAACAGCCTTAAAATGGTTTTCCCTCATGTCCTTACTTATAACATGTGTACCAACTGGCAATGCTTCCTATGATCGAGGGATGTAAAATTTGTCCTCCAACCTTAGATGTGGAAATAAGGCACTGGAGCAAATAACTGGCTTTCAACATAACAAAACTGTCTCTCAATTCCCACCTACAATCTCAGCTTTCACTGCATTCACACCAATTTCAGCATCTTCAGAGAAAAACGATAGAGGGATCTCTCCAGCAGGTCAGGTAGGAAATATTCGCAGCGTCAGGCCACGTCAGTCTGATTAACCTCCTCAGCAGCCTTCAGCAACTAAACCACCCACACAGCAAGGAACCACGGACCGTTAATAAACTCAAGGGTGTTGTTGTCAGGAGTCGTGAAGCACAGAATGAAAGGTCCTTGATCCAAGGGACATTTTAAGAAGTCAGTTACTGCTGCTTTTACATTTTGGACCAGTTTGGCGACCACCGCTGACAGCACCTAGCCCACTGTTCAGGAAGGGAAGGAGCTAGCGTTTATGAAAAAGCAACAATGACTTCGGCTGGTGCTTCCTCAACTAGACTGATCCCAGAGCCCAACTGGGCAGTTCGGGGGAAGATCCCAGAGTGTGCATTTCTGAAGTGCTCGCAGAAGACAGCTGGCGTGAAGGGCTCACATTTAACTGCTCCAACTTGGAGACTGACCTTGTCTTCACCCACTCTCTTCAGCTGCTTCTCTGGTCCGCTAGAGGAGTGTTCACCTGTTTTTCTTATTTTAATTGTTCCTAAGCTTCTTTATGTTTTTAAGTTATTCCTTCTCCTTAAGATGTATACTATTCATTTGAAAAACAGATTTAGACATAGAGAGAGGTTGTCCATCCACTGCTTCACTGCTCCCTTCGCCCAAATGGCCCCAACAGCCAGGCAGGAGCCAGGAGCTTCTTCTGGGTCTCCCACATGGGTGCAGAGAAAGACAGAGCATCTCCCCAGCATGATGTGTGTGCCCACTGTCCACTGAAGATCTCTGAGGAATGCAGTGGGAAGCTGCTGGACAGCTCAATTTCCAGGCTTTTTGTTATAGAGAACACATATTCCTCTGATTCTATCTATGGGCATCTTTCTACCAACCACATCACTGCTCTGAGAGATGTGCAGTTGTCTATACTCCAAGATCCTTTCAATAAATCTTTTTAACTCAATATCTTTTTTTCCTTGATTTATCTGCTTTGAAAAGTTCTAAATACAATAACTACTAATGCTCCGTGATATTATCACCCTGCATATATGATAATGAACTCACTATACTTTTGTAGAAATAAGACTATGTAACCTCATGTACTTAGAATTTTTGGATTACAAGATAAAAGGGAAAATCCAACTCAAACAGAATTAGAACACATAACTCAGGAACTCAGCAGCAGGGATCTACCTCCACTGATTTTTTGATTCTTGCATCTGATTTCCTACGCAACACTGTTAGCCTTTTAAGGTCATCATTATTTGTATTTTTAACATTTTTTTTTATTTCACAAAGAGCAAGAGTGTTTCCACCTGCTGGTTCACCACCTCCCCAAATGCCAGCAACAGTCAGGACTAGACTAGGCTAAAGATGGTAACCCGGAACTGAATCCAGGTCTCCCACAGGGCTGAAGAAACACAACTACTGTACCACCTCTGAAGATGTACACTGCAGGAAGCTAAACTCAGCAAGCCAGCAGCTCCAGTTCTTGGCACTCCATTAGGCAATGTTGACATTGTAACTGGAGTCCTTTTTTAAGATTTATTTTCACTTGGAAATGCAGGTATACAGAAAGAAGATACAGAGACAAAGATCTTCCATCTGCTGGTTCACTTCCAAGTGGCTGCAAAGGTTGGAGCTGAGCTGATCCAAAGCCAGGAGCCAGGAGCTTCCTCCAGGCCTCCTCCCACATCGGTGCAGGGTCCCAAGACTTTGGGCCATCCTCCACTGCTTTCCTAGGCCACAAGCACAAGGGCTATTAAGGAAATGGAGCAGTCAGGATATGAACTGGCGCCCAGATGGGATCCTGGCACATTCAAGGTGAGGACTCTAACCACTATGCTACTGCGCCAGGTCCCAAAACCAGATTCTTAACTGCTGTGCCAAACACCCATCCCAACACTAGAATTGTAAAATTTCCCATGTGTATACTGGAGGAGTACAATAGGCTGTACTGATCAGCATACAAACAATATTCAGAGGGCATTTGGCACAGAAGTTAAGACACTGCTTGGGTGGCTTGCATCCTATCTCAAGGCCTCCACTGGATCTCAGCTCTGCTTCAAGTTCCAACTTGCTGATAATGCACCGGCTGGGAGGCAGTGGGTGGCTGCACCCCTGCCAGCCAGGTAGGACACTCACGCTGGGTTCCAGGTTCAGGCCTGAACCAGTCCTGGATCTTTGGTGCAACTGAGGAGTAAAGAAGTAAATGAAACATCATTCCCTGCCATTTAAATAAATAAAAGCTTTAAAATAAAATTAAATTCATGAAAATGTGTATTATAAAAATGCTGTGCATAAATTTGTTTCTTGGCATCAAAATAAAGTTAGTTTTCAACTCCTTTTTTTTTTTAAGAACTATTTAATGGCTGTCTCTATAGTGAAGTGAAATGATTACTATAGTTAGGTAAATTGTTACATTCATTACCTGAAATAGTCAGCTTTTTAACATTTTTACGTGACAAGAGTACCTGAAATTGGGGCCAGCACTGTGGCACAGCACATTTAGCCACTGCCTGAGACGCCAACATCCCACATAAGCAAGAGTTGGGAGTCTTGGCTGCTCCACTTCCGCTCGAGCTCCCTGCTGATGTGCAAAACCAGGATGGAGTTCCAGGCTCCTGGTTTTAACCTGGCTCATCCCTGGACATTGTAGCCAGGTGGGGAGTGAACCAGAAGATGGAATATTTGTCTCTCCTTCCCTCTCTGCAATTCTGACTTAGAAATAATTAAATTTGGGGGGAGAAAAAAAAGTACATCAAGTCTATTCTCTTAGCAAGTTGCTAGGCTGTATTATGCTTTTGTTAAGTGCAGTCCTGTGGTGCCTTAGCTCTCCAGACTTGTTCTACAGAACTGTAGCACTGGACACTTTCACACACCTCTTCACATTTGCCAGCCCCTAGTAGGCACTCTCCTACTGTTTGCTTCTCGAAGACAGAAGTGGATGCACTGGTGTTATGTTTGTATCTGGCTTACTCAGTTAGCTCATCCTCTAGTTTCATTCATGTTGCAGCCAAAGGCAGATTATCCTTTTTAAGACACACATATATGTATATGTACAGTTTCCTCAGACAGTTGATGAACACTTTGATTTCTCCATACCTTGTAGATAATGCTGCAACGAACACAACAGATTTCCCCACGAGGTATTCATTTCCCTGTACTATGTGCAGAAGAGGGATTGCTGGGTCACACATTAGTCCTGTTTTTGATTTCTTTAGTAATCTCAACACAAATTTCCACAATGGTTAGAACAATCTACATTCCCACCTACAGTATTTAAGGGTTCCTTTTCTCTGCACCATCACCAACACTTGCTATTTCTCCTAATTTTGATAGAAAGCCACCCTAAAAAGAGGACTAGAATTCTCTATGGGAACAACTGGGTACAGAATTCTACCTCCTGTCACATTAGACTTTTCTGATTGGAAAAACCCATTTCAGAAAATAAAGAAGGATTAAGCCTGGCATTTGTGGCAGAGGAATTCCTAAGAGCTACAGGAATTCTCAACATCTACCACAGTGACCCAGGCTGTTTGGCTCCATTTCTGAAGTGTTGACATACATTGTAAATGAATGAATCCAGGCCTGCACAAAAGCAACTCAGTCTTCTAATCAATACACAAGTAGGTCATTTGAATGTAGTACTGTTAGCTGAGAAGCAGCCCAAGAAACCTGGAGGAGGGTACTTGCCTCATCTAGGGTGTTCTAAAGGTAATGATTTTCCCTGGGATTGAAAGTATTTCCAATTGGGTCTCCAACTCCATATAGCTACTCCATCAGGGTAAGATCCTACCCTAGAGTTTCAACTTATCCTTGGTGGGGAAAGGCTCCCTTACTATCCTAAATCCCTTCCATAAGAATCGTTTGACAACTGTATGTTAGCCAGCTACTGGCTTTCTTTAAATGCACTCAGTTTTTTGTTCCCTTATTGTCGTCTCTTCCATTAACTTGTAACAGTGTAACAATTTCATGCTGCCCTCCTCCTCTTCTTCTTACAGCTGTACTGTCTCCACCGACAAATGAAAACTTAAAATTCATCCTTCAAAGTACGGACACAAAGTAACACTTTTCAGAACAAGTCAGCCATTCTTGAGAAAATGAGAATTGACCTTTAGTATATGCGAGCTAACTCTGTGCCAGGCAGGAGAGTAGACCTTTCGCCATCCAGTCATTTAATTTTCAAAGAAGTCTAGGATATGCATGTATTATCGCTGTTTAAAAAAAAAATCAAGGAAACTAAGCCCCCAAAGGAACCATGATCTCACATAAAGTTATACAATTGCTTAGCAGAGTCACAAAATCCTACACCTAAAGCCATTCAATTCCACAGCTTTTCCAAAGTTAAGCTCTCTTCATCACCTAGTGGTTTCAAATTTGCTCATAAGAATGAGCACTTGTGTGCACACTCCTAGAGATCCTAATTTGAATGCATCAGAACTGAGTATGCTTCTTCAAAGCCTTTTGGTTGTCTAATGAAAACACAGGGTTACAACAAACCATAGGAAAGCTGCTGCCTCTCAAGTCACATCAATCAATTTCATGAGATGGCACAGGCTGGAGAGTACGTCAAGGGCGACGTGTAAGCATAGCTCATAGCAGCTTCAGCACACGGTGTCACAGGAAACATGGTGCGACTGCACCCAGGCAGCATATCCTGCTTATACAAAAATATTTATGATGTGCTTGGCCCCAAAACTGAGTACATTTCAGATCCCAGAAACCTGCTTTAGGCTTTGGTTTTGAGCACGTACACAATGTAACTGACTTAGCACACACTCTAAATGCCTTGCCCCCTATGCCCTTGACTGACTGCAGAGTTCACTGTGGTGACCATGGAAGACATTCTGGAACATGCCAACAGCTGTTCACCTCAAACTAGCAGGCAAGACTCTGCATCTCTGCCAAGGGCTTTCTCCAGCTGCCTCAGCCTGCAGAGTGTCCAGGATGTACCAGGCATTTCTCTCTCAGAAGCCCTTAGCCAATGAGACACAAGTCAAGAGCTCAATACTTTGCTTTCCACATCAACAGTGCGACAATTGGGGGTCTGCCCACAATGCAACTAACGCAGCAATCCATCTTTGGACATTCCCTCCCTCAGCTGGATAAGGCTCCCAACTCTCATCAGGCCTCCTGAGAGCACCTCCCCAATTAACTCTGCACCCAAAGCCTAGTGTCAAGTCCGCTTTGGGGGAAGCAAACTAGATCAACCTCCAGGTGCTTCCCGTTGACCTCACATTAAAAAAAACCAGTGAGCTAACCGAAACCAGTGTAGATGTGCAAGTACCTTATAGCTTACGAAAACATTTCTACAAATATTTTCTTTCCCATCACTAAAGCAGGATAACATTCTCTAACACCTTTCCAGGAAGGTTTCAAGATGGTTGTTAATTTCTTGGGAAAAAATGTATTATCGGGTCCCGGCGCCATGGCCTAGCAGCTAAAGTCCTCACCTTGAATGCGCCGGGATCCCATATGGGCGCCGGTTCTAATCCCGGCAGCTCCACTTCCCATCCAGCTCCCTGCTTGTGGCCTGGGAAAGCAGTTGAGGACAGCCCAAAGCTTTGGGACCCTGCACCCGTGTGGGAGACCTGGAGGAGGTTCCAGGTTCGTGGCATTGGATCGGCGCAGCACCGGCTGTTGCGGCTCACTTGGGGAGTGAATCATCGGACGGCAGATCTTCCTCTCTGTCTCTCCTCTCTCTCTGACTTTGTAATAAAAATAGAATAAATCTTTAAAAAAATGTATTATCATAACAAAGAGTCATTGATTTTTTCCCTGTATGCAGGTATGCTGCTAACTCCATTTAGGAGATTCCTCCGAAGAAAAATGATCTATTCAAGCAGACATCAAAAATAATTCCATGTGTATATGGAGGACACTCAAGCAATTAATACAACAGTCAGTGGGTATCTTTGGCAAGTCTTATCACACACAGACGTTGATACTCCATTATTTAACATTATATGTAAAAGTATGTGTCATAGAAACATTTTACTGAGGAAAGCAACAATTCCACCTAGGTCCCGACTAAGGATAACAGAGGACTGTAGCACATTCTTCCTGTTCTGTGCAACTTAAAGATGCAGAGGCAGATCACAAGCGTTGCATCATAAAAAGCAATGGACCTCACTATAGCTGGGTATGGCAGCTTATGGCAGTTTTAGCTCAAAGAACTTTCAATAAAATTTGATCTGCTCAAGGAAAGGATAGTATTATTTTGAGAATAATAAGCAAAAATGGGGCCTGGCGCACTAGTTTAGCAGCTAAAGTCCTTGCCTTGCACGTTCCAGGATCCCATATGGGCACTGATTCTAATCCCGGCAGCCTTGCTTCCTATCCAGCTCCCTGCTTGTGGCCTGGGAAAGCAGTTGGGGATGGCCCAAGGCCTTGAGACCCTGCACCCACGTGGGAGACCCAGAGGAGGCTTCAGGCTCTCGGCTTCAGATCAGCTCAGCTCCGGCCATCGCAGCCACTTGGGGAGTGAATCAATGGACAGAGGATCTTTCTCTCTGAGTCTCCTCTCTGTATATCTGACTTTGCAGTAAAAATAAATCTTAAAAAAAAAAAAGAATAAGCAAAACCACACAGCTCTGTGAGCCCAAATCCCTAATGAAATGGATATTCCCACAGCAGAAGGTTTCAGTTTCGGCTATTACCATTTTATCTATCTCCACCAAAGTCAGGGCCAGCCACCTTGCAGGTTTCTCCCTGGAAAGTGGGGTTCTTTCTTAAGTAGACCTGCACTCTTTTCTCTACCATTTCAGCATGAACTTTCACTACTTTACTTTAAGGAACTTTAAAGAGTGCCCTTAGGAAACAAGATCAGAAGTTCAGAAGCTTGCATACATACCTGGGGCGTGATGCAGTAGCCTAGTAGTTAAAGTCTGCACCTTGTACACTCAGGGATCCCATATAGGCACCAGTTCATGTCCCAGTGGCTCCACTTCCCTTCCAGCTCCTTACCTGTGGCCTGGGAAAGCAGTGGAGCATGGCCTAGAGCCTTGAGATCCTGCACCTGCATGGGAGACCCAGAACAACCTCCTGACTCCTGGCTTCAGATCAGCTCAGCTCCAGCTGTTGCATCCACTTGGGGATTGAGTCAGTGGATGGAAGATCTTCCTCTCTGTCTCTCCTTCTCTATATATATCTAACATTCCAATAAAAATAAATAAATTTTTAATGAATAAATACCAGTTCAGGTTCTTTAAGGTTTAGATTTGAGTCTTATAGTTATTTTTCAGGACAACATACGTGATTTCTTAAAATATCTAAGCAATAACATCCACAAATGAAATACTTTCCAGAACATTTTCTCTTAAATCATTGACCCTGATCTTGGTTAACTTGCATGATTTCATGCATTTGGTAGTGAGGAGATGTGCGTATCAGGACTGGGTCATGGTAGTCATGATGAATGGATGGAAAACCGGGTGTCTATTTACAGAATGTGACAGTGAAAGGGGACAAGTCACTTCAAGGAACATAAGAACGAAACAGGAAAAACTGCTCAGCCTAATTCATGAGAGAGTACCCAGCCTCACAACTCCCTTCCTGCGGAAGGTCAGAAAACAAAACAAAACAAAAAAACAACAACAACAACAAAAAAGAAAAGAAATAAAGAAATTTCTCTTTCCCAAGGCAGGCCATAGAAACTCCCAGTTTCCCCTGCCTCCCCACCTCGTTGCTAGCCACAAAGGAATTCTCTGGCTTACCTTGTCTGGTGCTAGTCCATTTGATCTCCATTTCAGAAGGGCTGAAGTAGTAGGGTGCAGCTGGCTAGTAGAACCCCAAGGCAGTACTAGGTTTCAAGCGTGGCTAAACACAGCTATCTGCCTCTGTACCTGATTGGCTTAAGTTGCAAGCTGACTGATTTATAACACCTGAGTTGATTTGAAATCCCTGGCTGCTGCATGTTAATGAGAGCTACAAAACCCCTGACTTCAACCTTGCAGAGCAGTAGTTCCTGCAGTGTAGCAGGTGCTGCACTGGCCAAGCTTGGCAGATAAGGACGCTTCCTGGCATCCTACACTTGTGTCCAGTGTGGCCTCTCGCTCTCATCAACATTGAGAGTATAGTAAGAGCAATAATGTCAGTTGCAGATGGTTTTTTTTCTACATTCTCGCATGACAAAATTTTTTTTAAAATTATTTTTATTGTAAAGGCAGATTTACAGACGGGAGATACAGAAAGATCTTCCGTCCACTGGTTCAATCCCCAAGTGGGTGCAATGGTAGGGCTGAGGTGGTCCGAAGCCAGGAGCCTGGAGCTTCTTTCGGGTCTCCCATGCAGGTGCAGAGTCCCAAGGACCCGGATCTTGCTCAACTGCTTTTCCAGGCCACAGGCAGGGAGCTGGATGGGAAGTGGAGCAGCTGGGACACAAACCAGCACCCATAATGGATCTCAGTGCATGCAAGGATTTAGCTACTGAGCCATTGCGCTGCGCACAAGACACACAATTTAAAACTCTGTGTGTGGTCATCCCTTCTAGAATCATACAAACTGATGAAGTTGAAATTTTGGAAGTGTTGTGGGAGGAAGAGAGCAGGTTTGCAAAGTGTATATGAATTTCAATTCTTTCAGAACCAAAATAAACTTCCATTTTAATTTTCTGAACTCCCCTTCCAGAAGAAAAGCCTTTGAAAATCAGTGAATTCTCATTCCCACTCCTGCCCCAAGAGGCAGGATTTGCTAAGTGACTGCAATATTTGACTTCCACAGAGGGTCGCTGTTTCTAAAAAATCCAAATAATTCTTGTTTTAGCTATGCCAGAACATTCCAAGTATGGGTGTTGAGCATGGTTAGTACTCTGATGGGTTCATTCCTGATAATACTAATATGGATATGGTCACATATTTGTTACAAACTCTATTAGTGTTCCACAACATAACAGTACTATTACTACTATTCGCTTGCTTTCTGATGGGAAATTCACATGCATTTTCCTAACATTTTTCTTTGGGACTTTTCTTTCTCGTTACTGGTTCTTACATTTTAGATGGAAGCCAGTTTTTGCAGAAAACTCAAAATGCATTTACATCTGTGAAGTAAATTTTCAGCTCAAATCTGTATTTAAGAAAAGGTGTTATTCAACATCCCAAAAATGTTTTTTTACTTGATCCTTGACTTCATATATGCTGATTCTTATAACTTATCAAATACCAGCATCCTAATGTGCAACCAACTTCAATAGACAAAAAAGTCTTAAAATGCATGGTGCGGCGCTGAGGGGACATGCTGGCATTGCCTTCCTGTGGCCTCATCGAGACTCAGCTGGTTTACATTCAAATCCTCCCGGAGCCTCAGAGTGACTGAAATGCTATGCGGCGCTCGTGAACAGGTTATCTTCTCTAGTTCTAGAACTGAAATTTTACCCCGGGTTTTAGAAGGATTTCACTTTTCCTCATTGCCGAGGCAGAAATATATTTCTGAAATAAGCATCTGATTTTGAATTATTTTAAAATTTCTATTTATTTTCATTTTCTTTGCTGCTTCACTCGCCAATGACCACAAAGCCAGGGCTGGACCAGCTGAAGCCGAGCGGCTGGAACTCCCTCAGGATCCCGCGTGGATGGCATGGCCCCAAGCACCTGAGCTACCATGCACTGCCTCTCACGACGTGCATCAGCAGGAAGCTGAGTGGGAAGCGGAGGTGCCAGGACTCAAGCATTCAGGCACGAAATACGGATGTCACAAGTGGTACATCAACCGCTGTGACAAATGCCCACCCTAAAAAGTTTTAAATTAAGTTCAAACACTACCACATTACACAGAATAGTTTGTGTTTTCAAACACCAAATAGTTATTTTAAAATCATGTGTGCTGTAATGTTTAGATCAGTTTTTCTTTCAACACTTAGAAATTATAACATCATTGGATGTTTTATTCATCAGTTTCCTTTCTTTTATGCTGTTTCTGCATGTTGAAGGAATGGGATGGGAGAGCCGAAACACTCAAGTCAGAGCAAAGGTATAAACAGTCAATACTGTGACTAAGTTGGATGGCTCATAGGTTATGTGCAGCTTTTACTTGTTTGTTTGTTTATTGATTTAGTGTTTCAGTCTCAGCATTAGATCCATGGATATCTGTGAAAATTGCAAAAATTAAAGTCAGTTGTGAAAATTTAAGCTTTAGGAAGCATTCTTTATCCAAAAATCTGTAAGTATGATGCTAACTATCTAGCCCCCTGGAGAAAATGCAGTAAACAAGTTGCCTAATGCAGGTTTCCCAGTTGGAAGCAAAATACTTTTATTACCTTTTCCATATTTTTCATTTGCAATTTGTGAATTTATAAATATTATACAGTTAAAAATTGAATAGAATCCAATGATTTGCTTTTTCATAAAATTTTTAGAAAGTAATTGGCTTGTTTTTAGTATATTCATGATATCGAAGATGAAAATATAATACATAACCATTTTGATGGATTTTGAGATTTTAAAACATTTGTGGTGGGAAAACTGACTCACGAATAAATGGTTTCTGATTTGGAGTCCAAAATGCTTTTTCCATTTCCTCTCTCACATCCACACGCCTTTCTTTAATTGGGTTATATACGGCACCTGGGCTGCAGAGTGTTTTTGTGAAAGCTACTCCTACAAGTAGAGGGTAGGTGTCAGTATGTCTAGCAAAATGACCGCTGCTAGACACTTTGGGGTTTGCTATCGTAAAAGGACAAGTTGAACTTTAAGTATTCATCTACCATGAGACACTATATGTGTATGTGTATAACACTATCTGTAATTAACCAGGTTAGAAAACCTCTCAGTTTTTCCCTAGGTGGCCCATATCACTACTCTGAACTTTTGATATGAGTATTTAAATAACATTTGCAAAAGAAAAGAATAAATCACAAACTAATGTCATTTGGTTGGATTTACCCCTTCCTTCTTGTTCGTTATAATTTCCAAATACTGATTCTGAATTTGCCTTCCACTTCAGTGTCATCTGCAAATGTGATGAGTCTGCCAACTCAAAAGCAGCAGCCTGCTAAACTTCACTGCGCTTGTGTGAGAGAAATAATTTCAAGATTTTCAGCTGAGGGTCTTGCAACCACCAGGATCCAATATGAGCACTGGTTCTCACCTTGCAACCACAGTGATCCCATATGGGCACCAGTTCGTTTCCCAGTGGCCCCATTTCCCATCCAGCTCCCTGCTTGTGGCCTGGGAAAGCAGTCGAGGACAGCCCAAAGCCTTGGGATCTGCACCCATGTGCAAGACCCAGAAGAAGCTCCTGGCTTGGGATTGCCTCAGCGCTAGCCATTGCAGAGTGAGCCAGCAGACAGAAAATCTTTCTCTGTCTCTCTTTCTCTCTGTAATGTTGCCTTTCCAGGAGAGTGCTGTTTTTCCAGCAGCCAAGCCTTGCTGCCTCTAGATCTTACAAGGAAAGAGAAGAGTTATGGTTGGGGGTGACATGTCAAAAAGATTATGGAAGATAGAACATAAATATAAATTTGTTTTGGTGCCAAAAAATTTGAAATACATGCATAACTTTTTCATAATGCACATTTTCAAGGAAGTTTTTTAAGATCTCCTTCCATAATAATGTATGTATGCCATTGTTGCAAAATTCATTGACTCTCCACCTCCAATTTTCCTCAACAGATCTGCTTTCCCGTGGCATTATGTATAGTACTATGTACAGTATTAGTCCATATTTCAGTTCTAATAGCTGGCACTCAATGCAGGACAAATAGCACTTAACCTAATGCTGTATAACAATGGTAGACATCTTCCCTGAGATTATTGGAAAGTCACCTGGCTGGATCTGAATGGCCAATGACTCGGCCATCACAAGACTTATGCTTAAAAATTACAAAAGCTTTGAAGCAAGCTATCACGCTTAATGGATAATCAGACAATTCTGCTGGTAATTCTATCCCCAATCTCCTCCACAAAGGTTTCAAGATCTTCTAAGGCCTAAAACAAAAACATGTATACAGATGTTTACAACAGTACTATTTACAATATCCAAACAGTGGGAACAACCTAAATTTCCATCAATAAACAAAAGGATAAAATGTGCCCTGTCAAATAGTAGAATATTACGCAGACATCAAAAGGGGTGATATCCTGATACATACTAGAATGTGGAGAGATTCTGAAAACATTTTGCAAAGTGAAGGAAATTAGACAAAACGGTCACATTTGGCATGACTGCAATGTTATGAAATGTCCAGGGCCTGGCACAGCGGCTAAAGTTCTCACCTTGCACATGCCAGGATCCCATATGGTTCACATCCCGGCTGATGCACTTCCCATCCAGCTCCCTGCTTATGGCTTGGGGAAGCAGTAGAGGACGGCCCAAGAACTTGGGACCCTGCACCCATGTGGGAAGCCAGGAGGAAGTTTCTGGCTCCTGGCTTCAGATCAGCTCAGCTCAGCTCCAGCCATTGCAGCCACTTGGGGAGTAAACCAGCAGACAGAACATCTTTCTCTCTGTCTCTCCTTCTTTCTGTGAATCTGACTTTCCCATAAAAATCAATAAATCTCTAAAAATAAAAAAGAAATGTCCAGGGTAGGCAAGCACACAGAGACAGAAAGTAGATTAGTGATTGCCGGTGTCTAAAGTGGGAGGGAATGAGGAATGACTGCTAATGGGTACAAAGCTTCCTTATGGAGTGATGAGAAAGTTCTGGAAGTAGGTAGTGTTATGGCTTTACAACATTCTGAATGTACTTAATGCCACTGTATATTATCTTTTAAAAATCATAAAATGGTAAATTTCATGTCAATTTGTATTATCCACAACAAGAATGATGAAAGTGACCATGCAGAATATATCAATCCATCTTTCTCCTGGGAACACCAAGACCTTGCCAAATGTCTTGCCAAAGTGTCTGCACACTACTTGCACTACATTAATGTGATCAGCCAGCCCAGAATTCTTATTAGTGAGATACACATAAAAGGCAGTCTAATGGCTTGATGTTCTTTATGCCTCCATTGTTCCAGCTCCTACAGCTCACTAACTTCCTGTGTGGGTGTTTGCAAATTATTCCTTCACTATTGTGATCCATTAGCTAGTAACAAGTTTCCACACACCAGATTACTCTGGTTAGTATTGTCTTCTTTTTGTCAGAATTACAACTCTTGTTCCATTCCTCTGGCGTTTCTCCTGCTTTCTTAGAGCAGATCTCAGGCTCTCACGGTCAGTCTCCTCCGATTGTTCACTGTGTGCACCTGCGCCACTCTTGCTCTTTTCTGAAGTCACTGCTCACCACTCTCCATTTTGTCACTGTTCCAGCTACATTAGCTGCCTTCAGGTACCTGAAATCCCACCAAGTGCTAAGATTTAGCACTCTGTCCCCCCACCTGGGAAGCTTCTCCACCACATTTTCTCTAGTTGATTCTGTCATCATCTTCAGATCTTCTCTCAAATAAGCACTGCCAGGGAACCCTCCTAGAGCACTGTATCCAAAACAGTACCACCCATCACCCAGGTGGGATGTCTCTCCTGCTATCCAGATCTGTTATTCTGCTCTTCATGTGCTTCCCATGCATACTCTCTTCTTATCTGTTGGCATTCCTCATTAGCTGACATATTTATGTGGGGTTTTTTTGAATTTGTATTTATTTGAGAGGGAGCTGACAAAGTGAGACAGAGTTCCCATCAGCTGTTCACCCAATCCTCCAAATGCCCACACAGTGAGCCCTTGGGGCCTACTCCCTAATGCCACAAGAGCGAAGACTGATCCAGGTCCAGGCTAAGAGCCAGGAAGCCAACCAGGTTTGCCATGGGGGAGGTGGGAAGGCAATTCATTGAATTATGATCCCAGCTGCACAGAGCCTGCCTTAGCTGCGGGCCGGGAGCATGTGCCAGAGCTGGACTCCAATCCAGGCACTCCAGGGAGGGACAGAAATGTCTTCAACACTAAAATAAACCCTTATCCCATGTGTTTGTTTTCCAATTGTGTAGCTGCCCTAGCTCAGGAATCATTTATATAATGAAACAAAGGTATGCTTCAATTATCCCATTGCTCATGCAGTCCATCAACCAGGACTTAAGGAGAAACCCTTATATTATGTGTCTGAGATACAAAAAATGAAAAGATATGGCCTTTTTTGTAAAGGGGCTCTGGCCTAGTAGGGATGGACAGACCGTTTGTCAGACAAGGGGCAGAATTTGGAGGACATTAGGGAGGCCGCATTGAGGGGCTGTGAAGGGCTGAGATCTTCTGGAAGGCTGAGAAGTTTTCTTTGGAGGATCAAATCACTCGTGTGAGAAAAGATGGCCCGATTAGGGACCTTCACTATTCTGAAGCTGGAGTTACAAAGCTAAGGTGTGTGGCACTTATTATCACCTGCTTCTTTGTTTATCTCAGTATGCGTCCTCTAACATCTCTCCCCAACCTCTTAGGGCATCACCTTCTGAGCGAGGCTCTTGGGGGTGATACCTGTAAGTTAACAGAACATGTGATAGTTGATATGGAGAAGCAGGGAGCATGAGGCAGAGAGCCCAGCAGCTACCCTGTTTTCACAAAGCCCTCGTTAGTCCCGCTTGCACATGGCCATAGTACTTCAGAAAGCTGCCAACACAGATTATAATTAATCAAGAATGTAGAATACAGGTCTTAGGTTCAACAGACAAAACTACTAGCCAGGGAGCGGTTGCTATACAAAAGCACCCCTGTTTCAGTGTAAGCTGGAGCAGGACACTGTTCAGGGAAAGGCCAGTTGACCAACCCAGCATGTAATTGAGTCTGTTCTTTTTTCTGTACTACTAATGACTCATTAAGTAGAGTGTACTGCTCAGTGCCATCCAGACTCACAGTCTGGAATCCCACAGAGCAGACAAAAGCACAGGAAAGAAATAGCCACTATCCCCCACTTGCTAAGGAAGGTGACAGAGGTGGGGACCCTGCACTTGCTTTCCTCTGGATGAGGTATTCCGAGAAAACTATAGCTTCAGCTCTAAGATGGGTGGTCAGACAAGCCTATGCTACTGAGTGACACATGCCTCCTTGGGGGCTGCTGATCAGCATGCCAGTTTTCTTTAAACTAACCTCTAAATAATTATGAAGTTAGAACATTTTAACTGAAGCTGTTAGGCTGTAGAAATGGACACATGACACTAAGTATTTTAAATATAAATATAATTTTTAGAAGTCACATTTGAGCTTTAACAAGAGGTGAGAGCTGTTGGGAAGTTACTGTGTAGAGAATTAACAATGTGCACACTGCGTTGTACCTCTGCCTTATATGAGGGCTCTTTAAAGATCCCTGGGAGGGCCCGGCGGCGTGGCCTAGCAGCTAAAGTCCTCGCCTTGAAAGCCCCGGGGTCCCATATGGGCGCCAGTTCTAATCCCGGCAGCTCCACTGTTTGTGGCCTGGGAAAGCAGTTGAGGACGGCCCAATGCATTGGGACCCTGCACCCGTGTGGGAGACCCGGAAGAGGTTCCAGGTTCCTTGCTTTGGATCGGCGCGCATCGGCCCGTTGCGGCTCACTTGGGGCGTGAAACATCGGATGGAAGATCTTCCTCTCTGTCTCTCCTCTTCTGTGTATATCTGGCTGTAATAAAATGAATAAATCTTTAAAAAAAAAAAGATCCCTGGGAAATAGCATCAAATGATAAATGTATCTGGGTACAAAATAATTTCAAGATCCACATGTAGTTCTTCCATAATACCCACTTCCCATGAATTATTGGAAGGCCTCTTGGTATGCGTGCATTTTACTTTTTGGCTACACAATAAGATCATCTTTAATTCTATTTTCTAGAAACTCTTTGAAGTGCCCTTTTTCTTAGCATTATAGTTGGTCCTCAGCATACTTTATTTCATACTCAGAGAAACAAAATAACTCTAATATATATTATATATACATTTCATCTAAATCGATGAGAAGACTGAGATTCTGAGAGAGCAAGCAAGCGGACTAAAGAATATAGGAAAACCAAGAATTAAGACCTCGGTCTGCCTGCCTCAAGGGTCCACTGCTTGGAATGGTGCCCCAGAAAGCCCATTAGGGCTTTTGTGGTAAATACTAAGCACTTTTCTAAACAGAGTCCTGTTGGAGAAAGAAGAAATGAGAATTAGACAAGGATTTTTACTTTGAATTTGCAATGATGGAAACCTTCAGAACCTGTGCAAAGGCATGATTCTCCACTTAGGAAATATCCACAAGCACAAGCAATAACTTCTGTTTAACAGGAAGAAAATCAGCTCAACTTTAGGTTCAATTGTGACTATAAATGAAGCACAAAATAAGAAGGCAGCTATGTGAGAAACCCAGAGAAGCCTCCAATCTTGAAGAGTCCCTTCATAAGCGCGTGGGTATTAGGGACAATCCAAAAGAGATTGTAGCCTTTGGCCTTCCAGCTAGTCTGCTGAACCTGACTATCAAGACTTCTAACACATAACTATGAAACACTTCGTTTCTGTTTTGAGTAGGGAGAAACATACAGACACCCCAAAACAACAGCAGGAGAGGGCTTTTCAGGATCCTCAGGTTCAAAGGACCCTTAAGGTTCTGACTGGC
Source organism: Ochotona princeps (assembly GCF_030435755.1). Taxonomy (NCBI): domain Eukaryota; kingdom Metazoa; phylum Chordata; class Mammalia; order Lagomorpha; family Ochotonidae; genus Ochotona; species Ochotona princeps. Next base: position 552,440 of record NC_080865.1, on the reverse strand, counting down.
CAGTCCTTCCTCTCCAATAATTGGGAACTCATCCACATCTATTCCACACTTCTAATTATTACATAATACTTGTTTATATCTTACGTGAAAGCTACCACTCTATAACTTTCATCCATTGATCATTGTTTTCTTGCTGGAATGAAACAAAATATGTTCTACCCCATCTCTTCAAGCCCTGTAAAATACCATCCTTTTGCCCCTAACTATTTTATTTTCTGAGCCATCTATCCTCACTAATCCTGGCTGCTGCTCATGCATCATGATTTATACCACTGTATGATATGACTCCTATGAAAGAGTTGAAGATGGTCAATGTTTCCCCGAAGTGAAATATGTTTCCCCGAAGTGAACATAATAAATCAAAGAATGGTAAGATTGATTATGAAGGCATAGAAGAGTCAGAATCCTATGTTTCTATTTAAACAGTTCAGGAATCTTGCCTTTTTTCTGGTTTCTTTTTTTAGTTTGTTTTGATTCCCCATCATGGTCTGGATTCTTAATGAAATTCCCAAGTCTTCTTGTTTCTACATGCTGCTACTTAGCAAGTTCTCCCTGTACCCTTAAGGTTCCAAGGATGAACACTAAAACTTATTCTATTTAAGTTACACATTAACAGGCATAGCCATTCATGTATTTTTATGCATTTATGCCCCTTAAGAGTACTAGGGAGTTGACACACTATCCCCAAATTAATGCCAGTTTGCATCCTGCCTTGCCATATGATTTCTTTATGCTCTCTCTTCCTCCACTGAGAACCAGCCCCTCTCAGCCTATAGCTAGGTTACTAAAGACGTGTTGGAAAACACTATGCTGGGAAAATAGCCATTTCATACCAACCTATGACAATATCTGCCAGGTTTAACAAAGGTACATTCATTAATCAGCGTTCTTAGGATAAAGCAGTTAGACTGCTAAATTATCTTATCATGCATCTATAGTTTCTCAACCTTTTGCAGAAGGATGCTATGAAAGACTTTGAAATGTACCTTTCAGAAATACAGAAATTCTGTGCCCATGGGATGCCTTTGATCTAATAGTCTAAGAAACATACAGGAAAAAGAAAGCAAGCCTGTTTGTCATGCTGTCTGGTAAATTCATGCTTGTGTCATTAAGGATCACCATGTCTCTATCAAAGTTCACACAATATCCATTTAATATTAATATTGAAAGCCAACTGAACATTTGCATTATTTATTTTTTCTTCAATTTTAGAAAACCAACACATTTTCATTTCAAACTAATTGCAGATATTTTACAGATCTTCTTGAAGAGTTTTGTACCATCAGCACAATCTGTCCAAATCTGAGCATTTACATTCGTTTAGCTCTCATCATTGGACTGGGAATGATGGTAGTAAAGACAAAGACAGTGTTCCCAAAGAATGAAAATGCTACTTTTAAAAGAAGTGAAAGAAAGACACTGGGCAAAGCAAAGGGATTCCGGCACAACAGTGAACCTTCAAATCCAAATGCCTCTCGGCAGGCCTCGAGGCTATCTAGTCTTTCTGGCAACACCAAGGCAAGTGTGTGCTGTTCACGGGCTTTAAGCCTCGCATTATAATCTCCTCCCCTTGTTTTTATGTAACCTTTATGATGTGAGCTGCTTGGATAGCTCTGATCCCACTCACCAGCAAATGTCGTCTCTTAAATGACCTTCTCCATGCTAGGGACTTAATGTTTCTCCTCACAATTCGTTCATTGAAACCTTAATCCCCAATGTGATAATATTCAGAGCTGGGACCTTGGCACGTCACCAAGTTCTGATGATGCAGCCTTCAGGACGAGATGCTTTTAAGAACAGACTTGAAATATTGCTTCCCCCAGCTCTAACCCTTTACCTTGCGAAGACAGAGAAGACGGCTGACTGCAAACAGGGAAGTGAGCCCTCACCACAGGGTGGATATGGCAGCTCCTTGGCTTTGAACTTCCAAGCTTCCAAAACTGTAAGAAACAAATATTGCTTGTTTAAGCTACCCAATTAACAGTATTCTATTATAGTCACCAAACTAAGATGTTCACTATTATTTACAAAATGGTGCAGTCCCTCCATACAGACAAAAAAATTGCATATACTTGTTTGTAATTGTCATTTCCTGGAGATAAATGCTTTCATTCCATTTATTGCCTCATCCATTTCCATGATTTCCAACGTGGTTGAAAATTAGCCAGAGATGAGAGAAGATGAAGCCATCAAGGGCTTCTGAGGTCGATAGGCTAGGAAAGAAATTATTTCGCTATCAAGATGAAAACTAAATCCTCAAATTAACCTTCCTAATTGCTTGCTTACCTTGTTTTTATACTTTCTAAGTGAACAAGAACAAAGCTACTTGCTGCTGTTCTCATTAACACTAATGATCAGTAAGTAGAAAAAAATTTTTTGCTGATTTTTCTATTTGGTCCAATATGATGTATGGCTAATTTAGAGCTTATTAGGGCAGTGCCAGTTGTGCTCATTATCTCCTCTGTAAGATGAATGTGCTTCTTAGGCAAATAGTTCCGATGAAGCAACAGTGACTGACTTCTGTTTTTGTAATCAAGCAAGGCTTTCAGCGATATTTACTGCTGGCAATGAGAAAGGAAGAGGCACATTTAACACGGACAGATTTTAGGAATTCCCAAGAGAAAGAGGCATGTGTGCAATTTCAATACTGAATATTGAACTGGTGTCCAAGGAAAGTGTTTGGCCTTGAATCCACCCCCCTAAGCTCCTTTAACTTTCTTTCCATTAAAGCCATGCTGTGTAATGAAATACTAATACATGCCACGAAATGGACACAATTTGAAAACATTGTGGATGTGAAAGAAGCCAATCACAAAGGATCCCATACTGTTAGATTTCATTTATATGAATGGCCATAATAGGCAAATCCAAAGACAGGAAGCAGATTGACAGTTAGAAAGAATGTGAATGGGAGGATGAAGACTTGGAGGTAATGCCCAAAGGGCAGGAACTTTCATTCTGGAGTGATGAAAATGTTCTGACATTGATTGTGCTAATGGTACATAGCTCCAAATACAGTAAAAGACATTATGTCGGCCCAGCATGGTGGCCTAGCAGCTAAAGTCCTCACCTTGAACGCCCTGGATCCCATATGGGCACCAGTTCTAATCCCGGCTGCTCTGTTTCCCATCCAGCTCTCTGCTTGTGGCCTGGGAAAGCAGTGGAGGATGGCCCAAAGCCTTGGGACCCTGCACCCGTGTGGGAGACCCGGAAGAGGATCTGGGCTCCTCGCTTCAGATCAGTGCAGCACCGGCCGCTGCAGTCACTTGGGGAGTGAACCAGCAGATGGAAGATCTTTCTCTCTGTCCTTCCTCCTCTCTGTATATCTGACTTTGCAAAAAAACAAATAAATCTTTAAAATATATATGCTAATACTGAATGTATCCACCATCAGAAGTCTCAGTCTTTCTAAAAAAAAAAAGACATTACACTGTACGCTATAAATGAGCTAATGGCGTGGTGTATTGTGAATTATATCTCACTAATGCTGCTTTAAAAAAATCATACTATCACTCTCCCTCTTTCTTTAGAGTGTTTGGAAACTAAATCCTGGTCACCTCTTCTATCAGGGTTGGCTAACCATCCCAAATGACTTTGAGGTTCATATGGATGACCCATCGTTCAGTGCCCCAATGAATGTCTTCCATAGGCTCCTGTTCTCAAGTGACCTTCACTTCCTTTCCATTCAGTCACAGATTTCATCCAATCTGACTCCTCCACCTACACTAGTTCTGAAACTGTGCATTCACCTGTCTCAGAAAACAACTTCCCAATTTTCCAGAGTTTGTACTTAGTTGCTCTAATTATAACCTGAGTTAGAAAGTACATGCACTTTGTTTCCTGGACCCCAACACTTTCTTTCTGTTCCATGAGCAAATGCAGCTGTCTGGCTTGAATCTCATCACTTCAATATCTCATCTTTCCATCTCAATTGTCAGGCAAATCTCAACCCCTCTCCTCCCCAATCAATACAAACAGTTGTATAGTCACCCAGTCATAGATATCATCACATCTGTACTCTTGGTGCCTTTAATTAGCCTTCCATACTGCTCCAGAAGTTTCTCTCTATTTCCAAGGTCTCTAGTAGAAACCTTCTCAATATTTCCCAGCCCATCTCCACCTCTATCTCTCTCTTCACTCTCAGCAAATAATCATTTTTTAAAATGGGAAATCATTTGAAAAGCAGAGACCGAGACAGAGAGATCCCCATTGGCTGGTTTACTCTACACGGATACAGATTAGCAGGAACGAAATAGAGTAGCCTGAACTTGAACCCAGGCACTCCAATATGAGAATATTGGCACCCCCAGTGGTGCCTTAGCTGCTATATCAAACACTCATCCTCCCAACAGATTATCTTATATGCTCCTCTATAGCAAATGGCAAGCAGCTCTTTTTCTACTAAAAATATATAATCACCTACATCTATTCTTTCCTTCCTACAATTTATTATCCCAAACAAAATAGAAGAGGCCTCCTACTCATATTAAACATATCTTTCCCTGTGTTCTAGCTTGCATCAATTCCTCACCATTCAGTGTTGTCAGAGTGTTGAATAATTATTTTTTTCCCCACATCATCATCATCTCCCAAGACCTAATTCCTTCCCATTACAATGTCTCTCCTTCCATAGGCAACAAGAGTATCTCTAACTTCATGCCATGTGTGCCATCCACCAGCCACCTTTTTTTAAAAGATTTATTTATTTATTATGCAAAGTCAGATATACAGAGAGGAGGGGAGGCATAGAGGAAGATCTTCCGTCCAATGATTCACTCTCCAAGTGACCGCAATGGCTGGAGCTGAGCCAATTCAAAGCCAGGACCCAGGAGCTTCTTCCAGGTCTCCTATGTGGGTGCAGGGTCCCAAAGCCTCCACTGCGTTCCCAGGCCACAAGCAGGGAGCTGGATGGGAAGCGGGGCTGCCGGGATTAGAACTGGTGCCCATATGGGATCCTGGGCGTCCAAGGCAAGGACTTTAGCTACTAGGCCACAGCACCAGGCCTCAGCCACCTTTTTTAAACCTCTTCAAATCTAAACATCCAAAAATAGCTGTTTCAGCTTCCCCTTCCTCTTTTTCCTCCACATGCCACAGTGGATATCCCTATACATCATTCAAATTAAAAGAAAAAAGGTGAGTCCCTTTTGCTCATACTTTAAGTTTCAACAATAATTGGTACATTTGCAGGGCTGGCATTGTGATGAAGCAGGCTCAGTGTCCTCTGGTAGTGCTGGCATCCCGTATCATAGGACTGATGTCAGTCCTATCCCATTCTACTCCCTATCCAACTTCCTACTAATATGCCAAGGAGGCAGCAGACACTGGCCCAAGTACTTGGGTCCCTGACACCCACTTAGCAAATCCACAGAGAGCTACTGCCTCCTGGATCTGGCCTGGCCAGGACCTGGCTGTGGCAGCCATTTGGGGAGTGAACCAGCAAGTGAAAATTTCTCTTTCTCATTTGTGTATCTGTCTCCTCTATCTCTCTGTGTTTGCCTCTTCCTCTTTCACTTTGACTTTCAAATAAAAGAACTTTTAAAAATAGTTGGCACATTGACAACTTTCTCCTTCTTATCAGGATCTCTTCCCTTCCTGACCAGGACTCAACACAGTCTTATTTTAAGGCTGTTTTGCTGCATGTCCTTGTAAGGCGGCATCCCTGAGTGGTGTCCTTGGTATGTGACCTATTAACATGGAACAAATTCACACAAATTTAGCAGTTTGTAACAAAATCCATGGATCATCTTTCAATTTCTGTGGGACAGAAGTCCCAAGCCCATGGTATCCGGGTCCTTTGTCAGGTTTCACAAAGCTGAAATCAAGGCATCAGCTGGGTCAAGGAGGGAGCTGCTCCTCCATGGAGTTCAGGATCCTTTCCTAGCCAATTTCAGATGTTTTTGCGGTTGTAGATCCCTGAGCCCCGTGGTTTCATCCTCACATCTAGGGTCTGCTGTACATCCGTCCATCTCAGCCATGAAGAAACTTCCTCTGGTTGAAGTCCTCTTATGCTTGAAATCTCTTTGATGTCTTCCACTAACTGGAGAAATTATTTTAAAGAGCTCAATATGACTATGCTGAGCCCATTGGGATAATCCATCTGAAAGTCAAGTGATGAGTAACCTTAATTATATCTGTAAATTTCTTGTAGTCAAGTAACATAACATTAATCATAGAATGACACATAGAATGACACGATGTCAGGAATGTCATGAAAATCATCTTAAAACTCTAGTTTTCATACTAAAATCAGAAAAATATTATTTAGACATTCCTAAAAGTGATCTCATCCCAACTCCGCTTCACTAACCAGTTTCATGCTGACAATTCACAAATCACTAGCTCCAGCTCTGACCTCAGCCCTGAGCTTTTAGATCTGAATCAACAGCTCCCTCTGGCAACTCGGAAACCCCACAGATACGTGATTTTGGAAGTTGAAAAACAACTTCATCAATTCACCATCAGTCTGTCTTCTCTAGATTGCTCTGTCGGGGAATCACCCCATTGTCATCCATGACTTTATGCTCGTTCACCCTGCCAACACATTAAATCTATCCAACCACCTAAAATCTCTCCAATTGACTCCTTCTCTTTATTTCCTGTGACTTCTTTAACAGCCTCACAGTTGCTCTCTTAGCCAGCAGTCTTGACTTCTGTGGTAGACATAATGGATCTACTTGCTCAGTATCAGTAACAACCTTCTCATCTCGCTTTTTGCAGATAACTAAAAATTATATTCCTTAGCTAGGCTTCTGGTTGTGATATTTATTCCACTAATCAGATGTACCCATGCAAGATCTGGAAGGTGGAAAGGATATGTCATTAATAAGGGGCCTTGCTCCTACTATTTCTACTCATAAGCAGGGTTATGGAGGTATTTGGGTTCAGAAGTTGTACAGGAGCCCAGCCTTCAGTCCCAAGTCACATAAATGAGAAGGAAAAAGACGCAAGGTATCCACTTTGCTGGCAGAAACTTTCTGGTTTCCAGATCACCACAGAGAAGGGATAATCCCGGAGCTAGTAGGCCTACAGAAACAGCCAAGACAGCAACACTCCAGCAATCCAGTGCTAGTCTGCAAGGTCTTCCTGGAAGCTCAGCCTAGGTTTTGTGCACCCAACAAGCTCAAACATTTGAATCAGTTAGAGGAATTTAAACTCCACCTAGAGTATAGCCTACAATTAACCACTTTCTTTCCAGAATGATCTTTCTGAAACAACAAAATTCAAATTCAGTAACAGCATTACCAAAACCTTTCAATGCCCCCTCTCCCACCAGTATCCGTATGTAAAGTCTAAGCTTTTAATTTTGTTCCAAAGTTCTTACATGATCTATTCCTCCCTTTGTCTGCAAACATCTTTACCCAGTTAACTTTCGGCCACAGCAACATTCTATTTGGGTTGCTAAGGCACTAAGATGGCCATGCACCCATTGCATTTGCTAGTTTAATTGTGCAGAAATCTCATGACTAGTTCCCATTTCTTGTTTGAGCTTGGCCTATAGAGTGTGTCCTCCAGGAAACTTCCTATGATCCCTACATCCCTCATCACCACCGAAACTCTAGGTCAGGTGCTCTCCTGTGAGCTCCCACAGCACCCTGCACCTTCCCAGCTGAAACCTTTACTCCACTGTATTGGGGCTGCCAATTCTACCTTTACCCCCCTTTAAGCCTTAGGAACCGGATAGACGTTTCATGTTCAAACTCCTATTTTATGCCACCAGTACTCATTGCCTTTTTAGACTTAGCTGTACAGATGGAATGAAATAAATGAAGAAGTTGAAGCTTAAAGTATAGTCTCTATTAGGTTGATGTTTTAGAAAAATATCATGTGTGGGTGGGGCCAGCATTTTTGCATAGTAGGTTAAGCCACTGCTTGCAATGCCAGCATCCCATAGGACCACCAATTTGAGACCAGGCTATTCCACTTCCCATCGATCTCCCTGTTAATGTGCGTGGGGAAGCAGTGGAACATGGCCCAAATGCTTAGGCCCCTGCACATGGGAGACCCGGATTAATACTCCTGGCTCTTAGATTCAGCCTGCCACAAACCTAGCCATTGCAGCCATTTGGAGAGTGAATTTATGGATGGAAGATCTCTCTCTCTCTCTCTCTCTCTCTCTCTCTCTCTCTCTCTGTAATTCTGCTTTTCAAATAAATAAAAATAAACCATTTTTAAAAGGAAAGAAAAACATCATGTGATCATGAGCAGATAGAACTGTAATGGGATCAAGTGGAGGCAAGCGGCTGAAACACAAAGTCCAATTTGTTAATGAGGATGGAAAGGAGAGGAATATTCCAGAAAATCTGATAGCATTCAAGAATAAAATAGTCCCATTAAATCTTATTTTGACATTTCCATTCAATTTAATTAACTTTTTTGAGTGTTTATTTTATGTAAAGCATTTTATTAGGTTATGAAATATAGAAATGGATATTTTCCCAGTGCTAAAAAATGCAAGGGTTTTGGTTAGGTAGTAGACACAAATATTAGTTTATCACAGAATCGGTAGAAAATGGAATTGAATGGTAAGTATATTTTGGTGCAAACATTTTGAAATCCATGCACACTTTCATGAATTTTTGAAAGCCATGTTAATACCAGGCAGCAAAGAAAGAGGAGGCAGAAATGAAGAGTGTATGTTTTGAGGATGAATGAGTAGTTTCTCAGTTGATTTCTGTTTGCTCTTTCCTTAAAGATGATGGACTAGCAGTGGGGTGGCAATGGACCGTATGCTGAGGTGGAAAGGACGCTGACTGGAGACAGAACACAGAGGACCTAGCCCTTCACCTGTCACTAACTGCTAGCATGGTCTTGAACCATTGCTTAACTTCTATAGTAATTTCTTCAGTTGTAAAATAAAGTTTCTGAGTAAAATGACCTTTACAATTATATTACCTTCTGTATTTGTTGTATTCAAAATGTCTGCAGTGTTTCTAAAGAAAAAATTCAAGTCACCTAACAAAAATGCCCATGTAATTTAAGAAACTGATGCCAAGTAGAAAGCATTTCTACACACGTGTCTTTTACTCTTTCAGTCTTACGGTGTATGTGTGTGCCCACACATGCACACCTGCTGTTGTAAATGCAAGGCTTTGTCTGAGAATTTTCAAGAGCAGCCTCCAATCAGTCCTTTTCTTTCTTTCTTTTTTTTTTTTTTTTCATCTTTGATAGATGAGTGGTTTTAAATTCTGGGCTCGGGCTATGTGACAACGGTCTTCAAATTTCAATGGAAAAGAGACATATGAAGCACACACAAAGCAGGATTAGAATAAAGAAAAAGAACGGTCCACTTGAAAATTCACCTGCTCTCCCCATCTCCATGGTTCTCTTTGTAACCAAGCACTCAACAGCTTATAAAATGGAGCTGTATGCTAGGAGCTGTAACATATAAAACCTAAAAAATTAGTGCCTTAATACAACGTTATTCCTCATTCAAAGGACAGTGGGTGAGGAGTGATGATGGTTGTGGTGCTGTTGTGTGTGAGTTCTATCCTCACGCAGGAACCTGAGTTGCTACACTGTTCCCCACAAAACAGGACTTCTCAGGATACCTGCGTGTGAATATTCAGATCGCAAACCTAGGGTCTGGCAAGGGTGAGGGAGAAGGGGCCTTCCTGTAAGATTTTACCGCTCGTGCCTGATATCACTCCTGCCCACGCTTCACTGGCATAATCCCACTTGCACGGATTCTGAAAAATGGGGTCTAGCTGTGTGCCAAGGAAGACAAAGAGCAGATGTTGATTAATGCAAGGTAGTCCTCATCTCTTACTCAGGAATATTGATTCTGTCTAGCAGTTCCCTGTCAACTTCTTCCCTTCTATGGGAATATTCTGGAACCACTAACCTAGCAATTTAGAGCTGAGTTAGATTACTGCTGAAGCATTTCACTTGAAGGACCAGGTCAAACCATTATTTGCAGCCACTGCCTAAAACACAGAGAATCTATCTCATACAGGGCTGTGAAGCTGTGAATTAAAAGTGTTGTAGAAAATTCACAAAAGGAAAATAATTGCTAAGAGCCCTTGGGAAGCTATGAGGGCAAACAGTTTTGAAAGATGTCAGTCACCAAAAATCTAAAGAAGCTTATCTGGGGGTTTGCTGAGGGCAAATGTACCCACTGATCTGATTAGTGCGCGCTCCTTGGACCATGTAAGCTTCACTCGCAAAAGACTTGGAATCCAGGCCCAGGAGAAATTATTTTTTTTTTTTTTTAAGATTTTATTATTATTGGAAAGCCGGATACACAGAGAGGAGGAGAGACAGACAGGAAGATCCTCCATCCGATGTTTCACTCCCCAAGTGAGCCGCAACGGGCCGGTACTCGCCGATCCGATGCCGGGAACCAGGAACCTCTTCCAGGTCTCCCATGTGGGTGCAGGGTCCCAAAGCTTCGGGCCGTCCTCGACTGCTTTCCCAGGCCACAAGCAGGGAGCTGGATGGGAAGCGGAGCCGCCGGGATTAGAACCGGCGCCCATATGGGATCCCGGGGCTTTCAAGGCGAGGACTTTAGCCGCTAGGCCACGCCGCCGGGCCCCCAGGAGAAATTATTTAAGAGGTTTGGGACGGAGGCAACCTTATTCATCTTTTTACTCTCATTATCTTCCAGAGTGAGTGCCCAGCACAGACAAGATATATGATAAACATTTATGATAAATGAATCGTGGAATGAAACAGTTATCTTCTGGATTTGGGTCCTTAAGCAGTTTGCATTAATATTTTGAGTTCCCTTAAAAATAGCATTTGGATAGTTTATTTTAGCAATTATTCATAAATACTCACTGCTTTATGTATGCCCTGCCTTTTCAGCAACTAAGGAATTTTTTTCCGGCCAAGTATTAAGAACAATGTCTGCCACTAGTGAGAGACAGAGACGGAGAGATGGAGAAGCTAGAGAATCAACTTATATGTAGTTAGTGCTTGTTTTACTTCTTGAAATGTCTATAAAAGATCTGCTGCTATGTGTTACCCTTTTCAGTGTCAAACCCAGGGTTTTCCACCTTGACACCACTGGCATTTGCTGCTGGCCAGTTGTTGGCTAAGGGAGCTGCCATGCACGCCGCAAGCAGCAGTGCAGCAGCCCCAGCCTCCGCCACCTGACGCCCGCAGCATCACCTTCTCCCTACTGGGACTGTCACAGTGTCTCTTGGAGAGCAAATGACCCAGGCTGGGCGTCACTTTCCAACCTAATATTAATAGAAAAACATATTTCCCTGCATTTTATTCAAAGCTATGAAGACAGGCTTAAGGAAAAACGTATGTTCCACATTTCTCTTAGCTTATTGTTGAGGAGTTTGGCAGACAGCTTTATCTATTTTGAAATTATCTGGTTAAAAGATCATTATTTTAGGTTAATTTTCTCCTTGAACAACTTTAACTTCGGGGATGCAAATTCATGAACTCAACATCTTTTGTAGACATATTGTGATTGTCTACACCAATTCTGCTGAATTCCATTATTGGGCATCAGTCCATCATAGCTAGCAAGTAACTGAATAGTTTTTTTTTTATCTATTTCATTATTGTATTTTAAAATATTATACAAGTAAAATATAAATAAAAATAGTAGCCTTTTCATTACATCTCCCCACAAGATTCAGTCCCTGGAAAGAAACTGGTGATTCCAATTGCTTCTGGAATTGACTATTTGGTATCTAATGGGTTTGCCAATGGTCCCAAATACAAAGGACCTCTTTCCTTGGCGTGGCCCCAAGTAATCAGCCTCAAGCCAGAGCTGCTCAGAGGACAGCACAGGACAGTGGGAAGGCCTAGTTCCCTAAAGAAACGCCACCTAAACAAGCAGTTTGCTAGGGGTAGGGGCGTGTCCAGGATATAGAAAATGAGCAATTGGGGAACCCTTCCTGCTTGCAAAACGTTTTTCTGCTTCCTATGTTGACAAGTCTAAATTAGCCCAATTTCTCGGGTTTAACCCATTTTTTCTTTTTTTTTTTAAGATTTTATTTGTTTTTATTGGAAAGTCAGATATTCAGAGAGGACGAGAGACAGAAAGAAAGATCTTCCGTCCGATGATTCACTCCCCAAGTGAGCACAATGGCCGGTGCTATGCCAGTCCGAAGCTGGGAACCAGGACCCTCGTCCGGGTCTCCCACACGGGTGCAGGGTCCCAAGGCTTTGGGCCGTCCTCGACTGCTTTCCCAGGCCACAAGCAGGGAGCTGGATGGGAAGTGGAGCAGCCAGGATTAGAACCAGCGCCCATATGGGATCCAGGGCGTTCAAGGCGAGGACTTTAGCTGCTAAGCCATGACGCCGGGCCCATAACCCATTTTTTCTTTGTGGTCATCCCGTCCCCTCTGAGAATGTTGTAGGATGAAGTTTCCTAAACGTCCTCTAACAAAGCAGCTTCTGCTCCTCCCTGACTCTGCGGGCGTCCCAGTGCCCATTTACCTAAACCCGCAAGCTTCCTTAAGCCAATGATTCCAGCTTTTGATTCTTTTAGATGCTATCTAAGTTCCCCCTGTTAGACAAATGCAAGGATTAACATTGGTCTGCTTCCCCTTCACTTTTGCTTCTCCTTACTCTTTTAATCACATTTTTTCTAAATGTTGAGTTGACAGTGTATCCTGACATCTTTAGTGACATCCCCATAACAACGTCTCCTCCTTACTGTCCTTGTGGGCACGTTTTAAACTTTACTTTCTCCCCTTTTTCATTGAATGTTGATTTGAGAGAGAGAATAACATGTGGCCATCATACCTTCAGCAGGAAACGAAGATGACTTTTAGCCACTTTGGAATGACTGTTAGAAGGTAGAAGGCCAATTTCACCTTCACCTCTGTGTTTAGCATAAATGACACTACCAGACTTTTTCAACATTTAAAAACAAGAATAAAATGTTATTTCTGATTTTTAACTAAAATCTGTATTATTTTTTTTTCTATCATAATTTTTGTATTATTTTTAGCATCAAGAAGTTAGGATCATCCAGAAAAGAACAACCAAGGAGTAGAAAAATACCCTATTGACATGACAGATGAAAAGATACTAGGTGAGAAAAACATGTCTATAATAAAGCCTATAATTTGGAAATTGCAGGAACCAAAGTCAAGCAGTTAATTACTAACAAAGATGGCAACCGTGTTTCCTTTGTCTTCCACAGCGAATACACAATTAGCACTTAATACTAAGACTGGGGAATAAACCATCTATAATCTACTGAAAAAGACCATCTGCTTCTGTAAATTTTGTTCTCATACACTTGCCAAAAGAAGAGACCGTATTAACAAAACAATGGGCCCTGCACTGTTAATTGCTAGGTTGTTTGCAGTTGTGCTGTTGCTATTAGAATTTAATAAGCCATTCCTTCTGCTAAATTAATAGGCAACCAAGATTATGTAATAGCTGCTTTCAGCTGCTAATTATTTTTTCCATAATTCCTTCTCCTCTCTGCCCCCACTTCCACTTTTTTTTTTAAACCAGGAACACGGAGAGGAAACTGCCAATATATCATCAGCAAGTCCTTGGCCCTCATTTTCAGAGCTATTTACACCAACATCAGTTGCACAAGCAGTGAGTTTAAACCTGGAGACCAGTAGCTCAGGAAGGTAGAGTATGCAGAGGCTTTATACAGAAAGAGAAAGGCAGCAATTGGCCTCAGGGCGCCACTTTTCATTGCGTGGGATTAGAGCTAGCTTTGAACTGGTCTAATAGCATCCGTTTCAAGCAGCAAGGGAGAAATGGGATATTAGCAAGCACAATGGGGCATGTTTGGGCAGAGAGCAGGAGAGATTTGGGGAGGGGCCTAAAGAACCATAGGAAGGCAGCTCTGTGCTTTCTGTCAAGCCCTGTTTTAATATGCCAGTGTCCATTCAGCATACGTAGCAACAGGAAATTTTCCAAGTGGCACAGTAATACTGAAATGGAAAGGTAGTATGCATTTTTAATTTTGCCAAACAAGGGCATTTTACAATGGCGCAAAATCTATTTTGCACTTTAGTTTTATGTTGATCTTAACTCACACCCCCATACAATCTACACGCGTGCGCTTACATACACACACACACTTACATAACATCATCTGCAATAAAGGGTTCCTTTAAATTGATTTGAATTCAGCATCCTGAAAGTTGAGCATTTCTTACTTTGGGTCATTTTAAAAGAAAAAAAAAAAAGGAAGGCAAGTACGTTCAGCAACCTGTGCAGAAAGGGCATGGCCGAACAGAAGCAATTTCCTAACTTGCTTTGTAGAAATCTAGCTGACTGGGGTAACGCAAAGCATTCCACAGGGAAACCCGTGGCTGTTCAAGCAAGGTCATGTACTCCCGTGGGGCTCCCCTTTCCTTATCCATAAAAGATGAGTCGGACTAGCTGATTCATTCATTGCATCACGCCAGCACAAAGCACGCACACTCGTTCCATGGCCGGCACTATGCTGAGCACCACATCTCGTTTCATTTCAGACTTTACAGTTGTGTTCTACACCAGCAGTGAACTAAACTGCAATGCAAAATGAACAAATTCAAGATGTGCTACACAGAGGCGAATGGACATGTGGGTGAAAGAAGGTATTCGTTCTTACAAGATTCTAGGGTGAGGCTTCAAAGATGTGACATTTGAGAGGAAGGGCATGTCAAGCAGAGCAAGTCGTAGGCAAGAGTAAAGCCAGGCGGCTGCCGGGCCGATCCCGCGGGAAGACAGCGGGATGTCCAAGGCGAGGTGCTGTCTCGGCTTTTCACCGAGGACGGGCAGCAAGTCATCCAGTCCGCAGCCCTGAGGGTGGCAAACGCGAGACCAGGGTGCGACGCTCGTGACAAAAGCGCCTTGGCCTAGGGCTGTCACAGTGCGACGGCAAGGAAGGGCGGTCTACCTGGCACACGGCCCTGCGGCCGCCCGCAAGGGCTCCAAAGAGCGGACTTGTTTCCCCCACAGTTGCAGCACTGCCTTTCTCCTCCCACCAGCATCACAGGCCGTCACACCTCCCCAGCCCATCCTCCTGGGGCACGCAGAGTCATGGGAGCCCGAAGTTGGCTCTTGGCGTTCCGGAACCGCTCTGCCCCACACCACGGGGTCGCCTAAGGTCGCCGCGGCATCACGTCCTCCGGTCCCTTCAAACCGCTGGGCTGGCAACCCGTTCGCGTCCCGCAGGCGCCTGCCTGAGTACGCAGGCGCGTTGGCTGCGGCCGAAGCCGCTTCCGGGTGCCGTGGCCCAACTTCCGCTTCACACCACTCCTCTCGTGCGCAAACGGCCAATCGCGTCGGAGGGAGCTCGCGGTTCCTGCGCGGCCTCCGGTTGCCGTTGCTGCCGCGGGGCCGTTTCCCGCGCGCCGCCAGCCCGCCTCTCCGGCAGCCGCAGCCCCGGCTCCTCCCTCGGCCGGCCCCCGGGGCGGAGTCTGCGGGCTCGCCCTCCCCTGGCCGCCTCAGCCGGCGAGCCGACAACCGGGTCCCCTCCCCGCAGCAACACGGCGTCTCCCGCTCGCCGCGAAGACAGGGGCTTCCCCGCCGCCGCCGCCGCCGCCGCCTCCGGCCGAGCCCCGCCGCGCCCGCGGCCCGCGGCCGCCGTAAGTCCCGAGGGCGAGCGGGCTCGCTGGGGATGCTGAGGGGGCGGGATGGCCGGTCGCCCCCCGCCGCCCCGCGCGCGCTCCCACGACCCCACCCGAGCCCGGCCGACCCGCCACCTGCGCGCCGCGTCCGGAACTCACTTCTTTCCACGCCGTCCCCTTCCCCGCCGCGGCGCGGCGCCTGGCAATGCGGGTCCAGTCCGGGGCTCCGCCGGGGCGCCGCGGCACCTGTGGTTCGGGAATCGTCTAAGTTTTGCGGGGCGTTTTAGGGAGGGGCCGGCGGTCGTGGCAGACGGCAGGCGAGAACTCTTGGCGCCCCCCTGCGCGGCGGCGGATGCCATTGTCTGCTCCGCGCCTTGGCTCCTAGCCTGTCACCTCGCTCGGGCTGGGTCAGTGATGGAGGGTAGCCCACAGACGGCGGTACTCAAGGAAAGCTGCCCCTGAACCGCCTCGGAGGCTGAAGCCATTGTTTTTTAACACCCGTTTCTCAAATTGTGGGACCCCGAGATTTGCCGCAAAAATCAAAGCGTTCGTGTTTACTAAGACACTTGTACCTTGCAACCGAATTTCGTCCCGTATTACTACATAATTTATTTAAAGAGAATGCATTGTGGTGTTCTTTTACAAAGTGGTAGGGCGGCCACAGGACCCTCCTACAGACAACCTTAAACCCATCCTCTCTTAAGCAAGCAAGCCCCCCCCCTTCTGGCCGCCACCAAGATCCAGGAAAGCAAGCCTCATTCTTTTCCAACTTCTGCTAACGGATTTGCTTTAAATGCCCGCTGGCAGCTTCACACCTGCTGCCCCTTGTGCGAATGCCGCCGGTTTTGCAACTCACAGAGAGGCAGTTGGATATCCCTGAATGATGTCTGTGGGTTTTGTGCCACTGAAGCATGTTAAAAAACAGTAATCAGCTGTAAGTTTAATAAAGTTGAAATTGTCGTGTCACAAATTCCCAGTTATCTTGTTGATGTCATCTTACACTACTAGGATGTCGTATCGCATGATTTCATATAGAAATTTCGGGTTCAGTCTATTCTATCTTGGTTGTGTAAATCCCCCCCCCTCGTGTTGGAGATGGTGCGGTGAACAGGAAGTCAGAGTGCAATCTTCCTTGCCATGGTTAAGAGAAAGCGCAAGACCTGGCTCAATCCTGCTTGCAGCCGAGCAGGCCACTTACAGTGAGCTTGGCTCAAAACAAATCCCAAATCAGGATAAACAAATTAACTTACGTCTAAAAGGCACTGGAATTCGGTGTCCATTCCATCAGCAAATGCAGTCTTACAATGTCCCTGAATGTATAAAGCTGCTGTTTTAATCCTTTAAAGCCTTGTTTTTCACAACATTACATCAGATCAGTTCCTAATTATGCCAGTATTTATGTTGGTGCTTTAAAATGAGATAAGAGATAATTAAGACTTTATATATTTTATTAAGAAAAACTTTTTTGTGGAATCCTCTTTTTTGGGCAAATATTTTAGCTTCCAGTTTTTTCACAGTATGCTAGCATAAATGGAAGACTGGGACAGCCTGGGGCTGCAAAATACTGAGCTCCTGTTCATTGCAAACATACCTAAACTAATTGATGTCTACAGTTCTCTTTGGATGCATCTAGGCTGTGTGTGATCTACGGACACAGGTAGCAACTAGTCTCCAAGTCACAAGGGGCAGCTTTTGCTTTAGAAATTTCACTGCCAATATTCCTGCTTTTCGTCTTTCCCCCAGTCCTTCCTCTCCAAACTTATGTGGACCACAGTGAGGTGGCACGGGAGCTCACGAAGAGATTTTTAAAGGAAAGAGACCTTTCTAAAGGAATTTCCCGCTGGTTTATCAAAATATTGATGGCTGCTGACCATCAGCTAGATTCCCGTTCCCTAAGTTTTTCTGAAAAAGCTAAAATATGAATCTTCCTGTGTTGACTGCAGGTACCTCGTGTAATTTTGACTTTGCTTGTTTTAACAGATGCAGTTTATGTTGCTTTTTAGTCGTCAGGGGAAGCTTCGACTGCAGAAATGGTATGTGCCACTGTCAGACAAAGAGAAGAAAAAGATCACAAGAGAACTTGTTCAGACTGTCTTAGCACGGAAACCGAAAATGTGCAGCTTTCTCGAGTGGCGAGATCTGAAGATTGTTTATAAAAGGTATAGCTCTCGTTTATCAGAAATAAGAAATAAGAGGATCAAATGTTAGGTCATTTATTATATGGAGATGGCAGATTTTTGATGATGACATTTAGAAACAATGGTTAATAAAGCATTTTTAAAATAACTGCTGTTTAGATTGATTGTCCAGGCTAACATGAAAGTGGGGAAATCCTGTTCAAACGAATTATGTGAAGAGGTAAATGATTGTTCATGATTTATCATCTTTTTTGGAGAAACTCAGTTCGCTTCATTGCAGGGGTGAATAGGGTCAGGATTGTAGCTATCTCTGACTTTAGAAAAGCGGGGCTATCTAACAGCTCACTAAGCCCTTTCCCTGAAAATCCATAGAGGAATAACTGATGTTTGACGTGGCTTTTGTCTGACTTTGAGAACCTTCCGAGCACCTCTTCAGTCATACAAACGTGTACAGACTTTGCAGAGAAGCCATCTGCTTGTTAGTAGCGGCTGTTCCAAGTGCACTTGTTGCTGTCGTGGTGATGTGAGTAGGTATGACAGATCGTTTTGCAAAGAGATTTTTTTAACTTGTGTGTTGCAGAATGACTCATAGATTGCCTTTTGTGTATCTTTATGAAACTCTTTGACACCTTAAAAGAAATGTCAAGGTTATTCAAAGCGGACTAAATGAAATATAACTTCTCTTTCTACCGAACATTCTTGAAGGAACACTTTTGTTTCCTCCCTATTTATGTACCCTTTCGAATAATTTACTGAATTAAAGGTAAGAGCATTTCTGCATATAAACAGTTCCCTTGTATTTGAGCGTGCAGATAGCTAACCGTTGGAGATGCAAAATGGCCAAGAAGGAGGTCTGCTGCTCTTCTCAGCTTTCCTGTATTGCACTCCAAAGGATGGGGTTGTTTGTTCAGGAGGTGTGGCCGCGCAGAGGCGGAGAAAAGGGAATTTTGGAGGCAGAAAGCATTTCTTAACTACTGGAGACTCCCCTTTTATTCTAGAAGGGATTTAGCCACCTCTGGGTGATTTTGTATCCAGGACCTTGTTTAGTACTTATTGGAAAGATCATGGAAACGTCATAGCATTTGAGAGCTGGAGGATGTCTTAGAATAATTCATCAAATGCTTTAAAAAAAAAAGTGCCAGTGCAGGTACTCAAGTGGCATCAGGAGTGAGAGTCCTTCTATGCTTTGAACAGGAGACAGTTTCTGAATTTGAAAACCATTTTTGTTGATGAACTCTCAGTTTTATGAACAATGAGAATTTGAGAGAAATGACTTGTCAAGATAATATGCTAATTAGAGGTGGACCACAACCCCAAGCTGAATTATCAAGCAGGGGTCAAAAAAGATTTGCTTTTTCTTAAAGCTAGAAATAGGATGGTTAATGGGGGCCAGGTGGGGTGAGACTGGCACCTGGGGGTCCAGTAGGAAATTACACATTCCAGAGGACCTGCACAGCGGACCCGAGAGCTGTTGGCCAGGTGCGTTTTGGAAGATGTGCTCACTCCGAGAAGCAGAGAGAGAAGGGAAGGGAAGAATGCGGTGATTTCCATATTCCTGGTTTGGCTAACAGGCTGATAGAAAATGCAAGCTTTGGGGAACACTGACTTTGGGGTGTCTATGTGGCTTTTGTTGAGAGTTACCCTGTTTTCTGCTGGGATTTGGTGGGCATGGAGAGCACCAGCATTCTACGAGAGCTTAAGGAGGGACCCCCACAGTGGAATGAGACCCAGAGAGCGTAAGTTCTAGTCAGTAAGGTCAGGGGAAGCAGAGACTTTCAAGGGTTAGCTCACTCAGTGTAAGCCAAGAAAGAACTCAGTAGGTTTTACAATGACTGTTTCATACCTTTGCCACATTTTCACTCGGATGATAAAACTCTGTGTAACCCATCACAAAGTGTGGAGTCAGAAATTTGAATAGTGTCTGTGCTGGGCAGAGACAGGGAGAAGGTTTGAAAAATAAAAAGGTTGGAGAAGTGTAAACTTATTTCTAGATAGGGAAAGGAGTCCCCCGTGTGGAGAAGGAAAGTACCAGCAAGTGATTCAGTCCTAAGAATGAGCTGTTCATGGGAAGGAAGGAGAGCACACACCGCCCAGCCTGGCCCGCATCATACGACTGTTTCCTGCCTCCCTCCTTCCCTCCCTCCCTGCCTTCCATCCCTGCCTTCCTCCCTCCCTCCCTCTCTCCCTCCCTCCCTTTCTTTCTCTCTTTTTTTTCTTCTCTTCTTTTTATTTGAAGGAGAAAAAGAGACCTTGTATCCACTGGTTCACCCAGCCAGAGCTGAACTGCTCCAAAGCCACGATTTTCCTGCGGGTCTCCCACGCGGGTGCAGGGTCCAGAGGCTTTGAGCTGTGCTCTAGTGCTTTCCCAGGCCACAAGCAGGGAGCTGGACAGGAAGTGGAACAGCTGGGACAAGAACTGGCACCCATATGGGATGCCAGCACTGCAGGCAGAAGCTTAGTCTACTATGCTGTGGTGCCTCCCCCTCCCCTCCCCCCACAGTTTCTTTTAAAATCTATAAAAGAGTAGCTTAATACATACATCAAAGTGCCTTCCAGTGAAGGTAGAATAAACATGTAACAGCTTTAGTGAAATACATTGATATACAAAGGTGGAATTTGTTTTGTTTTGTTTTTCTATACTTCTCGTCTTACACTGAAAATATTCATGTATTGTAGCATTTAAAGGCATTTTTTTTAACATTTTGTTTATTTAAATTACTTAAAAGACAAGGCAAGAGAGAGAGATCTCCTGTTTATTGGTTCATTACCCAAATGAACCACAACACAACAGCCAGGACTGGGCAGATCCGAGCCAGGAACCAGGAGCTTCAGCCGACTCTGCTCTGGGCTCTGCCCTGGGCTGGCGAGGCACAGCCACCTGACACCTCCCTTGCTGCCTCCAGGCTCTGCATTAGCAGACATATGGAAGCAGAGCTGGGGCCGGGACTGCAGCTGCACAGCTCCAGACTGCATCCCTACCTCTCAAGTAGTGGCTCCAGGGCAGCTCCCCGATTTTGGGGTTTTGTGATGATTTATTTTTCCTTGACTAGCTGGAGGAGAACTTTGAGGAGTGAGTGTTCGTGGTTAGCTCTTGAGAAATTCGGAGAGAGCACTTTGTTCACGTCAGCAAATGTTTTCGTCATCTCTTTCATCATCTTCATCCCGAGTATTCAGCACACAGATGCCCCCTCTTGGGGGGGAGAGGTGGGGACATGCCTGATACAGCTGGGAAGACTGATGCTCGGTTCCCTTGCGACATTAGCTAATGTTATGACTTTGAACAAGTTGCTTTCCCTTTGGTTCCTGCTGTCTGAAATAAGATGTGCTTGAAGATTGGTTCATGATAGAACCTTGTATGAGTTTTTGTTCCTATTTGGACTGTATCTTATGTAACAGACACTGGATTAAAGTCTTAAAATTAAAGCATGAATACATGTATTTGAACATTACTAGCTTAGGATTTGTCAAAGAGAACAGTTTAGCAACATTTACCCACCGTCATCTGATGTTCAGCTGACTGCAGAGAAGTCATGTGTTTGCAATATAAGAATAGACACTTTCAGCTTCTCTCTGCCTGCCAGTAATTAGAGTAAGGCTTAATCCACTGCACTAAAAATAACCAAACATACCTTCTTCTTACTAGTCTATTATTAATTTTATTTCAGTTTAGACTTACAAATATGTACTATAAGAACAAAATGAGCCCATTCTTCAATTTTTAAAAACCATTTAGTCTTAAAAATAGGGTGTATAACCCCAGGTTCTCTTGGTAACCTTTTTTAAAAAATTATTTATTTGTTTTTATTGCAAAGTCAGATATACAGAAAGGAGGAAAGACAGAGAGGAAGATCTTCCATCCGATCATTCACTCCCCAAGTGACCACAATGGCCAGTGCTGTGCCGATCAGGAGCCAGAAACTTCCTCCGGGTCTCCCACACGGGTGCAGGGTCCCAAAGCTTTGGGCCGTTCTTGACTGCTTTCCCAAGGCACAAGTAGGGAGCTGGATGGGAAGTGGAGCTGCCGGGATTAGAACTGGTGCCCATGTGGGATCCGGGCGCTTTCAAGGCAAGGACTTTAGCTGCTAGACCATGCCGCCGGGCCCCTCAAAACTCTTAAAATACTGCTTTCATCACAATTTAGTTTTTTAATACAGTTGCTGGCTATGGTTTTTAATTTAACATTTAGGCTGTGGAGCTAATTGCTATTGCTGGGCAAGTTACTCAAGCCTGGCTCTCCCATAAACGGAAAAAATGCTATTTGTCTGCTAGAGTTGTTTGGAGGAGTAAAATAAAAAAGCACGGAGAAGCCTTAGCTAATATTTAGCGTGTCACTTGGAGCGCTTCCTTCGTCATCAGGACAGCTCTCTGTTCACCTACAAGAAAATAGTCTAATCTGATACTCTTGCATTTTGAGCTAATGTTGCTCTTGCTACTTAGACACATGGTTCCTCATGGTTTTTAAATTAATGTTCCCAGGGCCGACACCATGGCATAGTACGCTAAGCCTCTTTCTACGGCACCAGCATACCAAATGGGCACTGGTTCGTGGCCCAGCTACTCCACTCAGATCCAACTCCCTGCTAATGACCTGAGAAAGTAATAGAGGATGATCCAAGCCTTGGGAGCCGGAACTCACATACGAGACTCGGAGGAAGCTTCTGGCTTCTGTTTCAGATCTGTCCAGCTCCAGCTATTGTGGCCATTTAGGCAATGAACCAGCAGATGGAAGATCTTTCTGTCTTTTCTTTCTGTAAATCTGCCATTTCACTAAAAACTGAAAAATGTAAAACTAATTAAAGTTTTCAAATGATTCGTACAAGTTAGAACCTTTGACTAATGTTTAAGTTTTATTTATTTGTTTGTTTGTTTTTCATTTTATTTGGAAGGAAAGAGACAGAGATTATCTATCCACTGGTCCACTCCCCTGATGCCTGTGATGGTTAAGACTGGGCTAGAGCAAGGCCAGGTCTTCATCCAGGTCCCCCACGTGGGTAGCAGGAACACAGGTATGCTGGCACCCAGGCTGCATCCGCCAGCAGCTGGGTCATTTGCAGAGTAGATAGGCACTCTCACGTTGGGTGACAATATAACTGCTATACTAAAAGCCTACCCTAAGTACTGTTTTGTTTTGTTTTAAGATTTATTTTTATGTGAAAGGCAGATTTACAGAGTGGGGAGACAAAGATTCCATCTGCTGGATACCGTGCAGATGAGCATAATGGCTGGAGCTGAGCTGAGCTGAGCTGAAGCCAAGAGCCTGGAGCCAAGAGCTTCTTCCTAGTCTCTTACATGGGTGCAGGGGCCCAAGGACTTGAGCCAACTTTTGCTGCTTTCTTGGGCCATAAGTAGATCAGAGTTGGAGTGTCTTGAGACAGACTGGACCCCATGTGGGATCTGGCCCTTCAGGAGGAGGGTTAGTATGCTATTCCACCTTGCCAGTTCCAATTGTGTTATTTTTTTTAACTTTTATTATTATTATTTTATGATATATTTCTGTATTTATTTTTAAATGAACATGGAGTACTATGCATAATAAGTGAGACTGTATAAACATTAGATTGTTAAACTTTAGCATTGAAGTTTTGAAAATTTCATTTAAAGCACTTAGCAAACTTAGTATTTGGTTGGTACTGGCTAGTCCTCATATTTGGTTTTGAAAATATCACTTTTAATCTTTTAGTTTTCATAATCCAAGGCATTGTGTGTATAATTTGTTTTAATTTCGCCAAATTCAAAATTGGTAACTGAGTGGAAAGAGAGTTATAGCTGATTGCTTTCTAAACACATGGCAGCAGGACTGTGACGTGAGAGAGAAGACACGGTCGTTCAAGCTGGAGGCGATCAGGTGCCCTGGCACGCCTCCCAGGAACTTTTCTTTTCATGGTGATTAATGAGCACATTAAATACCCACTTTATAAAAGTGCAGAAGATTCTCCGTTTTAAATAATTAGTGAGTGACTATGGAAGTCAGGTGAAATGGATATGCAGTGAGAGTGACAGGGAGAAGTCTGACGCTCACGGCGAGCGTCCCAGTCCTGCGCCGTTCGCAGGCCCTCTGTTCTTGGGCCCGGTCGAGTTTTGGTTTTTGCTTTTTAATCTATCACTAAGGATGATAGTATTTGCTGTCGAAGGATCAAATAAAAATCTGTTTTTTTCTAAGATTGAAGTTAGTAGTGTTAATAGTTATTTTAATACCATTGAATAGGAATTTAATGCTAAAATTCAGGTTGTATATGTTTTCCTGGGTATTATTTTGGCATTAATGCTGTGATCAGTAATTACGTTATGTTTTTTAAAAAATCATTTACGTGCTCCTCAGCGAAAATTAACAATTTCGATTGAGACTAAGAATGTCTTGGGTTTTTATTTTTGTTCTTTTCAAAAGCCTTATCTGTTCTCAACCCATTGAAAAATATTCTTTCAGTCTTTCCCAAAGGACTTGCTATGTCACAAGTTTGCTCATTAACAAGTTTGGCTTCTCATGTACTAGAATCCTAATAAATAGGATGATAGGAGTCTCCTACTTTCTTCCCTCTGTTAGAAATAACGTCCTATTTAGGCAAATAACCCACTCTTCACTTTAATTCCATAGAACTTAAAACATTTGAGGCTAGATTGCAGTTTCCCACAAATGATAAGAACTTTCTGTTCTGTCTCTGACGTCTGTGATAACCTGGAGCTATTTTCCTTTGAGGGACGCAGGAGTTATTCCACAATCCTAAAAACCTTATTAGAAACAATTCTTGGGGCTGGCATGATAGCCTGTTCTCACTGTCCTGGGATCCCATATGGATGCCAGTTCATGTCCCAGCTGTTCCACTTCCCTTCCAGCTCCCTGCCTGAGGTCTGGGAAAGCAGTAGAGGACCACCCAAAGCCTTGGGACCCTGCGCCTGTGTGGGAGACCAGGAAGAGGCTCCTGGCTTCAAATCGGCTCAGCTCAGCTCTGACCGTTGGGACCACTTGGGGAGTGAACCAGTGGATGGAGGTTCTCTGTCTTTCCTCTGTAATTGATCCTTTCAAATGAAAATAAAATCACTGTTTTTGAAAAAGGAGATGAATTGACCTTTTATCTTAAGGTTTTCTCTCTGTATATGTTATACTTCAATAAAATGTTTCAAAACATGGACCTCTTGTTAATAGTGTCTTTAGTAAGTCATTAGTTGGAAGATTTACTTACACTTTGAATTAGTCACACAATACATTCTTTGATAAATTTAAGGAAGCTCCGAGTTTGCTGTGTTTTCCAATGTTCATTGGAGGGAGCTGTGTAAGAGGAAGAATGAAATCCTTTACCGTTTCTAAGTAGTGCAAAGGAGTGGTATCGTATTCTTTCGCTTGCAAATGCTTTTCAGCGTGTTTATGCATTTCCTGCACTTGCAGTCTAGGAGAAGTATTCTACACCGTTGTGAAAGAAAACGTAAGTGTGCTTATAGCATGGGATCTGGCATGATAGGCTTCAAAACTGTCTAGAAAACATGATCCCAGACTTTTGCACATTGTTTGTTTGTTTGCTTCAGGTACGCAAGTCTGTATTTCTGCTGTGCCATTGAGGACCAGGACAATGAACTCATTACCCTGGAAATAATTCATCGCTATGTGGAGTTACTTGACAAGTATTTTGGCAGCGTGAGTACATTTTACTTCAGAAAATGGAATGTCATAGTTTTTTTAAAAAGCTGTATTTAGTTTTGTTTGAAAAGTAAAGTTACAGAGAGAAGGAAAGACACACAGAGAAAGATCTTCCATCCGCTGGCTCACTCCTAAATGGCTGCAACAGTCAGAGCTGAGCTGATCTCAGGCTGGGAGCCAGGAGCTTCTTTCAGGTCTCCCACTTCGGCACAGGGACCTAAGCACTTGGGCCATCTTTTGCTGCTTTCCCAGGACAGAAGTAGGGAGCTGGATCTGAAGTAGAGCAGCTGGGACATGAACCAGTGCTCCTTTGGAATGCCAGCACCACAGGTAGAGGATTAGCATGCGAAATCAGTACACTGGCCCCAAATGCCATAGTCTTGTGTTTTTGTTTTATTCCTTTTAAACCCCTTTTAAAAACAGGTTTATTTGGTTGCCTTGGGCATTCTAAATGTGGAAGAAATCTAGAATGATGCTATTTCTTGTCAGTGGAGCTAGTTATAAACTTCTAGAATCGCTTGTCCTACAGACCTTGTTTTATTAAAATGAGAAGAATGAAGTTCAAAATAGTGAAATAGAAAGGAATTCAAGTATAAACATTACAATTCAGAAAGTACTCAATGTAGAAGTTAGATTTGGTTAACAGCTCAGCTCACATTACACAGGAAATATATTTAAAATCAGATTGATGAGTAGAAAGTTATTAGGAACCCGAAACCCACATCTTGTGTACCCCGTAGGCATTATATTTTCAAGTTCTTGAAATCTGAAAATGTAGCTTAATCTAACTCCATGACATTCAGTTAGCATGATGGCCATTTTTTTTTTAGAAAGAATTAAGATGGATTCAGTCTGGTCAGGTTTTGTTCACTTCCTTGTGATACTGATTGAGAATTGTTAGCTTCAGGGCTGATGTTTTTTGGTAATGAGCTCAAGCATCACTGCCTGAAATGCTGGACCCCACTGGGGGCCTGTTCCCATCCCGACAGCTTCTCTTCTGCTCAGCTCCCGGCCAGTGTGCGTGGGAAAGTAGCAGAAGCTGGCCCAAGGAATCAGGCTGCTGTGTACGTTCTGTACCCACAGGAGAGTCCTGCAGGAAGCTCCTGACTTTAGCCCAGCCCAGGCGCAACTGTTGCAGCCATTTGGGGAGGGAGCCAACAGATGAAAAATAACATGCTCTCTTCTCTATCTCTTTAACAGTGCCTTTCAAGTAAGTAAATCTTAAAACAAAACAAAGCAAAACAAAAAAACAAAAACAAACAGAAAAAAAAACCGCTTTCCTAAGTTTTAACAGTGGGTCTTTGTGGGTTTTTGTTTGTTTGCTTGCTTTTCAGGTGTGTGAACTTGATATTATCTTCAATTTTGAGAAGGCTTACTTTATTTTGGATGAGTTTCTTTTGGGAGGAGAAGTTCAAGAAACATCCAAGAAAAATGTCCTTAAAGCCATTGAGCAGGCTGATCTACTGCAGGAGGTAAGCTGCTCCTCTTGGCCAGTTGCTTGCATGTTGTGCTTCCGGGTGACAGTTGCAGCTTTGCATGTAGTGTCTTTCCTTCCATGGTTTATTGGATGGAATATGTGGCGGTCGCATCACAGTTCAGTCATCTGTGGATGAATGGTTCACTTTGGAGATGGTCTGTCAGTCAAACCTCTTTTTGTCGGCTTGTTTTGGAACCCCACATCACTAGAGTCTACAGTGTTAGAAGGCAGAAAGGAAAAGATTGGCCAAAAGTAACAGCTAAGAATGCTCCATCCATTGGTTTGTTTTGAATTACGTAACACAACCCCTTTTTCATTAGTGTGGAGTAATCAAAAGTTGACTATGAGATTAGGGTGTTTTTATTCCAAATTAGTTCATGTTTTCATCTCATGTCCATTAAGTACAAATGGAGCCAAACAAATCGATCCTATTTTCCAGTTACATGTTTTTTTAGAATCCTCTAGTTTTGTATTAGCCAAATTAGCCAAGTGCTCGTTTCTCTTGTTCTTAGATAACAAACCATGTTCAGTCAAAACTTCCCCATTCTTGACTTCCTTCTGTATCCCCGAAACTGTGATAACCCTTCTCCCTTTCCATTTAATAGTCATTCTGTGCTGCTTTTCTGTGTGATGTGTGTGTGTTATCTATTAGTGAAGTTTAAAATTTCAAAATTTCATAGATTTAAAAAAAGAAAAAGCCAGACTACTAAATTGAATTGTATTTTAGAGCTAATTATGGCTTTAGTCACATAGAAAATTTGTAGCATGAGGAGTTTCATTAAGATAGTGAAGTGTGTATATATATGAAAGATCTTGAGTGGGTTTTATTTGGGCTCATTTTCTAGAAACATTGAAAGCATGGTTTTGTGTTTTTAGTTTATTTTAGCCCCTTATTTACTACTTATTTATTAGTTTGTTCTTGTTTAATTATTAAAGGAAACTTTAAATTAATTTTATTTTAAAGCATTTTTGTTTAACAGAAATGTCAGGTGTTAGGGGAATGCAATATGTGAGAAGAGTATTTGCCTTTCTCCATTCTACTCTGATAATTTTCTACCTCTGTGGGAACCCCCTCGTGAATCATCACCAGGATCAATTTTGTGGGAGTTGCTCAGGTTGAGATGATATCATTTGGAATGTACAGGTATTAGATATGGAAGAATGCATTGGACATTTATTGGTCTTGTTACCAGAAAGAATAGTTAAGCTGCCTGCAAAAGTGAGGTATTTAGTTGGCATCTCTGGCACCAAGTGCTATTCAGTAGTGACATGAGCAAGGCTCTTTTCCTTGTGTGTGTAGTTTGCAGTGATGGTTAATCAGTCACAAACCATGTCATTTTGTACATTTTTTTTTTACATCAGCTGTGTTGACTACAAGCTCACATTCTGTTGTAAAATTGGCCTTCCAGTTAGCGTATCTTTATTTTGCTATTCACTAAGCAAACTTTTATTTTAACAATTAGGTCAACACCATGGTTAAGAATTGGGAAGTGTCCTTATTTGGGCCTTCCTTCGATCACTTTGATGTTTCACTATTGTGGAACTGTATTCTGTTCTATCAGAACCTGCTATTTCCTCCAAGGTTTTCATTTGCTGCTTAATTATATTAGCCTTTTAACATTTTCAAGGTTATTGAAGTTCAGCCTTGAAGTATTTAATGTCTACCCAGAAAAATAATACTTAGGGCATGATATCTATCTACTTGTGTCTGGATTATTTTTTCTAAATGTTAATGGGAGATTGTTATAACTTTGATATGACAATTATGCTATACTCCCTTATAGCATATATTGAATATTCAGCATATCAGGGGTTAAAAATGTCATTACAGGTCCACAGTTCCATTTGAAATTTTCCTTATCCGTTTTCATCCTTTTTGAAAAACAAATGGACTACTCGTGATGGATAGTTTCTTGTTTTTAGAAGAGAACTTTGGTCCTATATTTGACGTTCACATTGTTTTGTACAGAAGTCAAGCTTGAGTAGTAATATTAAGATGCTTTCTATGTAGCTGTATGGGTGACCTGTTTTCTTAGTCATTCAAGATTTGAGGAAACCAGATGGTGACCTGAGAGTGCATGAAAGTACACTGCAAGGCCAGGCACTGGTGCAGCTCCGCGCCAGGCTGGGCTCGCCACTGCTCTGCCCCCTCCGGCAGCAGACATTCAAAGGCAATGCAGTGCAGCCGAGTGTCCTTTCCTAAAACAAATGTGTGTATGTTTACACGTGATATAGGCTTACATCTCTGGGAGAGTAGTTGAATATCATGTTCATAAAATGCAAGGTGGAATGAGAAGCAGCACTGCACAGATGGTATCATGACAATAACATACGCATGTTAGCTAGTGCTGAGTGATTATGTGTGAGACTCACTGAGCTCCTTTGGACTGGTCTAAGGGCAGCTGGTTAACACCCAGCAAAGCCAGATCTGCCTCATTGTGGAGTTCTATGGAACCTTAACCACTGTGCCCTGTGTATTTATGGATTGTTTTGATATGTGCATTTTCATTGTTGTTTTAGATACGAACTTCTTTTGCCCCAGTCCTATAGCAGAGAGACTCCTAGCTCTCCAGCAGGTGTTGCTGTATGGAGCTGGTCTCTCAGATTAGCGATTTGCACTGCCCAGATTAACAGTACTAGAAATCTTTACGGGTTATGTAGATTAGTGTGTTCAAGTCATTTCTTATAGACTTTTCAAAATGTCTGGATCTATATTAGTTCTTTTGGCCTTATAGTTTGGGATATTAGAAATGATATTGCTTCCAAAATTGTAGATGCAGCTTTAAATTTATATAAGAAATTCGAATTAATTAGTTTCAATCTGAATCTTTTGAGTCATGATTCTTCTGTTTAGTGTAAGGCCTTCTACTTGAATTGACTGTTTCTAAACACCAAAGATAACTCACAGTGAACTTGTGTCTGTTGGTTTCAGGATATATGGAAATCACAAAGTAATTTTACTTCGTTTTAAGCTAGTGAAATAGACATTTTTACTCTTAAGAATGTTTATCTCCCTCAGAAAATTTTCCCAATTTTTTCCTTTTACCCAGTTTGCATAAATGTTACATCATTTAGGTAGTCCTTCATTTTATAGGCAAACAAGGGGCACAGTCACATAAAGTCAATTTTCTGTTGGCTTATTACTGCTAGTAATAAGAATATAGCATAAATATATATTTGAATAATAATTGCTAAAAATCAGACATTCTCATTAAATATAGATATTTTGTTTCATTACATGATAAACAGAGGATTACTTTCAACAAATGCAGCCCAAATTCTGTGTTCCTTATGGTATTTGACTGCATAAATACATAATTAGATTTGGGGGTAAAGCCCAGGAATTGGCCCATTATGCAGGTTTTAATATTTGACTGTTGAAATTTTTTTTTTTAAGATTTATTTTTTTAATTTTTATTACAAAGTCAGATATACTGAGAGAAGGAGAGACAGAGAGGAAGTGGAGCTGCCAGGACTAGAACCAGCGGCCACATGGGATCAAGGCGAGGACCTCAGCCGCTAGGCCACGCTGCCGAGCCCAACTGTTGAAATTTTTTTAAAAATTTATTTATTTTCATTACAAAGTAGACATACAGAGGAGAGACAGAGAGGAAGATCTTCCATCCAATGGTTCACTCCCCAAGTAACTGCAATGGCTGGTGCTGAGCCAATCCTAAGCCAGGAGCCAGGAGCTCTTCTGGGTCTCCCATTCAGGTGCGGGGTCCCAATGCTCTGGGCCATCCTCGACTGCTTTCCCAGGCCACAAGCAGGAAGCTGGATGGGAAGTGGGGCTGCCAGGATTAGAACAGGCGCCCATATGGGATCCGGGTGTGTTTAAGGTGAGGACTTCAGCCACTAGGCCACCGCGCCAGGCCCTGTTGTAATTTAAAGCATGTCTTCTTATGTGCCATTGGTGTTGAAGTTACTTCATAAATTATTAAAGCCCAACATGCTGAGATTATTAAATTAGTATTCTTTGTAATACGTGGAATGAATCCTCCCGCCCCCAATCTGTTTTGAGCTAGATTTGAGGCAGGGTGGGAGGTAGAGTGGGGAGTGGTGATTCAATTAGATTTATTTTATAAACACACACATGTGTAATGAGACAGGAAACGCTCAAGTGCATTTTTGTTTGTTTTTGTTTTGTTTTGTTTTTTCGTAAAGTCAGGCACTTACCGGCTTTTCTCTGCTCCTCAATTTTATAGAGCCAGAATGAAGAGTGGGGAGGTTTGTCTGAGGATGTCTTATGATAAAGAGCAGTCTAAAGCTTTAGGCCCTTTGAGCCCAACTTATATATTGGTAACTACTAAATTTACCATTTTTGTGGCATGGAAAAAAGAGGTGCTATGCGAAACCTGTTGCACGTGAGATGACTCCTAGTCCTTGCTTGAACTATAAAGATCCAATACTTGACTGTCGGGCATTGGGCTTTAACCTCAGCAGTCAGTGCATGAGAGTATGGGCCAGTGCTTGGAGATGGGTCAGCCTTTCTTTTGGATACTAACAGCATCATTTTGAAATTTGTGGGGTTTTTTTTTTTTTTTTTGAGCTTTGTTTGCTGTTGGTATTTGTTTCTCACTAACGTAATCTGTGCGGCAGCAAAAGCAAGCTTAGCCTCGGGAATTTGCCTCTACTTCAGGATGGCCCCTCTGTGAATACATTGACTGCATTTGACTCAACTATACAGTGGTGTTCTCCGGAGAATCAGTGCTGTTACACTTGATTTGTCTTAGTGCTGGGAACTGCATGATACATGCTAACACTATGCCACATCTTTGTGGGCAAAGTGATAATTAATAAATCTGTGAGACTGCATAAAAAATGGACAGGTAAGACTCTTGGGAGAAAGTTACCTCTTTTGAAAGTGAAGCTTTTGTAATTTCAAATTATTGTAAGTAAGTACTTTTTGAAGCGTTTCATAATAATCTGTTTAAAAGTTTGGATGTTCTTTTAAACTTAAATCTTGCTAATGGAAATTTGGGACATGCTAGTCAAATTTAAAAATATATTGTTTTAAAAGGATCAGATGTTTTTAAATCTGTATAATGTCATTTGATAGCAAGAACAAATCATTTTGCTATTAATCCCTTCAGGGTGTGCTTTACTGAGAAGGATTCCTCTAATTCTTTGTTGTACTCTTTCATGCTCGCACATTTTCATTTTCCTGGGTAAGCCTAATTGGGGTCTGCAGTGACAGATTTTGGGTAAATGGGATCTAGTTGCACTAATGTTTGAAATAGAAAACATGTAAGGGCCAATACAAAAAATACAGAAAATTTAACAAATCTTGCCTTATGAGGAACAATTTGGCCAATATCCTTGGTTGCTGGTTTTTCACTTGTAATTATTTTTCTGTATATTGTGGTTTTTAAGCTCTTTTTCATTGGCTGCTTTTTCAGAATTTTGAGGATTTTTCTCCTTGCTGTTTCATTTCTCATTCGAAGCCAATTCTTGGTGCTCTGGACTATTTGTAATGATGAAAAGTTGTAATAATTGCAAATAGCCCTGGGATTGGGACCTGCACAAGGATAGTCCAAGACACTGGTGGTAATTTTTTCATTAAAAAGCACTTTCTGAAAATGTTCAGGTTTCACTTTTTCCCTCTGCCAGAACAATTTTTTTAATTTCCTTTATAGCCTTTTTTACCAATATAATTTTCCATTATAGGAAGATAAGCAAGTTCAGGCAAGTACACTAGAATATACTCTTGCATACGAACCAGAGCCAATTCGATTAAACTCAGTGGCACTAACTGGGTGGGTGTAGGGCATCTGTACCCTCTTAGGACATTCATTAGTTGGGAAGGGAGTACAGTGGTACTGACACCTAGCAGGTACAAACCAGTGGATACTGCTAAATGTCCAGGTACACAGCACAGCACCCCTCCCCAAACGATTGTGCCCACGTGGAGAAATCCTAGTTTAATTTAACTCCTTCAAATAGATATTTCTCAGTGGTATAGACTGGAACATCTTTTCAGTATTATGTGTAGTCCCTAGTATAAATAACTGGTTGAAAATTAATGAAAATTACAAGATGGAGAAAAACCCTTAAAGCTATGAAAGAAGAAGAGATCTATTAGACCCAAAATGGCACAGACATCACCCCTGTGACTTACTAGAGTTACCTTCACTGAAACCCACAGCCAAGCCTGTCCTCAACAACAACAGCCTGATATATTAACTTATATCATGACAATCCACTTCTTGTGTGGAAACCAAATTGGGTCTACCCTTGAGCAGGCACAACCCTTTGGGATTTCCTGTCTACCTCTCCATCCCCTCAAGAATTTGAATCGTTTCTTAATGGAGGAATAGTTTACATAACCAGAATTTACACATCCACTTTTGTTGTATATTTAGACTTTTTGTTACTCTCTTTTGCACCCTACAAAAAATTTATTTCATAAAGGTATTTAGAGTTGGTGTTTGAAATTCATTGATTCAGTCGAATCTTTTATATTTGGAAAATGCTGATTTAGAGTATTTTAAGGAAAACATAATAGAGTTCCAGTAGAGTATGCTTAACATATTTCCCCACGGCTTAATGTTGTATTTACTAAGTTACTCTGATATTGCATTTAAAGGACAGTCAACTGCCGGATAAAGTAATTTGTCTTTAGTGTTTTATAACTAACCAGTTTTAGAACAGTGCTTATAAAATACAGTAAAATTACTCTGTCCGTAAGACAAATTTATGAGAAATAGTATATCAGCAATACAGTATAACAGAAGATATGAGTGATTCAC
Organism: Ochotona princeps; assembly: GCF_030435755.1. Taxonomy (NCBI): domain Eukaryota; kingdom Metazoa; phylum Chordata; class Mammalia; order Lagomorpha; family Ochotonidae; genus Ochotona; species Ochotona princeps. The sequence goes on along the minus strand of NC_080865.1, from coordinate 518,955 downwards.
AAGTGGAAAAAATGGCCCTTTATTAAGGGATCAATTAAAATGTCAACCAAACTTCCTTACTTGTTTTTGTCTTTGATGGGAAAAGATGAGAGATACTCTCATTGCTGCTTATAAGCATTTGAAGTTGTAGTTCATCTTGCTTAATGAGGCAGTGTCCATTCACAATTAAATGTATACTATACCTTTTAACCCATCAGTTACGCTTCCAGGCTCCAGGAGTTATACCCAACAGATCTGTACAAATGCATCAAGAAACATACTCAGTATAAAGTAAGCCATTAATTTCATCAACAGGAGGTAGGTAAAGAAAATTGTGATACAACCATATATGAAACTTGTATAGCTGTAAGACAAATGAAATGGATTTCTATGCAGTGATCAACTATATCAAGTGAGGAAGGATCTAGGGGCAGGATATTAACAGGTATTACCTCTTAAAATGTTTGAAGTGAAACAAGCATGTCTATTACAAATATTTAAAACTGGAAAATGGTACTATGTGAATGAAAGTGTACTTTCTGCAACCCAACGGTAGAATTAGAGTAGCATTTACAAAGCAAAAGTGTCAGCACACGTAATAAAGTGCTTCTCTGCTCTTGGCCATTTAGACACCGATTATCTGGAATAATCACATAGCTGTTGCAATTCATCACTAACTTAATGTTTAAAATCATTTGCTACTTCACAAATGCTTGTAAAAAAGACGGACAGCACGTGCCTTATCCCCTAAAAGGCACTTTCATTTCTTCTCTCTTTTTGAAACTCATTGGTCAAAATTAATCTTGGGGGATTAGATACTCCCCAGCCCTTTGGCTTTGGCACTGGACTGGTGCTCCATAGTTGAGCATGGAGACTTTGCTATCTTTGCCACAGAATTCAGCTGGGGGCCATGAGAAGGACCGTCCTATATTCAAACAGGAAGGGTAAAGTCTGCCATTTCTAAAGTGCAAAGAATAGCTAAAGAAGCCCCTTTGCAAGGAAAACTACAGTAGGACATTAACTCAAATGTATCCTTATTTATATATGCCTCATTAAATGTAAACTACTTTATCTTCCACATTATGTCCTAGAAAGAGAAATCAGGAGGCTGGACAGTCGGCTTGGCCTGTGCAGCCATTAGTGTCCTTAAGCACTTCTCAGGCCTCCAGGAGATACTGCTGCCTTCCCAGTGCTCCTTCAAGGTTCCCTGCTTAGTTTCCCTTTTCAGTCATAAGCCTGGTGTAGTATAGAGGAATAGCTAGGAAATGACAATATCGTGGCCTGTTCTTTTTTTAGGAAGGCAGGTGGCTCCCAGAACAGCTGTAACTTGCTTCGCTCTGCTGTTTGTTGTCATCCTACACTTCCTACTACAGCTTGTCTTTTTGCAGGGCTTTGAGAACAAAATAATTCTTAGTGCACAGGAATGTTGAAGATGCATCCTAGGGAGAAAGAGCTAATGGAGGAAGTGATGACAAACAGGAATAAAAGAAAAAATACCCTCTCTTGGGAGGAAGAAGGGGGGGTGGGATAAAAAGCATCTCCTTGCGCAATAAGATTCTTGTTAAGAAGCTGGAACATATTTTTTTTCCTTCATGGATTAAATGAATGCAATTGAGCAAGCTCTTTTTCTTGGCCTTAAAAAACATACCGTCTAGCGGACAACCATCGGTGGCTGGGGAGAAGACGTTGGCTGGCAAGGATGTATGTGTAGGCAGTGAACTTAGAGGGGTGCAAATTATTGCTGGACAAATGGGGGGCCAAAGGGTAAAAGACCATTTCAGGTCAAAAATAATATGCCTGTTAATAGTTTTATTCAAAAATCATGTTTGAGAAATACAACTGCATTAAAAATATTTTTTCTCACTACCATTCTGGATTTTATGCCCACATAATGTAAATCACTGGCATTTTATTGTGTTAAACCTCTAGTCTGTTGAGTAGTATATGTGACTAATTCCAACAGATGGAAGCTCCCAGGCCTAGTGCTCCACAGAATCCCTTGTGTGCTGTGGCAGAGTTTCCTCTCACACTTCATTATTCTTAGATAATATAATTTTTTTTTGTGATACACACGATGTACTTACAATGTGAGACCCAGAATACTGGCACTTATATTGATATATCCACTATAATATTTTCTTTGTATATGAGAGGAAAAAAGGTCTGTTAATTATTGCCCTATCTATATCGTTGGGCTAAAAATCAAATGTTTAGGGATGACTGGGTATTTATTGCTGTAGAACCATTTTAGACTATAGCAGACTTAACTGAGAAATTAGTTAAATACATTATAGCAGTTTAAAAATGGAAAAAGGAAACACTGAGGAGCAGGAGTTGTGGCAGTGCAGGGTGAGCCATCACTTGGCACACCCACATCCTGTATCAGAGTGTCTGGGAGTCAGTCCTGCCTCTGCTTTCAATCCAGTTTCTTGCTGATGTGCCTGGGAAGCAGTAGAGAATGTCGCAGGTCCTTGAGTTCCTGATACCCGTTTGGGAAACCTGGATGGTGTTCCTGGCTGACTTGGCCTGACCCGGTCCTTGCTGTTATGGCTATTTGGGGAGTAAAGCAGTAATCTGAGGCTGGATCTCTCTCTTCCTCTCGCCTTCTTCTCTTCCGTTTCCTTCTCCCTCGTCCTCCCTCTCCCCTCCCTTGCCGACCTCACCTCCTGCTCCTTTCCCTGGCTTACTTCCCCTCTGTCCACCTCTCAGTTACTCTACCCTTCAAATGAACAAAGAAGAAACACTTCAATTTTCATGTATTTTAGGGTTTCCTTTCCTTCTTGAATGATGTTGTCAATGAAGGGGACTTTTCTGCTTATGCAGAGTACTCCACACATTTCCTGGATGCTGATTTCTTGTCTGAGCATGGTAATACAGCTCATCGGGCATGAGGAGCAGTTGGGCTTAGACTCCTGAAGCCTGTCCTTGCGTAAAAGTTAGTAAGAGCTGTTGGATAGTGAGCTGCGAATGCAGTGTTCACACGGACTTGAATGTTGTGCTTCACAGCCAGCGGTCTTCTCTGGGGAGCAGTGGCTACACGTGAACCCTGTTTAGGAAACTTCCTTCCCCTGAGGCCCTTGACTTTTTTTGTGGTTGGTTTCTATATGATGTGATATAAACCGAAGAAAGAAAACAAGAGTAAAAACGGAAACATAAGAGAACTGGTATTAGTTAGGTGAAAGATGGTATGACAGGCCAACTTTTCTTGTGTTCTCTCCAGAAACAGATTGTCTATCATAGCAGGAGTTTCGCTGGGTGTGAGGGAGTTTACTAGAGGCCACGTGCTGAGTGCGGACATGCGTCACAGTGTAGTGGGATGGATATATGAATTCAGTCTGTACTTAGAATTTTGTTAAGCTTGTTATTTATATTTTTAGTATTACTTGGCAAGTCCATTTACATTTAATTCTCAGCGATAGTCCCAATTATTTCATTTGACATTTTTCTGACAGAATTTTTCCCTGATAACGATACATCATTGGGATTCACAGTTTATTCTTTACACAGAATATTGAAATAGGTTCAGAGATTCATTGACAGAAAAAGTATTTGGTTAACTAGCAGGAGTCACTTACACCAGCGGTGCCCTGTGAGAACAGAAGCGGCTGTAAGAAAATGAAACGCTGGGGGTTTAATTCATTATCGTTTAACTTGCTGCTTCATTCTGATGTCATGTAGTGTGAATTTGGGCAGGGGAAGGCCAACTGTCCAATATTTTAAAGACATGTTAGGAATTATCTGAGGGTTAATGTTTAATTGGCTTTTCTCCTCAGATACTTCTGTAATTAATAGTTATATGAAATATGTTACATATTTGGAGGCATTTTACATGATTTTGTAGCTTAGTATTTTAAAGTTCCAACTTGAACAAATATTACTACTAGGATACTTTAAGAAACAGTCAAATAAGTAGGCAATTTTAAACATTTTGGAGTCGGCAGCCTTTTGGTGCGAGTATAATCCCTTTAGAAGTGGAAGGTGCCGAGGCCTCTCCCCAGCACATAATTTAGTGTGTAGTTTTGGAAGTCTCAGAGCGCTCAGCAGTCCATCTGCCGAACCTCATCTCGGGGCTTTAGTCCTGGTTGGGAGACACATCTTACGAAGACCTGGATGACACTGAACAAATCTGGCGAGTGCCAAAGCCCATCTTGAAGTCAAAACCAATAGTCTCCAGGTTTTTGGATTTTTGTTTGTTTTTGTAGTGAACAATCAAAACCTTCATCGTTACTTAAAATACGAAATGACTACGTTTGCCACTTTTTCTTGGGATTTTACTCTAGGATCTCAACTTTGTGGAATAAAATAACTCACAGTACTGGTAGGAATATTTCAATTAAATTTTGATTTAACCTCACTATTGACCAGGATCCTTACATTAACAATCTTTTCAGAGTATTATTAGTAAATACACAGAGGGCTAAAGAATTTTTTTAGGGCCCAGTACAGCATTTTATTTATCATTATATGCAGTAAAGTTGTAAAAGGCAAATCCGAATTTCTGGGTGTTATGTAAAAGCCATAGACCAAAGAACAAAGCCAGCTTTTCTTTACTGTGAACTGAATGTTCTGGAAATCTGTGTCTGTTAGTTTTAAGAATATGTGCATTTCTTTTGTAGCCACGGCATGAATATTTTAATGTCCCTGTGTACTAACTGACTACTCGTCGTGTGTGCAGAATTTCACAGAGGAAATAGAGCTGATGTAATGAAAGAAAATCCCTCAGCTTGCTGACTGGTTACCCTGTATGAGAACTCCAGTACCTTTACCGTTGTTGTTTTCTCCTGTTCCTATTCCTGACTCATGTGTTTTATTTTCATTATATTCGTCAATTTGATATTGCTCATTCCTCTACAGTTCACTAATTTCTTCTCAACAAAAATATGGCCTATGAATGTTCTGAGTTAATTTCTATCTTAAACACATACATATTGTCATTAATAAACCACCTATGATTAATCTAGAGAGGAATCTGGCAATCGTTTACCAAAGAAAATACAGCTCAAGTGCCAGGTCATGATAAGCAATGCCATGATCCATGGTGTGCACTGGCTTTCAAATGTCAGGACCAAGATAAACACTCTTTAACGTGATTGTGCTTAGTCTATGTGAGCTAATGTCTCCTAATATACCACACCAAAGTATACGTGGAAATAATACAAGAAAGTGAGATTAATTTGATTATATAATATATACAGTTAGAACACTGCATTTTTAAGAAAGTTTGCAGTGCCACATACATGTCATCACTTTCATGCTGTGTTGTATCACACTGCCCCTCCAGGGACTTTGAGAGAGCTGTTTCAAGTCCTTTAGGCAGTATCTGCTGCTCAGTGGTAGTCCTTTCCAAACGTTGCAGACTTCATTCATATAGCTCAAAAATTCTAATAGCCTTAAAGCCTAAACATATTTTGCTAGTTGTTGCTCTCTAACATTTTGAGTATTCATTTCACTATTGCTTTGTTAATTATATTTCTGAATGTTAAAACTTTTAATAGCACTATTGCATATGCTTTTAAATAAAACGTAGCATATTATAAAAGGCAAAGTACTAAACAGCTCATTGTTTATATGAGTTAAATAAGTTGTCATTAAGCAGTAACTTCAAGATAGTTGAACTAGTTAACCAGTGCAAGAAAACCTATGAAAATGTGTTTTGACCAAACTTAGTATAAGCAGGAAATGTGAATCTACAGCTCACTTCCATTCTCAACCATTTGGTAATGGGTGGAGCTCTCCAGTGAGCATTTGAACCGAATTCATTTGAAACATTGGTCTTTCATTTCCATGTTTTTCCTCCACCAACTCTCCCCAGCCCTGCAATGTGTTATTCATCCTGTTTTAATGCTGCATAGATACGCATCGTCTCATACCTGTTTGCTTTGGATGCTGTGTGCTGAGCTGTAACAAAATGTTGCTTCTTTTGTTACCCGTAAACAGCTGCTTGCTTTAAATTAGTAGATTCTGAAATAACTTTTCTTGCATGTCTTAAATAAAAGTATTGCATGTACTTTGTCTCATGTGAATGACTTTTTTTCTTTTCCATTCCTTTTGATAAAATAACACATTTTGTATTTTCATTTTTCCAGGTAATGTTAAAATTGATTAAAAAAAACATGTACCATAGAATTCACCATCTTAGCCATTTCTCAGTTGCACAGCTCATTAGTGTTGAGTAGATTCACACTGTTCTACATCAGATCGCCACAACGTTTTTGTCTTCCACAGTGGAAATGTCATGCCCATTCATCAGTCTCCATTCCCCCTCCCACTAGACCCTGCTAACCACCATTCTACTCCATGTTTCTCTTCATTTGACCATTTTCCATACTAGTTTACCCAGGTAATTTTGAGCTAAATTTGAGGGTGAACGTATGAAAATCACATTTGTAAAGCTTATAAAAATTATCCATGTATATATCTCAAAATCTATAAACAAAATCACGACTTTTAGAAAGGACGAAATTTAAATAACATGTTTTCAGAAAGCAGTATGAGTCTCCTTGGGAAATGCTGTATAAGATTGAGGGCAGTGAACAAATTAGGGAAATATGACCAGTTTCAGGATGTTGCTGTGGGATATGTGTAAATTGCAAAATCCAGTGTAGGCAGCCTTTTATTAACACGTTAAAGGCTGCATGGAATTTTGAAGAATTACTTTAAATGAAAAAAAAATCTTTAATATGTAATTCAGGTGTTCAGTGTAAATAATTAAAGCTAAATATAAATTTTTGTAAGTGAAACAGATTAGCTTACATTACTTTTGGGAGTATGGCCTAATTTCCAAAAATTTATTTTCACTTTATTTGAAAGTTGGAGAGCTTGATCCATCTCCTGCTTCACTCCCCTAAGATTCAAAACCTTAAGGGGTGGGCCAGGCTGCAGCAGGAGCCCAGCAGTCCAGTGCAGGTGTCCCACACCGACAGCAGGGACTCGAGTGCTGGAGCCGTCATCTGCAGTCACCAAGATGTACTCTAGTCACAGGCAAGATCTGAAGCATCTCACACAGCAACGTAATGGGTAGACCCAATGCCTGCCCCCAAAACATGTAGCATGGAAAATTCGAGACACATGATTAGAAAACAGTGCTATAAAGAACTCTCATGTACACAACATTCAGCTTCAACAACCATCAAGTGAATATTTGTGGCTCCCCTCCCACCTCCCCCTTTTGCCTCCGTGTCTTAGAGCAAGCCCTAAACATCGTGTCCTTGCTTTAGTACTTGGGTAACACATCCTTAACAGGTGCCATGCCCAAGAAGAACAGTATCTTGTACCTGGTTCAGTTTTTTTTCAAATTATCGGAAAAATGTCTTTTTATGATTGGCTTGTTAGGACTGGATTCCAAGTGAGTATCTGGTTAAAATGTGTTTTAAACTTTAACGAGTCTGCTTTTCCCCCTCTGCCACTTTTTTTTTTTTTCAGCTAGGTGATCATTTCTTCTCTAAATTTTCCTGCATTGTCTGTTTGGCACAATACATTGTTGTGGCAATGTTTAGCTTGTTCTTTGATCCCCCAACTATATTTCAGATCTGTAGCCTGATTAAATTAAAATGTGGTGTTCAGGCAGCGGCAATACTTTTTAGATAAGACGGCTTTTAGACATGTATCAGACACTTTTTTGTAAATATGTTTATCCATTTTTCATTAGTTGCAGATCCCATCAGGTCATTTTATGAGCTAAATAGCTGGTTTATATATGATACTGAGTTTTAGCTCAGTCTTGGCATATAAAGGTAAGTGCTCTTGTTTTTGTTTTGCAAATATGGAAACAGACCAGAGTTTAAGTAATTTAAAAGATGAGCATCATGAAATGCTTTACATACAATTAAATCTAACGTTCTAAGGATTTATGGTTTAATACAATTTTCCTTCTTTTTGTGCTGTACCACAATTAGGATGCAAAAGTAAGTTAAATTATTATTGAATGATAATTTACATTTTTGTTCCCCATTAAAAACAACGCTGCTTTCAGTACAGTACTGCTGCTAGTAACACCTGAACCATCACCGAAACTGGTCCCTTTCTGTTTTGTGATGTGCAAGATCAATGACTTTTGAAAAATTTTTCCAGATATACCTGTTTTGTTGTTCTTTGATATTGAGAAAAGATTTTATTTGTAAAACAGATCTCCCATCTGCTGGTTCCTAGTAGTGAGGCAGGGATCAGGGAACTAAGAACTTAAGCTAGGTCTGCCCCTGGGGTGCAGAGACCTCATGACAGGCACCCTTTCCGCTGCCTGCCAGAATGTGCCATTAGCAAGAAGCTGTGGGCTGGAGCCAGAGTCAGGCAGCAAACACGGGCACTATGACAGGGCATAGGACAGCATCTTAATTGCACAGTTCCAACTCACACCTTTGCATTGACAAGAACAGAACAAAAATGTGGCCTCCACCAATGCCCTTTGTTGCCCTTGCGAAGTCTGTGGAGGTGGGTATCTGAAGCTTCCATGCTGTGGACATATCAAGTAAAAACCCCAGAAGGGAAAACATTTCTATAAATCCACGTGGCCAAAAAGAGCGGAGCCTGGAGCACAGTGTCTGGTCAAGAACTGTGGGAACTCCGGTTGGGAGGGAGTGGAGTGGTGTTTCATTTATATTTGGAGGAACTTTTGAATATCGCTACTAAAATAACTAACTGCTGCACATCATTGAGTAGCAATGATTTCAGCAGTTGCCAGTGAGTTTGCATTGGGCATGACTGCTGTTTGTGCTACAGCAAAAGTGCCTGGCATTTGGGTAGGTAATCGGTAGGTATTTAATGAGTGATCAAAACAACCTGTAGTCTGCAGTGTTTGGGACACAAAACACTAACCACCAGCTATCACTAAGGGAGTGCTCCTATGACATGTAACTGCTTGGTTGCTTCTCAGAACTAAGAATGCCCTTCTGTGTCGACTTTCCTGCCTTCGGACTCTCTGTATCTGCTTACTAGGATCTCACATTTTCCCTCCACAGGAAGCTGAGACCCCACGTAGTGTTCTTGAAGAAATTGGACTGACATAACTCTCCTCCCTTGTTGATGACTTCTTGTGGCATTTTACACACTGTAGATGGTCACTGCCTTCATGTCCATGTTAGCTAATGGTGTAAGATGATGTCTTGTCAGTATTACTGTTTTGCTAATCTGCTTTATTTATTTATTTATTTAGGGCCACACACTTTTTTTTTAAGGGAACTTTGGTTAACCAAATGATAAAATTAAGGGACCTAAATATGATCAAAATGATGCAGAAAGATACTTTTTCTTGATAAAGTTTATGGATCAGTTTCTCATCATCTGGGTTATGTACATGTATGGAAATGACATCTATGTACATGTAAAATCAGGCAATGCATATTTGTCAATTACTGTATATGACAAAGCAAACTCAAATTATATGAAACCTGGTTTTGTGAAACCAAAGATTAGTGCTGCATGTCAGCATAAATCAGAATAAAGGGAACTGACGTCACATAACAAATGGATGGAAATTTAACTGTTAAGACTACAAATTCATACCAAAGATCCCTACTGGAAAGTACATACATTAAAGGCAATATAGAATGTTTTGAATCACTAAATTAGCTAGGTAGTCAACATTTTGCACCTGGTGCAAGGAACCAATTGCTTCACAGTAGTGAGCACAGGATTGTCAAGGCTGAGGCACAGCTGACCCCAGAGAGAGATGAAGTTTTTGTGATTCTGATCATTTAGTCACTTACACTGCTGTTTGATGCCCGAAAATAATGTAGAAATAATAATTTTTCTGAACTCTTCCCAACAGTATCTTATAGGCTTTCTTCACAACGTATTACATTAAGTCATTGTTTCAAGTGCGAATGTTCCTTCTAAGAGCATTGATGAAAACCAACTTTAGTTTGCTTCCCTCTCCTTAGAAGTGCTGCAAGCTTTAGACCGCTTTCCTTTCCTTCTTTGGGACTGCCTACTTATCAGAAGTCTTAACGATAATTTTAGAGAGACACCTTTCTTAGAACAAAATGAGAGCTGAAAGAGGTCAAATGGCATTAGTAGGCCTATATTTTTAAAGCTATGTAAGTGTAGAGCATCACTTTATACATACTTACACATATCCAACCCTGTCTTCATGCTTTCCACCTTCACTTGTATCTGCTGGGCTGGATGAAGCTTTGCTGTGATTGTGACCAGTATTCAGGCCACGTGAGCACTGTCTTACCACATTTCCGACTAGTTGTAATAAATGTTCAACAAACACTGTAGTGTGTTTCTGTCTTTGCAAGCTTATCAATCTACAGAGAGCTGCTGATGGGAAAATTTCTATTTTTTTTCCTCAGCAAAATAGTGAAAACTCCCCTCCACTTGAAAACTGGTGGTGGGTTCTAAGCACACACTTAAAGACTCTTTATGTACTTCAACTTCACGAAAAAATATTGATTCAATGCTATGAGAGCTTATCAGCACATTTTCAATCAATAAATGCCACTTTAAAAACCGTGATGCAGTTTTCTACTCTTTCTAAATGAACAACTGAGATTATTCTAGAAAACCAAAAAGCACTCCAAATCACCTGGGTTCCTCTTCTGCCCATATGAACTGGAAGATGCAAGGATGCAGAAGAAATAGACTGATATTTTCAGACTCAACTAATATAAATAAGCCAAAAGTGGTTATTGTAATAACTAAGGGACCTCGTATTATAACAAAAAAAAAAGCTACAACATAAAACTGGGATAGTTAAGAGTACGGGAAGGACTACGATCCAAAATAAGTTGTTAGTCTACAAAAAATATGTTAAGTGAGAGCCCTAGACATGCAGCTATTCAGTGAAAATAGGCCTGTGGGCTTTCCTTTCTCTGGTTAATTGAAAGGATGGGAGGCAACAGTGATCTCCCGTTCAGTTGTTCACTCTCCCAGAAGCCCACAACCACCAGGGCTGGGGCAGCCTGAGCTCGGAACTCCACCCAGGTCTCCCACATGAGTGGCAGGAATCAAAGCGCTTGAGCAGGCACCAGCAGCCCCACCTCCCACCCCCCTGCACATTAGCAGAACTGGAGCTGGGACTCAAAACCAAGCACTCCGATCTGGGAGGAGTCCTAACAGTTGTACCATAGGCCTGTGGGTTTTAGCCAGCAATGTAGTTTTGCAATTTTGTGAGTAAATAATAAAAAAAAATATTACCCCCAAAAAAGTATGAGCAAGTTTCAGAGGAACATTTGTCAGGATAAAGTAACCAATGAGTGAATAGTTTAAAATTTCCCACCCACAGCAGGGAACTCATCCATATCTGAACTATGCAGATCCACAGGGCAGTTTCCTTTTCCCTCCGAGATCTGTTAAGACTGGTCAGCGTGTATATAGCAACTGTATAACTGAATGATCTTACCTACAGTTAGAAAAGTATTGAGAATCCTGAAGTTAGTGATATTTAGCATTAGTGAGCTCACTTACGTACTTGAAGAATTTTTCACTCATTTATAGAGTGAATAAGTTGAATTTTTAAAGTGAAATTATTCTGGGCCATATACTTCATTTCTTAACTACAAATCAGAGAACTCATCCTTGGTGGATGTTATGCTATAATCTCAATTTTAAGAAATTTTTTCCTGGGGCCAACACAGTGACTCAACAGACTAATCCGCCGGCTGCAGTGCCAGCATCCCATGTGGGTGCCAGTTTTAGTCTTGGCTGCTCCACTTCCAAGACAGCTTTGCCTTGGGCCCTTCCACCCACGTGAGAGACCCCCAAAGAGGCTCTTGGCTTTGGATCTGCTCAGCTCTGGGCATTGCAGCCATCTGGGGAGTGAACCAACAGATGGAAAAATTTTTCTCTCTTCTCTATAAATCTGCTTTTAAAGTTTAAAAAATGAATAAATCTTGAAAAAATTCCTATTTCATTAATTTTCAATGTTTTGTGCATCTTAAAACCCTTAGTCCTAAAAATCCCAAATCTAAGAATACCAAATACCACATATTCTGAAATCCAACATATCCAGTTTACCCATGGAATTAAATTTATATTAAAAAGTCTAAGCATGACAGCGTTTTTATTTGATTCATTTTTGACTTGTGATCTGAAATCTAGCAATATTATGTCAGAGGCTTTTTTGACATTGGTCTTTTTTTCTGACCACCCTTCTATGATTTTTTTAAATACCAGATTTGCTTTAACACTATATTCAGTAACAGTGGTACTAATTTTCCTAGAAATTACAAAAACAGACTGTTCTTAAAAAGTTTTTCAACACAGTATAAAAGAATGTAACACTCTGCAACAAAGCCCCACCTGACAAGAGCGTGCAGCTATACAGGACAGGAAAACAAGTGGTTCTACCCTCAAGTACTTCAAAAACAAAATACCTACATTTTGCCCGTGGAATAATCCAATAAGGCCAACAAGAATCAGTGGCAGTTAAATACAGAAAAACGTGCTGGGTAGACAACAAAACAAAATTTCCCAAGTTGTTAAAGATGAAGGTGTTGTCGTGGGAATAGTAAATCTTAGTCCGGACAGAGTCAGTTTTGTTTCGTTAAGATTTATTTCACTTGAAAGGCAGAGTTGAATGGAGGGAATAATCTTCCATCTACTGGTTCACTTCCCAAATGGCCATGAGAGCTGGGGCTCAGCCAGTCAGTGCCGGTAACCGAGACCACCCTCCTGCTCTCCCGGATGGTTAGAAGGGGCTCAAGGACTCGGACTATCTTCTCCTGCCTTTCCAAGTACATTGCAGGGAGTCGGACCAGCACCCAAATGGGAAGTTGTCATTACAGGCAGCAGCCTAACCAGAGGAAATATTTTCTAGTCTTCCAGAGGGCAATTTTGAAGCATTTTAGTATTTATCTCTTAATATAATTAATTCTAGGGCCCGGCAGCGTGGCCTAGCGGCTAAAGTCCTTGCCTTGAAAATGCCAAGATCCCATATGGGCACCAGTTCTAATCCCGGCAGCTCCACTTCCCATCCAGCTCCCTGCTTGTGGCCTGGGAAAGCAGTCGAGGACGGCCCAAAGCCTTGGGACTCTGCACCCGTGTGGGAGACCCGGAAGAGGCTCTGGGCTCCTGGCTTCGGATTGACACAGCTCTGGCCATTGCAGCCGCTTGGGGAGTGAATCATCGGACGGAAGATCTTCCTCTCTGTCTCTCCTCCTCTCTGTATATCTGACTGTGCAATAAAAAATAAATCTAAAAAAAATTAAAAACATAATTAACCCCTTGCCTACTGTCCTGTCCTCCTTTCCTGCTGTCTTGGACCCGGTCTCCACCGTGTGACCCAGCCCTGGTTCTGGCTGTGGTCAACAGGTCCAAGGGAAGGGCTTTGTGTGTTTAGGTCTCATTCCTTTGTTTCTTTCCTACTCTGTTCCCGGCATTTGCTGATTTCTGGTGTGTACTCGGTAGTCTCGGTCCATGTTTGATTCCATCCCATGGGAAGAAGAAGTGTGTTGTACATACTGCCCAAGAGTTGTCTTGCAAGTTAAGGCTTCCCTCTTTACTACAAGACTATAAATAAAAACTTATTTTATCTTTAAAAAAATGCTAAGGAAATTAACAGAAATGTGAGACATATTTAGGAAATTCACAGGATTGTTTTCACCAAAGGATTCTTCAATAGTGCAAAATTTTAAATCCAACAAAAAGGACGTGGTTAAACAAATGGGTAGATCAGGGCTTCTACAATGGCTCTACTGACTAATCCTCCAAGCCCAAGCGCCAGGATCTCATACGATCGCCAGTCCACATCCTGGCTGCTCCGCTTCCCATCCAGCTCCCTGTTATATCCTGGGAAATCAATGAAGGATGGCCCAAAGCCTTTTGGGAACTTGCACCTGTGAGGGAGACCCGGGAAAAGTTCCTGGCTTTGGATCGACTCAGCTTTGGCCACTGCAGGTACTTGGGGAGTGAACCAATGGACAGAAGATGTTTCTTTCCTTCTCTCTGCAAACCTGCCTTTACAAGAAAAAAAAACAAATAAATCTTTAAAATAACTAGATCCACACCACTAAGTAAAAACAAAAATGCTTCCTATGAAAAAATGAAATTCATCAGCAATCATATTATGTTATTCTTACGTAAAAAGCAAGTATGTATAGATACCCATAAGAAAAAAACAGTGCACCAGTGTGAACTGGTTACCAATTATAAGTAGGGATTAAAAGTAGCATCCATGTTAGTCGTATATTTTACACCATCTAGTTTCTCTACAGTAAATACATTTTTTAGCAGAAAATAAAGGTACTTTAACATAGGGTGCCAGATACTTAGGAGCCCATTTGAGGTCACAGCCCTGAATGTTAATACACAGCAGCCATAAGGAGTAAAAACACAAGTTTATTTGGATTTGGGACTCTGAACAGCTATGTCTCTACTCCGGGATGTCCGCCCACCGTGACTCCTGGAGACAGACAGGCTGCGGCTCCTGCTTGGGCTGCGGCTCCTGCTTTGGCTGCGGCTGCGGCTGCGGCTGCGGCTGCGGTGGCTCCTGCGGCTCTGGCTCTGGCTCCGGCTGCCCCGGCCCCTACTTCGGGCCCGTTTTCTTCCTCTACTTTTTGAACTGTGCCTCTCCCGACTCTTTGTCGTGTGTTTATGGGATTTCTTCCCCCTGTGACTATTCCTCCTTTTCCTCTCAGATTCCCCATTTCTTTTGTAGGAGTGGTCTGCACTAGGGCTTCTCCTCCTCCTAGGCCTGCTGTAGTATTCGTCATGATGACCCACCCTGTCCCTTCTCTCAAAATTCTTCCCGAACGAGGAGCCAGTCCGATCTGGAGACAGGTAGAGGTCTCTATTAGCCTCCCAAAATTCATTGTTGGGATTTCGGAACACGTGGAGGAAGTTGCAGTGTCTCCCTCTTGGACATTGCTGTATTTCAAACAAGCCTGCAATGGCAAAGTGACAGCGCAGCATGAGTACTATATATTCTAAAAATGGCACTCTGTCCTTTTTCCAAGGGACATTTCTGGGGGCCAGATACATTTGAGCTATTGCCTCATATATGTCATTTAAAGGGGTCTCTGTGTAAATTGATGTCATACCTTGGTTCCCAGAATTTCAAAAATGTTCAAATGCTCTAACAAATAGCACCGTAAACGGTAACAATCCGAGGTTTTCATTAGCCAAAGTACTTTATAACTCCTCTGGATTAGGGTTTGGAATATAACTGAACAAATGATGACCACAAGATCTTTTCTACAGCTTCATCATCCACTGATTGACCAGCTACATCTCTAATTAACGATGAAGAACCATCCCTGGGAGGCTCTGATAACAGGCTTAGAAGCCATATGGTAGGGGTTGGCACTGTGGCACAGCTAGTTAAGCTGCTGCCTGCAGTGCTAACATCTCACATGGGCACAGGTTCCCTGGGAAACCAGCAGAAGACGGCCCAAGTGCTTGAGCCCCTGGCACCCACAGAGGAAACAACTCCTGGATCCTGCCCCCATCCACTGTAGCCATATGGGAAGTGAACCAATGGACAGAGAAGATCTCTCTCTCTGACTTTTACATTTGGTATGACTCTGCCATTCATAAATAAGTCTCTCAAATGAGAAACGCTAGCCTAATGTCTTAAATTTACCATGTACTTTCAACATAGAAGATTCTAGTCAAAAGTAAAATCAATTTAAACCACTCTAAGATCCATTGCCGTTCTAGGACTTTTTTTCGGTAAAACAGTAAATCCGCCACATACATAAACAGGTAATATATATTAAAATATAAGTGGAATACCCCCATGTTATGCACTATATACAAAATTTAACTCAAATTCAGTTAGAACCTAAATATAAGACATTAAACTGTAATTCTGAAGAAAACATGTAAATCTACCTGACACTAGGCAAAGTCAGTGAACCAGATTTTACCAAATTTTTAGAAAATAACAATAAGGTAAAAACAAAACATAACACAAACAATGGGGTGTCTCTCCTCTCAAGAGGCACCCCATCTTTCGTATCCCTCTCTGCTTCCTTCCTCATTTGCCTGTTCACTGCACAAATCAAACTACTCTGTCTGCATGGAAAACAATGGAAAACCTGAAGATCCTACTTGTGATCATGGTCTTATATGCAGAATATATCAAGAACTTGGATCCAATAATAAAAAGACAAGTAACCAAATAAAAATGGGCAAAAGATCTGAGCAGACGTTTATCCAAATGGCAAATAATAGGACATGAAAGGATGGTCAACGTCTTTGGCTCTGAGGAAAATAACAAGGCCATCACTTAAACACACACACCCCCTCATGGCAAAGGCTGTGCGCCCTGGGGACGTCAGAGTCACACTGAGAAGCCTGAGAGCATCAAGCATTCCCGGCAACAGACAAACATTTGCCTTGATGGAGAAGACAATTCCAACCTTTCATCTCCCAAGCCTTTGACCTCACAGTATAATTGATCTTTCAGCTATCCTAAGCAAGAGACTAAAACCTTTTTCCCTTTCCTAAGTGATCTTCAAAGGACAACATCCATTAAGACAAGGATGCTAAGGACCCAGACTATAAATTATAGACTTTTTCATAAGAGGTTGCAGCAGGCAAGAGGGCCGAGCAAAGAAGCGGACAGGGTAAGCAAAGTGCTCCTGTGGCATTTCAACCTTGCAGCTCTTCATCTGGGCACTGGCCACAACCCTCAGGCTAAGCCTGTTGATGGAAGTCAAAAAACAATTAGGTCTTCAAAGCTACTGGCCACCCTCCACACTGCAGCCAGGCACCTGCAGCCCGGAACTGTCGGACAGCTCAGTCTGTGCAGCTGCCACTCCATTACCACGTGCCTACTGCCAGAGCCCAGCACACAGGGTCTGGGACCTCAAGTAAGGAGCCAACTGCCATGTTAGCAACAACAACCCAAGATCCATTATGGGAAAAAAAAAAAAAAAGAACTCAAGTGAGGAGGCAGAAAGAATAGAAAACACCTTCAAAACCATGACAAAGCAGAAGAGGCTACTGCCCCACGTCTCGAGCATCCCGAGTTGTCAAACACAAAGCCCTCGATGAGGGTCACAAACTAGAAAGTCCACCCCCCCGTCCTGATACACTGTGACCTTAGCCCGTCCATATAAGGCCTCACAAGGTCTGTTAGAGATGCAAACTGGTGTCCTTCATTCACATAAACGCCTCCGCTCATCAGCTTTGTAAGAAAAAAAGGTTTTGTGTTTTTTTCCCCTGAGAATACTCCTTCATGTAACAGTGGGATGTGTAGGGGGAAAAATTAGCTCATTGTGCTTTACCACAAATCGCCATCTTCCACCGTGTCACAGGGCAAAATTCACACTGAAGCTGTCGGCCTGCATACCATCGTCCATTGAACAAAGAAAGGGCTGTTTGACATTCCTCTTCCCTTTAAACAAGAAATCAAAACATGTGCTTTAGTGCAACACAATACTATACATAATAAGCCTATTAATCCCTCTCTTGTGGGAGCACCAAGTTTCTCACTGTACTACCTAGGGAGTCCTCACTACAGCATTTAAGATCGCAAAGCCCAACATTTCTTCAGGAACCCATTCTAGCCCTCGCAGAGCGCTGAAGCGTGGCAACTGGCTACAGCCAGAGCTTCTGCATCTCAAAGTCTGGGATGTGCGGCTGGTGCCTTTGTGCAGCCACTAAAGCTGCCGTCTGCAGCAGCGGCATTTCATGTGGACGCCACTTCCGACTCAGCACCCTGCTGACATGCCTGCAAAAGCAGCAGAGGCTGGCCCAAGTATTCAGACTGAAGCACCCACATGGGAGACCCGGAAGAAACTCCTGGTTTCACACCGGCCTAGCTCCTGCCATTGCAGCATTTAGGGAGTGAGCCAGTGGATGGAGGAACTCTGACTCTCTGTCACCTTCTCTCTCTCTCTCTCTCTCTCTCTCAATTCTAACTTCCAAATACATCAGAAAAGGTTTGGCCATTAAAAATATACAAGTGAATTGGCATCGTTAGCGCCTGCTCCTTCTGCCCTGGGCAGACAGCAAGACCAGCAGAGGTAACACAGCAACTGCTCTCCCTGGCAGCCAAATGCACATTGAGGTCATCTCACACTTCAACCTCAGACTCTCCCAATAGATGCCTTCAGATTTTCTGTTGTAATTATAGGATGCCAGTCTGTACTTTAATTTTTTAAAGATTTATTTATTTTTACTTGAGAGTTAGAGTTACAAAGATAGAAGAAGAGACAGAGAGGTTTTCCATCCTTAAGTTCACTTGACAAATGGCCACAACAACCAGCTCTGAGCTGATTTGAAGCCAGGAGCCAGGAGCCTCGTCCATGTCTCCACATGGGTACAGGGGCCCAATGCCCTGAGTCATCTTCTGCTGCTTTTTCAGGCCATAAAGCAGGGTGCTGGATCAAAGCGGAGCAACCAAGACTCAAACTGGTACCAGCACTACAGACAGAGGGTTAGCCTGTATGCCAATATGCCAGCCCCTGCATTTTAATTATTAAAATTATATGGGTAATGGAACTAGTGTTAGGGCACAGCAGGTGAAGCTACTGTCTACAATCCTGCTCTCCCAGCTGGATACCAGTTTACGTCCCAGCTGCTCCACTTTCGATCCAGCTCCCTGCTGATGGCTTGGGCAAAGTAACAAAAGGTGGCTCAAGTCCCACTCAAATGGGAGAACTGGATGAAGTTCATAGTCCCTGACTTCAGACTGGCCCAGCCCTAGCTGTTGCCACCATCTGAGGAATAAACCAATGGAGGAAAGATCTCTCTTGCTCACTCGCTCGCTCGCTTTCACACGCATACATTCTCTCACCATCTGATCTTCCAACAAATAATGAAATCTTTAAAAAGCTATGTAACAATAAAACCATATTATAAAAGACTCAGAAAACTATGACAGGGGACTTAGTGCTGCAGCAAGTAAAGCTGCTGCCTGTGGAACTGGCAATCCATGTGAGCACCAGTTCTAGTCCTGACTGCTCCACTTCTGATCCAGCTTCCTGTTGGTGGACCTGGCAAAGCAGCAAAGGATGCTCCGAGTGGGAGACTGACGGCAAGCTCCGGGCTTCAGAGTGCTGCGCTTCCAGCTGTTGCAGCCATTTCAAAGTGAACCAGCAGATAAAAGATGTCTCTTTTTCTTTCTTTCTTCTCCCCCTCCTTTCTATAACTCTACGTTTCAAATAAATAAACCCTTAAAAAAAACTATGTAAGATAGAAAAAGGATATTTCCCTTTTATATCAGTTCTTTATAGTTTCATTTAAAAAATACCACACAAGGCCCAGCACAGTAGCCTAGCAGCTAAAGTCCTGACCTTAAACGCACAGGGATCCATGTGGGCACCAGTTCTAATCCCGGCAGCTCCACTTACCATCCAGCTCTCTGATTATGGCCTGGGAAAGCAGTGGAGGACGGCCCAAAGCCTTGGGACCCTGCACCCACGTGGCAGACCCGGAAGAGGTTCCAGGTTCCCGGCTTTGGATTGGCACAGCACCGGCCGTTGCGCTCACTTGGGGAGTAAATCATCGGATGAAAGCTCTTCCTCTCTGTCTCTCCTCCTCTCTGTATATCTGACTTTACAATAAAAATACATAAATCTTTAAAAAAAAATGCCACACACATGAAAGTTAGTCATAGTGAAGAAACCTCAAATATTACAAGAAATAAAACTATAACAAAACAGAATGATATTTTATGATCAGCATACTCACGACTGGTATTGAACATATACATTGCCCCTCAGATGAGGTTCCAAGTTGCAGCTGACCTGAGGAGCAATAAGGAACATGATTGTACAAGCTAAGGAAAAGAAACATCCTGTGATCAAATGCACTTTGTTTGGTCCCCACAGTGGTTAGCAATGAAAGATGCCGGGAGAGAAACAGTGGTGCGCCTGGTGCGCTAGCTCAGCCTGGAGGAGTTCACAGCTATACACAGCTCTGAAGAACACCAAACAGCCACATGACCACTGACAGCTCCGTTTTTAACTGAAAATATTGAAGTAAAACATCAAAGATCCAGTTCAAACCATTCCGTCCTGTTCTCCCGCCCCAACACACAGGTGAGTTTCATCACATTCCAGACAGACCTCCGCACACATGCCACAGCAGTCTGATGTAGGTGACGCATAACTGTACGTCTGTTGGCCACAGTGCCTGTGTGGGGACAGCTCCGAAAGGTCATAGGAAAACGGAATTCAAAGATGTTTATTGTGAGGTTAAGAAAACCAGAAATCTATTCACACTGATGCTCCACAAAAAAGCCATATATGATTTTTAAAATTATTTGTACCAAAACAAATGTACCTTAAATTTATTTTCTAAAAAATTTCTGAAGTCCCCTTGTATACAAAGAAACATGTAATGATTTGTCTATATATGTAGAATATTGCTTTGTACCTCCAAAAATTTTATTTAAACAGTATTTATCTCACATTCATCTTTCAAGATGCAATCACATAAACTTATTGCCTCCTCTTAACTACTGTATCCTGGATATGTCAAGTTATCAGAGCTGTCTGTGCCCCATAAGCAGTGTAGGGTGAGCATGCTTGACCACATCTCTCTGAAAGGCACAATCAGGAGAAGCATGCCTATCTGCACACTACACACACTTTTCACCTCCCCAGATAGTAGCGAACTACTTTGAGTGGTTTCACTCACATCCTTGCCTACCATTAATATTACCAGCAGTTAATTTTTTTGTCACCTGATATCTGTGAATACTGCTTTTCATATGCACTATTCCTGTTATACTTAGGATAAATACTTGATCATTCCGCTTCAATTTGTTTTATACAATGATATATAAAAAAGTCTTCAAACAGTGCTCAGTTTTTCTCTCCAAAATCTACAACTTGTGCTCCCGAGTACTTTTATTCGAGCACCCAGAAGAGAGCAGGACCCACAAGCAGTGGGAGTGCGCAACACCCTCATCATTAGAAACAGAATGGGGCCAGTGTTGTGGTATAGTGGTTTAAGGTGCTGTGTGCAACACTGGCATCCTCCATTGCAGTACCAACTCAAGTCCTGGTCACTATACTTCTAATCCAGCTTCCTGCTACTGTGCTGGAAGTGGCAGCACAACATGGTTCAAATACTTGGCCTTTTGCCATTCACAGGGGAACCTAGGGGAGTCCCCAGCTCACGGCTTCACCCTGATTCAGCCCTCACTTTTTGTAAGCATTGGGAAAGCACAACAGCAAATGGGAGTGCGCTCTCTCTCCCTCCTTCCCTCCCTGCCTCCGTCTCCCTCTCTCTGCCTCTCTCCCTCCCTCCCTTTCAAACAATCCTTTTTAAAAATGTGGTGGGGAGGAAAGCCCTTGGGAGTCTGTGTCCACCAAGCCAGGGACCTTAGAGAACATGGAATTAGTTGTTTGCAAGAACCTGTTATTCGTTTCCTATAATACATTCAGTGTCCTGAACAATTCTCCTATTAAACAAGTATTAACCAACTTGTCATGAGTAACTGCCAATATGATTAGCATGAGCTTGGTCATTCTAGCTGAGTAACAGAATGCTAAACAAAAGAAAATACATCATGGTTAGTGGATGCAGCCTGTTACAGGTAACAGTGCAATTCCTGGTACCCAGACACAAGTTTTTAAGACAGCTTCAGCACTACCACTTCACAGAACCAGTACAATCCAGGGTGACCAGGAGGGCAAGTACTAATACAGTCCCATTACTTCACTTTCAGGCTAAGGAAAAGGCAGACAGAGCTAAAATCATGTGTCTGAGAGCACAGGGTTAGTGAAACCACACTGTGCAGGCAGCCAGCACTGCTAACAGTATTTTGTGGCCGGAACAGGCATTTCCACATTATTGCTGATTGTCAAGTAGTAGTGTGAAGACAGGAAGGGAACAGGCCACTGAAACCAAGGTTTAAGTGCAAGAAATTTTGGAGGAATTTTTAAACCTTGAAATAAGTAGTTGCAAGTGCAGCCTTAACTTTCATAAACATCTCACTGTCATTTCCAACTAGCAGGGAGGAAAAATACAGCTTTATCTCTATCTTTAGCCAAATAAGCAATATTTCCCTTGTCCCAACCTAGCAAAGTCATTCAGGTGGAGACATGATCAAATCACGGACAAGGTAAGAAACTTCTGTCAGGACTCAACGAGTGGATCCCAGCAGCAGCAGTGGCCACATCTCCTCCTACCCTCACTTTGAGGAAATATACGTGTGTGTGTGTAGCCTGATACACAGATAGATCTATTTATTCTTTATTTTAAAGGCAGATTTGCAGAGAAGAGATACAGAGAGCTTCCATTTGCTGGTTCATTTCCTAAATGCTTGCAATTACTGGAGCTGGGCCAGTGCAAGCTAGGAGCCTGGAATTCCTCCCAGGTTTCTCCCATGGAGGCAGGACCCAAAGACCATGGCCATCTTTCACTATTTTCCCAAGCTATTAGCAGGGAATTAGAGTGAAACTAGAGCAGTGGGGATACAAACCAGTACCCAGATGGGATTCTGGCATGGCAGGTTGAGGCCTAACCTAGTACACCGTGGTACCAGTCACAGAGAAATATTTATTAAGAGTATGTGTCACCTGAACTCCTCTTTTTCACGCAATAGGCTGCACCACAAACCATGGTTTTGGGGACTCTATTCAGTAATATGAATAACAAAAAATACATTAAAAAAAAAAAGAATCAACGTTTATGTTCTTGTGTAGCACAGAAGAGAGAACAACATCTGGGGTGCAACTATCAACACAATGTACCAGCCAGTGAGTGCAGTCGGATCACATGCAACCCCTTGGTAAGATACCTATAGAAGACAGAAGGGAGCCCAATGCCTAGGGTACACAGCCCCACAGGGAAGGCCTGGGCCCAGGCACTGAGGGCTTCATACAGAGAAGCAAAACGTTCAAAGAGAGCTGTAGCACAAGGGTAGTGATCACATGACAGCTCCTTTGTAATCTCAACCCTTGCAGCCAAGAAATACCCGCGAGAACACATTTATGCTTTCATAGGCTGCCTAGAAAGCATTAGCCACAGGAGCTGGGGAAGGGAGGGCAAAATAAGTGACACTTATCGGGGGCATGCCCAACCCAAGGGCAGGCACATAGTGGCACATCAGCCCTCTTGGGCCACTGAGTACTTTGACCTCAAGTACACCAGTCCCCTTCTCTACAAGCATGCTCACCTTGAACTGAACCACTCTGCCCACATTCTTGAATTCAGGGAGCACATCATCATAGAAGTCGAGGAACTGCTGGTAGGTTTCTTCCTCGCTGTACTCGAGGCTTGCATCGGGGTCATAGTCATCCCGTCTGCACTGCTCCATTCCAAATGTTGTAAACATGCTTTTGATCAGAAGGGTGGGGCTAGATGTTGGGAAATTATGCTTACGTGAACACCTACATACAAAAGAAAAACAAATTAGCTACTCATTAGTTTAAACTCACACATAAAAATTTGCTTTACACTGTGTGATAAGGATTCAAGTAACTCAGCTCTTTGGACTCAGTCATACGACAATAAGCTCCGCTCAGATGCCAAGTTTCAGTACTTGGGACAACTGCTCTAAGACTGATCAATACACTGGCTTTCATTAAAACATCAAGTTGAGAATCATTTCCAAGTTTACACGCATTCAGCAAGCTTTGAATGAAATTCAGGAAGCCATGTATTTATGTTGAACCATACAGACCAACAGGCTTGGCAGGTTGTGGTCACAGGCTTGAAGATGCTATGTGTGGGGCTTAGGAGTGAGAAGAAACATTAGCATCAGATGCCTGCTCATCTTCAGTCACTAATGCACTTGGGGAACTGGCAGAGCTAAGAACCTCCAGCTAATGGAGCATTTCCATCTCATCCGTACGGAGTATACTGCAGTTCTCTCAGCTTGTTCACATTTTTCCATCAGACTTGCAAACCTTTATACATTTGGGGCTACTATCTCCCATACTTGGTAAAAAAGAAGTACACTTGACCCATTCCATGAACAAGAAGATTCAAGTTAACCTAGAATCCCATGCCCTATAGGGCCAGATAAATAGAATTTAATTTTTATTTTCTGAAGATGGTTATCCATTATGAACAATTCTCTTTTCATAGTTTAAATCAGACCAACATTGAGTTAACTATGCTATGCCTGAGTAATTTTTTTAATCTGTCCCATAAATTTACCTTTCTCAGTACTTCCTTTGCCTAAAAATGAGGGGTGGGAGGACAAGTGTTTGCTTTGGTGGTTGAGACACCACTTGGAGTGCCTGCCATGGAGTCCCAGCTCCACTTCTGATTCCAGCTTCCCGCTGATGTACATCTTGGGAGGGAGCGGGGATGGTTCAGGTTGCTAGATGCCCTGCATCCCCATGTGCTGAGTTCCCAGCCTGCAGCTTTGGCTCCCAGTTCTGGGCTCTTGTACATATCTAGGGAGTAAACTCTGTGTCTCAAGTAAGATTTTAAGTAACTTGATTAAAGAAAAAATAAAGCAAACTTGATCCAAAAGAGGCAAGGATCAGGAAACAATGGTGACAATAACAATGAAAATACAGTTGGTCCTCAGTATCTGCAACTTTCACACACATGGACCCCAACAACTGCAGATGCAAATATTGAGGGGAAAAGCCACTTCTATACTGAACAGGTAAATACTTTTTCCTCATCATTATTCCCTCAATAATATAGCACAACAACTATTCATATTATATTCACATCATATTGGGGTTAGAAGTGTTCTGGAGATAAAGTATCCAGGAGGATGTTATATAGATGATATGCAATACTTGGCCATTTTATATAAAAATCAAATTGAACAGCCTCAAATTTTGGTATCTATGGCGAGGCATGGTAGTCCTGAAACCAGTTACTCATGGATGCCAAAGGATGATGGCAGCACTCAGCTGGTGCCCAGCCTGCCTTCCTCTACACATTCTCCTACACAGCCTTTCACAAGGGTGGCACTTCGTCTACTCCTCCTTTCACAGATGAGGGTGGTAAAGCTCACAGATCTCAAGGAGCTTTCCCCAAAGTGGCAGTCATTGAAGCCAGGGACCTCTTTCTGACTCTGAGCATGCTAGTCGTTAAGACATCACTTGGGGCCTGCATCCTGTATCAAAGTCCTTCCTGTTTCAGCTTCCTGCTAAGGCACTCCCTGGAGGAGAGCAGGTGACGACTCCTCAGAGGACAGGGATGGAGAGAAACAGCAAGAAAGAGGCAGACATTGGATCAACGTTTCAAACTGAAGCCAGTGCCTCTCCCAAGCTCAGAAACTTGACATTTTGAATCACTTCATTCTGACAGGATAATGCAAACTTAGTTACCTATCTCCAAATCTGCAAGCTCCTGTTTTATTGTAGAATGGACAGTTAGCTCGATCTTTCTCCATGACTCTCAGATCTGCCGGCGGTTCCGGGTTTTGCCATGTAGTGCCATTTTCCAGCTGTTGAAAATAACAAAATTTTATTTTTGTGTAAAATTCCATGCCAACTAAAGGTTTCAAAGTTCATTCAAACACTTCCATCAAAAAGCAAGAGCAAGTGGCCTAAGGAAAAGCACTTAGGCTGAAACAGGCATTCCAGGCTTTCAAAACAATCGTGTTCCCAAGTGAGCTGTTTCTGTCTTGGCTCTCGGTCACCGTCCCGCCTCGGGCATCACTACTACTGCCAGGGTCAGCCACTGGGGCTCCCCTTCCAGCCAGCCAGCCAGAAAATGTCCTAGGGACTTCTGAGAGAAACCCCCACTGAGAAAAGGGAAAGTAATTCTGCATCAAGGTAAACTGTCCATTTGCGACCAACAGTCTGCCATGTTGCTCTGCAACCTTCAGAACTCCAGGGAAGTGCAATTCCGAGGGCAATTAAAAACCAATTATTTTTGTTGATCAATAAACTTTCATTGTTGTTACATAAACCGGAGACTCAAATTGTTTCTATACACCAAGATATAATCAAAATAGTCTACCACCAAACTAATCTTACTGGAACTATTATTTCTAAAGAAATATTACTTGCTCCCACATTCTACTGAAACATTTTGAAAATACCTCATTTTCAGCCTGATCCAGCATCTTCTTCACAGCTTCCTACAAATGGTGCAAACACAGGACTAATGAAAACCTAGAAATCAGGTAAGTCACATCTGGTTTCTCTGGTTAAGAATCTCATGATTAACGATTAAAACACACATACACAAACACACACACACACACACAAGCTTCCAGGTTCTAATTCTGTTTTCTAAGCATAGATCTTCTGAAAGGCTTACAAAGGATGAATGAGGGGACTCAAAAAGTTCGTCAAAGAGAGAATTAACTTTTATAACTATCTCCTTTATTGAAAGGCAGAATGACAGAAAGCTCTTTCACTTCCCATTCACTGTCCCCAACACCCCAACAGCCAGGGCTGGGTGGCTCCCGCCCACGGGCCATCACCCACTCCTTGCCAGGCACATTAGCAAGAAACTGGATCAAGCTCCAGCTCAGGAGGTAGGCTGAACCACGGTACCTACTACAAAAGATGCGTATTTGACACACAAAAAATCCATGCTTCAAGGTGGAGGGTTAGAATCCATGTTTTTTTCAATATGAACTTTCTGAATACCGCTCTATGCATGAGTTTCCATTTTCTAGCAGCAAAATAAACTTATCTTTTAACCCTATTCCATGAATTTCTTAAAGTACCCTTACCATTTAGAGCTAAACATTTTTATTTAAACAGAAAATTTAATAAAGCACATTAAAAATAATCATAAAATCTTCTAATGGTTTCAGTAACACTTTAATATACTTCAACATAATAGCACATTCCAGCTTTTAAAATAACATACTAGTGAAGATTATAAAACACGGGTCCGGCGGCGTGGCCTAGTGGCTAGACTTCTCGCCTTGAACACCCCGGGATCCCATGTGGGCGCCGGTTCTAGTCCCGGCAGCTCCACTTCCCATCCAGCTCCCTGCTTGTGGCCTGGGAGGGGCAGTTGAGGACGGCCCAATGCTTTGGGACCCTGCACCCGCGTGGGAGACCCGGAAGAGGTTCCTGGTTCCCGGCTTCGGATTGGCGTGCACCGGCCGTTGCGGCTCACTTGGGGAGTGAATCATCAGATGGAAGATCTTCCTCTCTGTCTCTCATCCTCTGTATATCTGATTGTAATAAAATAAATAAATCTTTAAAAAAAAAGATTATAAAACACAATGTTAGGGGCTGGTATGATGGCTCAAATATCTAACCCTCCACCTTGAAGCACCGGCAACCCACATGGGAGTCGATTGGTGGCCCAGCTGCTCTACTTTCTTCTTCTTCTTTTTTTAAAAGATTTATTTATTTTTATTGCAAAGTCAGATTTACAGAAAGGAAGAGAAACAGAGGAAGATCTTCCGTCCACTGATTGACTCCCCAAGTGACCGCAACAGCCAGAGCTGAGCTGATCCAAAGCCAGGAGCTTCCACCAGGTCTCCCACACAGGTGCAGGGTCCCAATGCATTGGGCCATTCTTGACTGCTTTCCCAGGCCACAAGCAGGGAGCTGGATGAGAAGTGGAGCCGCCAGGTTTAAAACTGGCACCCATATGGGATCCTGGAGCATGCAAGGCGAGGACTTTAGCTGCTGGCTACCACACCGAGCCCCCACCTGCCCCATTTTCAATCCATCTTCCTGCTGGTAACCTGGGAAAGCAGTGGAGGACGGCCCAAGTCCTCAGAAGAAGCTTCTGGCTCCTGGCTTCATCTCAGCTCAGGTCCAGCCATTGCGGCCACTGGCAGTGTGAACCGGTGGATGGAAGATCTGTCTGCTTCTCCCTGTAAAATCTGCCCTTTGAATAAAAATCAACCAATCTTTAAAAAAAAGAAACAAAATACAATGCCACCCGAAATATAGCTAAAACTAGAATATAACAAGCCAGGCAGTACTGTTATTCAAAGTTTTCAATGAGGCAAAGGCAGCCCTTCAATACGCCAGTAAACAGACATTGGACAAACTGTGAATTCTGACTAACAGACTAGTCTTCCTAGCCCCTTAAAACATTACCTAGGGCTCTCATCTACCCAGTCACTTGCTAACTCCACTTAGTCACACAACCTTCCTTGGGAACTTGACACACTTGTTCAAAGCAGAACTCCTGTGCTCCCCTACTCCCCTCCCGCACTCCACGGAAAGCACTTCTCAACAAACTGTGCTGATATTTCCCCACTTGTTTAAAGGAAAACCTGAAGAATACTCCCTTCCGCTCAATCTAACGATGTGTCCTACACTCACTAACACACTCCCAGTCTGCACACTTTTTTTCATCAAGCACTACCTTCAGGCAAACCACTATCCTCTCCCGCCAGCCCTCCAGATCACTTGTTTCCACTCTTTCCAAGGTCAGTGCTCCACGGCCCCTGTTCTTCATACAGAAATCAGAATGATGTAGTAAAGATCGAGTCTGGAACAAGATCACTCCCTGCTTTTAAAAAACAAACCCTCACTGGCTTCCCATCACACAAACCCTCACTGGCTTCCCACTACACTTACACACAATCCAAACTGCACTTCCAGATCCAGCAGGCCTTGCATGGTGTGGTCCAGCCACCCTCCAAGCTTCCTTGTGCCTCCTACCTCTTTGGTCTCCAGGTTTCAGGCCCCTTGGCATTCTGTCAGCCTCTGGGTTTCAGGTCCCTTCCCCTGGATTCTTCACATTACATCCTCAGGGGATTCTTCAACCAAGCAACCTAAAGAAGTACCTCTCCAGTCCTCATCACTTTCTCATTAACACAGAAAATTGGTTGATGACATGCAAAGTATCTGCTTTGCTTACTTATCTCACATGCCTACCTAAAAACTCAGCTAAGGGGACCATCATGGTACAGCAAGCTAAGTCTCCACCTGCAGCAGCATTTCACATGACCACAAGGTCAAGTCCTGATCGCTCCACTTCCCATCCAGCACCATGTTAATGCTCCTGGGAAGGCAGAGGAAGATGGCTCAAGTGCTTGGACTTCTGCTGTCCATGTAGGAGACCAGGATACAATTTGAGGCTCCTGGCTTCAACCTGGCCGAGCTCCAGCCATTGGGGCTATTTAGGGAGTAAACCAGCAGGTGGTAGTTGTCTCTGTAACTCTGCCTTTCCAGTGAATAAACATCACAGGTATTCCCTGATTATAAAACAATGTTATATACATGAGCAAAATTGACATTTTCAGATTTTATTATTGTTTACATCCTATGCCCATACTCCGGAGAAACAGTGGTTTTTCTACTTACTATTTGCGAGTTCACTTAGCTGAGGGCTAAGTTTCTGATTATAAAGAAATCTGAAAGTATGTCATTGTAAAACTTAGAAGAAAAGTAAGAAAAGGAGGGAGGATAGGGTAGGAAGTATCCTTATGTTCCTAAAGTTATAAATACGAAACATATTTTTTTCCCCTTTTTGTAGATAAAAAACTTAAATAAAAACCTAGCTCACCGAGAGCAGGGCCAGCCTCTCACTGCTCTCTGTCTACCAGACAAGACACAAGCACACATATCAAGTCTTTCTTTATGTACACTTGGAATCTCTTATTTTAGCCGCTTCTAAGTGTCTCAGTAGACATCCTTTGAAGCAGAAGCATGTAAAATAGGCTTAGCTTGCCACCTGAGCCTTCACAGACCTCAACGGAAGAACATCCAACAGGGAAGCACATCAAACGGGACTGATTCATTTCTATTAAAAAATCACAAGCTCCAACATTATTTTTTCTGTTCCCTAAAAACCTAGCATAATATTGCCTCATGTGAATGTCTAAAATTGAACATTACAGGGTGATTATTAATGCTACCCAACTGGAAAAGATACATCCTGATGGATCAGTCAAGGAAAGATGAGCTGGGATAGCTTTGAAGTAGGTCAACTGTTAAGGAATAGCAGCAAAATAGGCCAAAGCAATCTTTTAAAAAATGAATCCTGGAATATACAGAACATAGGTACATTTTTCTTACAGATTCCCTTCTAATAAGCAATGGTGTATTAGCTACAATTTCCTTTATACCCCAGGACAGAAAGGAAGATTTAAGAACAACAACAAAATTCCCATTTTTTTTTGTATTTATGACCTGTCATAAGCACTTAAATATCTTATAATCTAAGTACAAGTGGAGCCTATACAAAATATTATTTTCTAAAGAGACCTATGCATATAGAGCAAAATCTCAGAAAAAATACTGCTCACTATAGAGCAATACAGAATAGAAAGCAGTCCCAGACAACTTTGTAAACACGGAAACACAGCCGCCCCAAGTCATTCACATATTGCTATGGCTGCTTTCGGGGTACACCAGCGGAGCCATACAGATCACCAAACCTATAATATTTGCTATCCAGCCCTTCATGGAATATTTGCCAGCCCCTGCTATCAAAAAAAAAAACTGAGTACAGTTGAAGGAAACCTCAATTTTAGGAATCTAATACATGACTCTTTCCAAACAAACGAACAAAACAATAAAACAAGAGAAACACAAACGCAAACCCTGAGCCACTTCCAGCTTCCTGTGCCAGTACACTGCAGGGCACAGCTGGACACTGGCAGGATACTCCCGGCACAGGAATCACCTCTCTCTCCTTCTTCTCCTGGCGTTTCTGTTCCTCCTCCTCCCTCTCTTTTCTCTGCTGTTCTTCCCATTCTTCCTTTAGCTTTCTCTGCAAAAAGAAAAACAAATCAGGGAGAAGGCAGTTTTTGCTTTTCAAAGTGCACTTTTTTCAAAAACAGCTAATCTACAGGGCAGATAAATTAAATCATGCGAAGTGGGTAATATCAGCTAGTTTAAAGTTGAACATGTGCAGCTCCCAAAGTACTTCGTTCAGCCAACTACCGTGTTAGTGACTTGATTAAGTGTACCTCTTGTTCTTCCTGTCGTTTTCTAGTTGCCTCTTCCCTTTCCTTCTTTATTCTGAATTCTTCTTGTGCCTTCTGCTCCCTCAGCAACCACTCCTCATGTAATTTTTGCCTATCATTATGATGACAACAAAAGAGAAATGGGCATTTATTTGCATCTCTATACATATACATACAGTTGCAAAATGATGTATTTGGAAAATGATTAATATCACCACGGCCCGGCGTGATGACTCAGTAGCTAAATTCTCACCTTGCATGCGCAGAGGGATCCCTTAAGGGCACCAGTTCGTGTCCCAGCTACTCAGCTTTCATCCAGCTCCCTGCTTGTGGCCTGGGAAAGCAGTGGAGGACAGCCCAAAGCCTTGGGACCCTGCACCCGTGTGGGAGACCCAGAGGAGGCTCCGGGATCCTGTCTTTGGATCCTTACAGCTCCAGCTGTAGTGGCCACTTGGGCAGTGAACCCGTGGATGGAAGATCTTTCTTTCTGTCTCTCACTCCTTCTCTCTGTAAATTACTTTCCAATAAAAATAAGTAAATCTTTTAAAATAAATAAACAAAGATATAAAATATCACAAAAGACATTTCCTAAAAGCAGTGAACTTGGAGCAGAGAACCAAAAGATATGAAGAAAGCTTTTGGAAAAGGACAAAGTGTTGGCACACACTATTCCTGCAGGTGCTCACTGCAGCCATCACCCCAAGGGCACAGGCATCCGAGCTGTGACTGTCCTTACATGGCACCGCAACTTCCCTTTCAGGCTGATCACTGTGATGTTTAGGCACCAGAAACATAGCTGCAAATCCCAAAACAACACATAGTTTTTCTCATTCAGAAAACATTATTCCTCTTTTTTTAACATTTGTTTATTTTTATTGCAAAGTCAGATATACAGAGAGGAGGAGAGACAGAGAGGAAGATCTTCCATCCGATGATTCACTCCCCAAGTGAGCACAATGGCCAGAGCTGAGCTGATCTGAAGCCAGGAGCCAGTAGCTTCTTCCAGGTCTCCCACGAGGGTGCAGGGTCCCGAGGCTTTGGTCCGTCCTCGACTGCTTTCCCAGGCCACAAGCAGGGAGCTGGATGTGATGTGGAGCAGCTGTGATATCAACCTGTGCCCACATGGGATCCCGGTGCGTTCAAGGCGAGGACTTCAGCCACTAGGATGCTGCACTGGGAGCAGCATTGTTCCTCTTACTCTGTACACTTTGAAAGCACCAATTCCTTGGTTGCAACAAAATGAAAACCCGTCATTTTTTGTCATAAACTTTGTTCTACTACTCCATACAGTTGAGAATCCTGCCATTTACCTAAAAACCTAAACTGCTGAAAGAAGAAAAATAAAGCTACATTATTATATCTTTAAAATAATGCTACGGATTTTCAATAGATGAAAGTCATAACAATAAATTAGCAAGTGCTAGTTCATTTTTCTAAATGACCAATTATGAAAAATTGTTTTCTGAAAGTGCCAAATCTCTCAGATGTTCAACATCACATATTTCTACTTTAAGCGGGCAGGGCTCATCAGGAGAGTGGCACAGTGCATTAAGCTGCCACTCGGAATGCAGCAGCCCATATCGGTGGACCTGGATTTGAGTCCCAGCTTCAATTTCAATTCCAGCTTCTGGCTAATGCATATCCTGGGAGGCAGTAATGATGAGGCTCAAGTTCTTGAGTCCTTGCTATGTAGGTGTGAAACCCAGGTTGAATCCCGGCACCAAGTGTTGCACATTTGGGGAGTGAACAGTGCACAGACGATGATCTCTGTTTTTCAAATAAAACGAAAATAGGCAAAAATTTCTTTGCCACTAAACAGAGGGTCATTTTCCAAAATGTGTTTGGCAATCAGGTGTTTAGAACCTAGATTTCACTGTTTCCATGAATTTATAACAGGGAAATTAAATATAAGAAATTCCATATTATTTCAGCAACATCAGAAATTATGTAAGGTTTTATGTCTGATCTAGGGACACAATTATAATTTTAATCATGCTATGGGAAATTATATTCCATTCTTAACTACAGATTGCAGGAACACACTGCTTAGCCACAGTAGCAGGTGGTGCACTACACACTTCAGAGTTCCTATGCAGTTTAGAATACCATGTAGATGTTTTTATACAGAATTCTGATTTCCTCATCTTTTGCTGAACATATCAACTGCATGTAACTGAATAAAATGGCATATAAACTTTTTATTTAGTAAAAGACAGAGACAGATAGGCAGAGACACAGAGAGAAAGTCTGTGCAGTGGCTCACTGACCCCAGTGGAACAGCTGGGGTCAACAGCCAAGAACTCACTTGAGGCCTCCCACGGGAATGACAGAGACCCTACCCCTGCTGCCTCCCAAGGTACATATCAGCAGGGGTTCAAAACACTCAAAGGCTGGGGTTCAGGCACCCCACCAGTGTCTCAACAGCCATGCCAAAGGCCTGCAGCAATATAAATTTAAGACCACAAAAAACTTAACAGGTAATAATACATTATGCATCTATTTTCACCTACTCCATAAAGCTATATATAGTATTGTCACATAATCACTTTTCTTATTTTTTACTAATAATGTAGTATATGTTATGGCTTGGATAGGGTTTATTTCCTGTATGCAGTAGAGAGCCCCAATATGGCAATAAAAAAGCTGGTGGAACTTGTCAGACATAGATAGGACCTAGTGAACGGTTCTGAGGTCATAGGGCATGGGCTTCTGAGGAGCTGAACGGTGCTCTCACACAGGATGCTCGAGCTGGTAGGAGAATGAGTGGCTTCCCCCTGCTCTCTGGCTTCCTGTCTCGCCGGCGGACCTCTTCCACACCGGTATGCCACTGTGATGCCATCTACCATGAGACCAACCAACAGGGCCTCCTGATCCTGGACTTTCAACCTGCAAAGCCAGGTGCGAAACACACCTCTTGATAAAGCACCCAGGCTTGGTTATTTTATTATAGTAAAAGAAAACAAACACAGTATGCAACACAGTAAGAATAAGAATTAAAATTATAACGTTCTTATCAGTTAATATTAAGTACTATTCACCTATCACTTAATCTCCATAATTCTATGAAGTAATCACTATGATTTTTATCTCCATATATTTTTTAAAAGATTTATTTATTTTTATTGCAAAGTCAGATATACAGAGAGGAGGAGAGACAGAGAGGAAGATCTTCCATCGATTGATTCACTCCCCAAGTAACCGGAATGGCTGGTGCTGTGCCGATCCGAACCCAGGAGCCAGGAACTTCCGTGCTGGGCCCTTATCTCCATATTAAAGACAAATAGATTAAAGCATAGAGATTAAAAAACTCAACACAGGGCCCAGCAGATTAGCCTAGTGGCTAAATCCTCACCTTGCATATGCCCGGATTCCATATGGGCGCCCAAAGCCTTGGGACCCTGCACCCACATGAGAGACCCAAAACAAGCTCCTGGCTTTGGATCAGTTCAGCTCTGCTAGTTATGACCGCTTGGGGAGTGAACCAGTGGATGGAGGATCTTTCTCTCTGTCTCCCCTTTACTCTGTAAATCTGACTTTCCAATAAAAAGAAATAAATCTTAAAAAAAAAAAAAACAAATTGAACAGAATAAGTAGCAGGACCAAAACTAGAACTCTTCCCTAGCTGAATCTAATTCTATATTTTTTGGGCCCAGCGGCATGGCCTAGCAGCTAAAGTCCTCGCTTTGAACGTCCTGGATCCCATATGGGCGCCGGTTCTAATCCTGGCAGCTCCACTTCCCATCCAGCTCCCTGCTTGTGGCCTGGGAAAGCAGTCGAGGACAGCCCAAAGATTTGGGAACCTGCACCCGAGTGGGAGACCCGGAAGAGGTTCCAGGTTCCCGGTTTCGGATCGGTACAGCACCAGCCGTTGTGGTCACTTGGGGAGTGAATCATCGGACGGAAGATCTTCCTCTCTGTCTCTCCTCTCTGTATATCTGACTTTGTAATAAAAATAAATAAATCTTTAAAAAATAATAATAACAGGGCTCGGCAATGTGGCCTAGTGGCTAAGGTCCTCGCCTTGATCCCATATGGCCGCTGGTTCTACTCCCGGCAGCTCCACTTCCTCTCTGTCTCTCCTCCTCTCGGTATATCTGACTTTGTAATAAAAATAAAATAAATCTTAAAATAATAATAATAATAATAATTTTATATTTTTTAATTACTTGTACTTTAAAAAAAATGTTTTTCCTTTTTGGAAATTCTACATAATATGCTTAGGTAGACAACAGCAACCAAAAAGGAGAAGGAGCACCTTTCATAAGGAACACAACAAATAACTAATGAATATCTACAAAGTTTTTTCCTCCTTTTTAAATTGGGAAGCCAGATCAGATTCACAGAGAGACGGAAAGACAGAGAGAAGGATCATCCACCAGTTTACTCCACAAACGGCTACAACGGCTGGAGCTGAGCCAATCCGCAGCCAGGAGCCAGAAGCTTCTTCCGGGCCTCCCACATGGGTACAAGGTCCCAAGGCTTTGGGCCATCTTCGACTGCTTTCCCAGGCCACAAACAGGGAGCTGGATGGGAAGCAGAGCAGCCAGGACATGAACCAGCACCCAAATGGATCCCAACACCTCCAAGATAAGGATTTAGCCAGTGTGCCATTGCGCTGGGCTCAGTTTTTTCTCCTTAGAAAGATGTTTTGGAGACAAAGTACTGTGGCACAGCCCATTAAGCCACTTGCAATGCCAGCATCCTGTTCAATTCAATCCCAGTTCCAGTTCCAGTTCAATCCCAGCTACTCTGACTGTGATGCAGCGTCCTGCTCCTGCAGCTTGGCAGCAGTACGTGGCGCTTCACAGGCTTGGGCTCTCCCCTCGTGGCCGACTCACATGGCGTCTCCGGCTTCTGGATCTGACCTACTTCAGTCTTGCTATTGCAGGAATTCACAAAGTAAACCAGCGGATAGAATAATGTTCTCTCCTTTCCCCCCCCCCCCCCCCGCCCCGTTGCTCTGCTTTTTAAGTAAATGCAAATAAATTTTTGTTAAAAAAATTTTCACTGTGTTTAAATATACATACTATAAAATTTATCACTTCAATCATTTTAAAATGCAAAGTTGTGTAGTATTAAGTTCACTAGCATACATCAATTTTATCTTTTTAAAATTACCCGTCTTGAAAAACACTAAGAGAAAAAAAATAGCAGGATACTTTCATTATCTTGAGATGTTAGAAAATTTAAGCCAGATGCCAAAGTCAGATACCATGACAAGAGTCGATGACATGAAAAAGAAATCAGAGTAAAAAGCCAAGTAAGGACTGTTGAGAGAGCGAAGCCTCTCCATCACACTTACGATAAAAGAGCAAGAATATCCTTAATCAAGTCATAGTAGTGTCTACAAAAAAATTTAAACGTGTACTCTGAACCAGAAAGGTGTAAGATTTATAAGCAATCTACAAATAGGCAATAAAACACATACAAAGTATCCACCCTTACTAATTCAGAAATATACAAGATAAACAATGAAATGTTTCACTACAGGAGATTTAAAAATTGATAAAGTCGGACCAAACCCATGGCATGGTAGGCTAAGCCTTCCATGAAGCACAGTCCATGTCCCAACTGCTCTGCTTCCCATCTGACTCCGTGCTTGTGGCTTGGGGAGGCAATGAACGATGCCTCAAAGTCTGGGGCCCCTGCAACCACATGGAAGACGCAGAAGCAGCTCCTGGCTTTGGATCAGCCCAGTTCATCACTGAGGTCATTTGGGGTGAATCCGTGAGTGAAAGCTCCTTCTCTCTGTTTCTCCTTCCCTCTGTAAATCTGCCTTTCAAATAAAAATAAATAAATCTTTTTTAAAAAATTGAGAAACTGTGAGTAATGGTGTGTAGAGGTATTAAATACCTAGATTCCCCAAAGGAAGGACTACAAACTGCGATGCCCTTTCGACCTGGCTAGCCACATTTTATATTGACTTATCCTTTAATCCCAATCGTGTTAACTTTTCATACTATAATGGAAAGGCTGAGACAACAAACTCATGAAAAGGTCGACTTCGGTTCACAGT
The DNA here is from genome assembly GCF_030435755.1 of Ochotona princeps. NCBI lineage: Eukaryota > Metazoa > Chordata > Mammalia > Lagomorpha > Ochotonidae > Ochotona > Ochotona princeps. The sequence goes on along the minus strand of NC_080865.1, from coordinate 482,299 downwards.
ATTGGAGGTTCACTGGTTTAGCCTCTACGAGGGCAGTGATGTCACCAGTGAAGTGCATGCAAAAGAAAGGATTACACAATGGGCACAGAAGCAGAGACAGGCTGCATCTAACCCAGTCTTTGCTAATCACCTTCTCGCACCACAACTACCTTCCAAGGACCCAATCCCAAAAACCTCATGACCTGCCATTAGGCCCTACCTGTTCCCAATAGTGCCACCCTGTGGAGACACTCAACATGAAAATGAATATACAAACCACAGAACCAACAATAATATTTCTAAGCATTTTCCTGAGGAAGAGGACCATTATCATGGTTATATAAGCATGGATACTCATCACAACTCTATATAGCAGCAAAACATCACTGTAACTGGAAAGTCCACAAATTATTAGCAAAGAATAAATTACACTACATCCATACCAGGGCTACTGCACTGCCATTAAAATTCTTCAATCAGATCCCTGCATCAACACTGAAGTACTCAGAGTAGATAGACATTCGGCATAACCGTTAACACACTGCTTGGGGGGGGGGTGGACTCTACAGCATAGTGGCACAAAGTACCACACCAAGTTCTTGCAAAGCTGGCATCCCATTTGGATACCAGTTCATGTCCCAGCTGTTTCACTGCCAACCCAGCTCCCTGATAATGGCCTGGAAAAGGCAGCAGAAGGTGGCTCAAGTGTTGGGGACCCTGCCACCCACAGGGAAGCCCCAGAGGAAGCTCCCAGTCTCGCTTTCAGTCTGGCCCAGCCCTGACTCTTATGCCCATCTAGGGAGTGAGCCAGCAGGAAAAAAGAGCTCTCGTTCTCTCTCTTCTCTCTCTCTCTCTCTCTCTCTCTCTCTCTCTCTCTCTCTCTCTCTGTAAATCTTTAAAAAAAGACAATGCTCGTGACACTTGAATCCCACGTTTGAGTACCTGGATTCAAGTGCTCGTTTTGATGCCAACTCCATCTTCCTGCTAATGTGCTGGGAGGCAGCGGTAATGGCTCAGGTAGCTAGGTCCCTGCCCCCGCGGGATTCCTGCGCTGCCAGCTCAGGCTGCCTGCTGTGGCATTTGGGAAGTCAGCCAATTGAGGGAGATGTCTCTGTCTCTGCCTCTCAAATAAAATTTTTAAATGTTTAATATGTATACATATACCTAACATATATGTATACATATACACGTGTCTAACATTAAAAATTATAGAAAAAATATAAATATCTTATTATATAAATATATATATGTACAGAACATTTTTGCTTTTTCTCTATGCTTATTTGAGAGGTGGAGCCTACAATGGCTGAGAGTGTCAGGTAAAACCAACCAAGTGCCAGAAACTCTATTCAGGTCTTCCTCCCTGGTGGCAGGAGCCCAAGGACTTGAGGCCATCAGCGCTGCATCCCCAGGTCGACATTAGCAGGAAGCAGGAGTGAGTGAGGCCTGGAATGCAGGCACTCCGATGGGGGACAGGAGCATCTGGCCCTCTGGCTAACTGCTAAGTCAAATGCCTGCCCCTAAACTTTCTTTCTTAACAATGGCTACCTTTGGGTGCCTTGCATTTATTAAAGCACTTTCATTTCTTATACTTGTGAACTTGCTGGGTCTTTTTTCTCAAAAACACTTCCAAATTAGCAAAAACAGTGAAAAATGCTTCCATTTAAAAAAAAAATAACATACAGCTTTAGCTGATCAGCGAGAGATTTAAGGAGTTTACACAGGGGATTTTCTAAGATTTTATAGAGAAAACCTGTACTAGCTCGTAAAGGCTGCATCTGCTTTAAGTGCTTCAGTGACTGCTGACCTCTCTCTCTCCAGCAGCTTCTCTTCTTCTAGTTGTTGTTCTTCAGTCAGAGCATCCTCCTCATCCTGGGAGACTCCTGAAAAGATTCATGTGTCTTAGTAAACTATCTCAAGTATTACAGATCCCTGGTCAATAATTTAGGGGGAAATAATGCAGTCTTTACAACTATGGCAAAAACTTGCTGTTAAAATTGCCCACTAATAAGAGCTCTAGCTGCCCAAAAAGCACCAGTTCTTTTTTTTTAATATTTATTATTTTTATTGGAAAGGCAGATATACAGAGGGGAGGAGAAACAGAGGAAGATCTTCCGTCTGATGGTTCATTCCCTGAAACAGTTCTAACAGCACCAAAAAGAACGATAATGGTAGTAGATAACAAATAAGAAAAATCAATGTTTTCACATCGAGACTCAAAAAAAGAAAAAGTGGTTCAAATGAACGTGCATTTTTACATGAGAATGACAAGTAAAAGATGTAGAAAGACTTAAATAGAAAAGTCACTTTTGCAACTCCCCACAGGTTAAAAAAAAAAGAAAGAAAAAAAGCTTAGATACTGAAAATGTTCGATAAAACCTTATTGGGAAGGGGATATTTTACACCACCCCAAAATGCCATCCGACAAGTGAACTAAATGCAATGGGGGAGAATGTGCCCTGACAACTGTGACAACAATTTAACTACACTTCGCAGCAGTAGGCAGTGTAAGAGCCTACCAGTACAGGCTTCCCAACACACGCCAAAGAGGCCCTGCATCTGCTCTGCACTGCTCCATCAGGCAGAGTGTAACCTGAAGCTACCCGTCAGGACAGACTGATAAGAGCATGCACAGCATTCTACAAGAAAACTCGCTCGAGCTTTTCAAAAGCATCAATTCTGCTTAGGGATGACAATGAAAGCTACTACATGATACCACTGAATTGCTGTTCGTTAGTTTAACTGTAAGCTTGATATTGTGGGTCTATGAGACAACATTCACATTCTCACGAGATGCAAGCGGAAGGGTTCAGGTGAGAGATGCTCCAAGTTCTACACACCTGCCATGTCAACAAAGAGGGCGAAAATAAAGCCAGGTGTTACCAAGTGACAGGCTTCATGGATATTTAGGGGACAATTTTTTTTAAAACTTTGTGTACACTGGGACATTTTCAAAAATAAAAATACAGCTAAGTGATTTTCAATATACTAGAAATTAAAGTCCTCCCCTACTCAAAATTTAAATTTGAAGAAAAATGAACAGTGAAAGTGGAGGAGAAATGGAGAAAAGCTAAATATGACCTTCAGGGCACAGAACAGGCACAGAGGGAGTTATGTTGCTGCCTGCAACACTGGCATCCCATATCAGCAATGGTTCAAATCCCATAGGCTCCATTTACCATCTAGCTCCTGCCAATGGACGTAGGAAAGCAGTGGAAGATGGTCTAAGTGGGGCCCTGCCATTCACTTGGGAGACCCAGAGAGTCCAGGGCACCTGGCTTAGGCCTGGCTGTGCACCAGCATTGTCTGTTGCGGACACTGGGCAGCGAATAAGTGCATAGAAGATATGGTTCTCTCTGAGTCACTTTGCCTTTCAAATGACAACATAAAACTTTACAAGCTTGCCTAGGACAAGCAGATTTAATACAATTAAATAAATTTAATATATAAGTGTTAGGTTCTGCTATGCAAAGGTCACATGGCACAGTGGTCGCCTGTATCTCCTGTGTGAGTGGCACAAACTCAAGTTGATAAACGAACACTCGGAGCTCGTTTATCAGACACCTGCCCAGATAAGGGCAGGTGTCTCAACGAAGACTTTCATTCTAGGATGTGTGATTTCATTTGGTTTTAGAATTCAAGAGTAGAACATATTTCACTAGTTTATTTTTAGAAGCTTAAGTATATAACTTAAGTAACTTAAGTAATAGTTTGAGAGTAATACACAGATCTCTTATTTTACCCAACCTTCAGTAAAAATTTCAAAATGTTTATTTAATCGAAACTCTGGACTCCAGCTTATTTTACTAAAAAAAAAAAAAAAGAAAGACACACTTTTTTTCACCAACTGCCTACTATGCGCAAGGACTGTGCTGGCTGCCTGCTGCAATTAATGCTGCCCACACCTGTGGCCTCAGATAGTAGAGGAATAGTTGCACAACATTCGTCAGAGAGAATTCATTGTTAACTTTCTCCGCGTCCACAGTACATTGTATCTAAGGGCGCCCACACAGCTGCCCTGGGCAGGAGGGAGCCACCGCTGCACTTCCTATCAAGTCAAACAGCAGCCAAATGCCCCTACCTGAGTCTCTCAGTCGCGCCAGTTCCTGCCGACGTTTCTTTCGTTTCTCCTTCTTCAGACCTGCTCTGTACTTTTTGTGGCTGGAAGATGGAACAACACAAGATGGGCATCAGCGGCCAGCAGCGCGACGCTGCCCCAGTTCGCTCTCCTTTGGGCCCGGTAACAGAGAACCGCTTGGGAAAGAAGTCTTGGTCCCCGTGTGTGAAGCGCAGAACCCGCACCTTCTCCATCCTTCCACGCCAAGAAGTCAGATACTCGCCAACAGCCACCAGCTCCCCTCAACTCCCCGAGCCCACGGATGCCCGTGACAGTTCAGACCGAGCCCCTGGAAGGCTTCACACTGCCGCGGTGGCTCACTTGCGCGACCCAGCTCCTTCCATTTCCGTATGGATATCCTCCATCCCCAAGATCAGTGCGCCCCGTCCCCTTTTCTTGGGAACTTTCCTCCTTCAAAACAGCTTACCTGGGTTTCTCCGGAGACACCGTACTGTCCGGCGCCGCCATTTTACCGTTGCTGTCCCGCCCCCTAAAATCGGACCGGAAAGGCGTACCTAAGAGCCGAGCCGGCGCGTGCCGAGGCGCGCAGGCGCACAGGGCCGACAGGCTGGGTCCCGGCGCGGCCGTTAGCAAAGGCAGGAGGTAGCTTTCCGCAAAAGCCCCGTTCAGATCGAGGTCTCCTTGCCAAGAAGTGCTCGGCAGCTCTTACCCTGACCTGGAAGTAGTTCTCAAACAGCCTCACAGCTTTAGCGCTGTGCTATCCCCTCTCCCAGTGCCGTGGTGCAGTATCTTATCTTCTGGCCTCTGCTGTCATCCACTGAGGAAGCCCCCTCTCACCCAAAGCTGCTGGCCTTGCTCCCGGGGTACTGCTCCAGGCTCCACCTCCCACAATGTCTTCACCTGCCGGTGCCTCAGTACTTCAGAGTCCACCTCATTCCACCTAAACACCCACTGGCTCCGTAAGTGAACCCAGCCCTTGGTGATGGAAGGGTGTGCCTCTGCCCCTAAGCACTTCACACGGGGCCAGTGCGCAACAGAGACCACCTGCGCATCCAGGGGACTTTGCCATGTTGAGTTTTGAAGGAAGATGACCTTTAACGAGCTGGAGGAGGAGAAGGAAGATGGGCCTGCAGGCAGATCAGACAAATAAACAAAGGCACTGGGTGGTAAAATTCAGATATGCTGACAATAGCAAGATTTTTTTTTTTAACCAGGTTGAATTCACTTTACTTTCCTTGTGTAAAAAACCCGGTTGTAGCCAATGCTGCAGCCTGGGTCCTCTTCACACACACTCAATTCCTGATAGCAAGACTTGGTGAATTCTCTCTTTCCAGAGGTCAGGGGCCAGATAACTGTAGGTCTTGGAGATGACATCGACGGTGGCCTTGGGAGCCCAGCACAGTAGCCTGGTGGCTAAAGTCCTTACTTTGCATGCACAGGATCCCATATGGATGCCAGTTCATATCCTGGCAGCCCCACTTCACATCCAGCTCCCTGCCTATGGCCTGGGAAAGCAGTGGAGGACGACCCAAAGCCTTGGGACCCTGCACCCGTGTGGGAGACCTAGAGGAAGCTACTGGCTCCTGGCTTCAGATCAGGTGAGTTCCAGCTGTTGTGGCCATTTGGGGAGTCAATGAACGGATGGAAGATCTTCTTCTCTGTCTCTCCTCCTCTCTGTAAATCTGCGTTTCCAATAAAGATAAACAAATCTTACCAACAACAACAAAACAAGTTGGCCTTGACAAAAAGTTATCCAGGGTGGCAGTAAGGGACTGAGGTGTAGTGGTCATCAATAGCAACAGGAAGAATTTCTGACAATCAATCCAATATAAAATGCAAATACTGACTATCAGGAAATAAATCAGTAGAGCTAGTTTGGGGCGAGGTGTGGAGAAGAGGCTGGTGTGCCATCCTACAGCATTTAGGCTTGTTTTGTGTGTGGTGAATCCTGGATCCTTTCAAGTAGTGCCCTGTTGTGACCCCATTGTGTTTTGGGTAAATTGTTGTGGTTTATAATGTAAAGGATTAAAAGATAAAGGTGCAATACACTATGACAACAATCAAAGTGCAGGGCAGTAACTAATTATAACAGTGAGAGTAGGGCCTGAGAAAGTGAAATCAGCCCTGCTACTAATCAGACTGTGATGTTCACATACAAAGCCATGTGTAAGGCCAAGAAAGAAAAGTGTTTCTCTCAAGGACGCTTTACAGCTACAAAATGACTATCAGCTCGCTTCTTTCAAGTGATTAAGTAACTTCTTTGGCTTAACTTTGTTCCTCTCTCCTTCAAATTGAAATTGTTGCAATACCTAATTACTAACTGCCTCAATGAATCCTCACCCTATTTCCTCTTCTTGAGACACTATTTAGAGTAATACACGTTCCCCTGTATCTTCAAGTTGAATTTGTTCAGCTCAGTGTGTCAGTAATATTATAGAGATAAGCTTTCCTGTAGAATGTGTTGGGAATTGACTGTGCAGGATCAGAAGTCTGGTCCTTAAATCAACTTGTCAGTCTTCTCATCTGTAAAAATGAAGATAGTAGGCAGTTCCCATCTTTTGTTGCTTTTCATTTGATGTGAAAGGCAGAGAGAGACAATGGGGGAGGGAGGAGACAAAGCTAAGTCTTAGATCTGCTGGTTTACTTCCCAAATGCCCACAAAGCTAGGAGTATGGAACTCCAGCTGGGTCTCCTAAATAGGTAGCAGGGGCATTAGGAGGGAGCTGCATCAGAAGCAGAGCAGATGGGACTCGAACTAGGCATGCTGATGTGGAATACGGTCCCAGGCTGTGTCTTAACCACTACACCAAATGCCTGTCACCAGTTTCACATCTTGTGAGGCTTTTATAGTGAAGACTGAATAAGATAACTCATGCTGGGGCCCGGCGCCGTGGCCTAGTGGCTAAAGTCCTCGCCTTGAACGCCCTGGATCCCATATGGGTGCCAGTTCTAATCCCGGCAGCTCCACTTCCCTTCCAGCTCCCTGCTTGTGGCCTGGGAAAGCAGTCGAGGACAGCCCAAAGCCTTGGGACTCTGCACCCGTGTGGGAGACCCAGAAGAGGTTCCTGGTTCCCGGCTTTGGATTGACACAGCACCAGCCGTTGCGCTCACTTGGGGAGTGAATCATCGGACGGCAGATCTTCCTCTCTCTCCTCCTCTCTGTATATCTGACTTTGTAATAAAAGTAAATAAATCCTTAAAAAAAAAAAGATAACTCATGCTGTATGTTGACATAGTGGGTATCTCCAAAACTACCTGTTACAGCGTCATCAGCATCACTGAAAACTTTCTTTATGTACTCCTACTATTTGCTTTTTAAATTTATTTTAAAGAGTTATAGAGATAGAGGTCTTCTACCCATTGCATCCATCCCCAATGACCTCAGTAACCGGGATGGGCCAGGTTGAAGCCACAAGCCAGGGACTTCAACTGGGTCTCCAGGTGGGTGCAGGATCCCATGTTCTGGGACAGTCATCCGCTGCTTTCCCAGGCACATTAACAGGGATCTAGGTCAAAGATGGAGTAGCTGGGGCTCAAACCGGCCCCATATGTAGTGCTAGCATCACAGGAAGCAGTTCAAGGCACTGTGCCAAACACCAGCCCCAATCATTTCAGTTTTATAGTATCTACCACAATGTATTGCACTATCTTGCCTTCTTTTGCTTATTTCTTGCACCAAATCTGAAATAATTTGAAGGTGAAAATTTGGTAATTGCATTCCCAAACTAGATAATGCTGTGGTGGCACAGAATTTTGTGGCCATATGCGTCATCAATTTTGATTTTTGTTTGTTTGTTTTTGCTGACAACCACTGCCATTCTGAATGCATCAGTGTTTCATTTGCTGTTTCATTTCTTACAAATTTGGCCAGACTTTCATTTTAAAAACAATGAGTAAGAATATCTTCTGAGAAGGCACTCTTAATTATAAAAAGATACAGATGTAGGTTTGTTTTATTATGATTTATAAATAAATGTAAATCTCTTTTAACAGTTAACCACTGAGTTCATTTTTATGAACAAGATTGAATTGCTCAAGTTAATTTCATTACAGAAGCAATGCTTAGGGACCGGCGGCGTAGCCTAGCGGCTAAAGTCCTCGCCTTGGAAGCCCCGGGATCCCATATGGGCGCCGGTTCTAATCCCGGCAGCTCCACTTCCCATCCAGCTCCCTGCCTGTGGCCTGGGAAGCAGGAGAGGACGGCCCAAAGCCTTGGGACCCTGCACCCGCGTGGGAGACCTGGAAGAGGTTCCTGGTCCCGGCTTCGGATCGGTGCGTACCGGCCCGTTGCGGCTCACTTGGGGAGTGAAACATCGGATGGAAGATCTTCCTCTCTTGTCTCTCCTCCTCTCTGTATATCTGGCTTTCCAATAATAATAAAATCTTTAAAAAAAAAAAAAAAAGAAGCAATGCTTAAAACCAATTCCATTTTCAAATGATAATTACCGTCATTTGAATTCAATAGGAAAAGATATCTTCCTAAATTTATTTGAGTGGATGCCTAGTTTCCAAATAGCTAACTTTACCCTAACTTAGGTGCATGACAGTCATCTGGTAGCCTGAGAGTAACCCAGTTCTCCTCCCCTTTCTTCCTTGTACTCCTCAAGAATAACTGTTTAGGGGCTTGGCATCGTGGTATAGCAGATAAAGCTGCCACCTGCCACTCCAATGGGTGCTGGTTTAAATCTTGGCTGCTACAGTTCTTTAAAAAAAAAAAAAGATTTATTTTTATTGGAAAGTCAGATATACACAGAGGAGGAGAGACAGAGAGGAAAATCTTCTGTCCGAAGATTCACTCCCCACGTGGCCGCAACAGCCGGAGCTGAGCCGATCAGGAGCCAGGAATCTCTAGGTCTCCCACGCGGGTGCAGGGTCCCAAGGCTTTGGGCTGTCCTCCACTGCTTTCCCAGGCCACAAGCAGGGAGCTGGAAGGTTAACAGGGCCCCTGGGACATGAACCGGCACCCATATGGGATCCCAGCGCTTGCAAGGCAAGGACCCCAGTCACTAGGCTATTGCTCCAGGCCCAGCTGCTACAGTTCTAATACAACTCCTTGCTAGTTACCTGGGAAAGCAATGAAAGATGGTCCAACTGCTTGGCCCAGTGCTAGGGACATAGGAAACCTGGATGAAGCTTCTGGCTCCTTGCTTCAACCTGGCTTAGTCCTGGCCATTGCTGCCACTTGTGCATACACACATGGGTTGGGGAGCTAACCGGTAGGTGGAAGATCTCCCTCTGTAGATCTAACTTTCACATAAGTAATCTTTTTTTTTTAAAGATTTATTTTATTTTTATTACAAAGTCAGATGTACTGAGAGGAGGAGAGACAGAGAGGAAGTGAAGCTGCCGGGATTAGAACCAGCAGCCATATGGGATCAAGGCAAGGACCTTAGCCACTAGGCCACGCCGCCAAGCCCCAACACACATAAGTAATCTTTAAAAAAAAAAATAACTGTGCAATGCATGGGGACTGAACACTATCTGCAGACCAAGGAAGACACTTGGAAGAGCCAGGGCCTTGTCCCCGCTGCTCCTGGGGAAGGGAACATTCTCGAATTAGGGAGGAACTGGCCGACTGAAGCTTTCCCATTTGGGAAGCAGTGGGGATTCTGTAGCAATTTCTCCAACCAGTTTTGGGGTGTTCTACATCAAAACAAATGAAGAATCATAAGAATCTCCCAAGTTATGCAGAAAGCCAATTGCTTATACCAGGGAGGTAGAGAAAAGAAGGCCTTTGTTGCAAAGCTCAGAGCAAGAAGCCAGGCAGCTGTCACTTAATTCTCAAGCTCGCTGAGGGGTTACAGGTCGGAGTTCTTACAGATTGAAGTTGAGGCAGAGAGGCATATAGTCCGCTCCTGTCCAGGTTCCTGGTTTGCAGTACTTGTGGCCCTCCTTTGATGGGTTGGCAATATTGTGTCCTCTAGGCAATTTTGATGATGGCAGAGTGAGCTCCAGTCAATATGGGGGCTTTGTGCAGGTGGTAGTTACTGCGGTTCTTGGAAAAGAGAGTCCTCCAGACCACACTGAGCCTCAGGACGTTGTCCATAGGGAAGATAAATGACCTCCTGAGTCTGATGATCAGGCACCTTGTAGGGTAGCATGTACCACTCCCTCCACGAGCCAGCTAATTTTTATAAGAAGTTGATTCACAGTCATAAAAGTGTTACTAGAATCTGTTGGTCCTTTTCTTCCCAAAAGAATTCCAGCTGTGAAGCAGAGCTAGCCGACTTTAATGCAGTAGTATGTCCAATAGGCCGTGTGAGCAGTTCTTCAGATTAGTCTGAGATTGCCCAGTCTACATTGAGACTGGAGCCTATACAGGGTCTGCTGTCTCCTACCATTTCTTCTTCTTCTCGATACAGGGCTTCCTGGGTGTGAAATTTTTCCCAGGGTTTCATTACCCAACATTACCAGACCAAGAAGCCCCGGAGACACCAGGACAGGAAGATTCTGCTGGATCATTAAGAAGTGGATCTGGGATCATCTGCAAAGTTTTCTGGGCAAGACTGGGATGTGTAATTGCTAAGCTCTTCCCAAGGCATGCTTCTAAGTCATCTACATTCCTCCATTCCTTCGATAGGAACTTGTTTTTAAAATTCTTTCATTTTGGTCATCTTTACATAGTTGATTAGAGCACAAAGGGTCAAGGGCTACAGGAAAGTGGGTAAGACCATTGTTTCCACATTAATATTTTTTTTTCGGTATCTAGGGTAAGGGAAGAGATAAAGGGAAAAAATCCCACCCCACCTCCCACCCATCCCAGGTCCCTGACATGGGGCATCCTCCGAGGGTCCTGCTCAAGCAGTTTTGATAGTTCAACAGTTTTGAGTTGCTGCCAATCTCGCCGTTCCAAACACGATGAACTCTCTTCAGAATCCACTGGCTTTCATAGTCTCTTCATGGTTGGGTTTCTGAGCTCAGCAGTTCAGTTGGAGGGATCCCCAGAGAAACTTCATCTGAGGTGATCCCAGACCTGATTCTTGTGTGTGCTTGCCAGTACAGGGTCCGGCACAGTCCCTCACCCCAATCAGCTTATGCACATGCTGGTTGTTGCAGTTGCTGGGTCAGTTCTGTTTCCAGCCCTGTCTTCCACGCGAACCAGTGGGCATTGCAGTCCAGCCCGATCCTGCCCACTTCATACTCAGCTCTCATGCAAACCAGTGGGAGCTGCAGCCTAGTTGGGGCAACTCCCCATAACTGGTTCCCTGCCCTGGTTCCCATGCATGCCAGTATGTACCGCAGACTTGTTCAGTCTGTCCCACATCCCATTTAGCTCTCGTACATGTCAATGAGCATTGAAGCCTAGTTCAACCCAACCTGCCCTATTATCCAGCCCACACACATACTGATAGATGCTGTTCTGTCCAGCCACCCCTGCACAATCCTGGTTTTCATGCTCTCCAGTGGGAGTGGTAACCCAAGAGGGAGGCGCCCATGATTTCTCTCCTAGTCTACTCCCACTCCCAGATTATGCACTCTCGAGGTTTTGTGGTTTAACTTGACAGAAATAGCCCCCAGTGCCAGCATCTGCCAGCTGATCCTGCAGCAAAGCCCAACCAATCCTCACCCACTCTAATTTATGCTATTTTATCCAATCAGCCAAGCCTGGCTTTTCCCTGATCTAACTCACATGAGGCCCACAGGTGTTGTAGCCTTGCCTGGTCTGGTCTACCCCCATCCCAACTCACGCTCTCCAGTGGGAGTGGCTGTCCAGCAGGGGAGCCCACATTCACCCTGCCTGCTTTGCCCCCTCCCTCCCTGGTTCTCACATGTGCTGGTTTGATGCTGCGGCCCAGTCTGGTACAGCCCACTTCACCTTGGCATTTGCCAGTGGGTGTTGCAGCCTGGCCCAGCCCATCCTACCCCCAATTCCAGCTGACGCTGGTGAGGGTTGTAGCCTAGCCCAGCCCAGCCCAGCAGGCACCCAATCCCAGCCATAATGTTTACTGGCATGTGTTGCAACCTAACCTGGCCCGACCCACACTCTGTTCTGGTGCTCAGATTCCCCAGCAGTTGATATGAACTAGTTCAGCCTGGTCTACCCCCAACCAATGCCAAATGTAGGCCAATGGGTACATCTACCTGGCCTGGTCTGGGGTGCTCCCTATCGTGGTTTTTGCACTCACCTGCAGGACTGTGTCCTGCCAGAGGAGTTGCCCAGGCTCCTCCATCAGAACCTCTCCCAATGCCAGATGTCGTGCAAACCGGTGGGTCTATGAGCCAGCCCTGCTTAGTCCACCTCCTGTCCTAGCAGGAACAGTGGCCTGGCCTTCAACCCATTCTGGTTCTTACTGTTGGATGTTTCAGCCCAGCCAAGGCTCGTCCCTACCCAGACATGGCTCAGTAGGGGCAGAGACCTAGCTTAGTCCATCCTACATCTACCCTGGTCCTCCAAAGCACCAGATGGTGCTGGAGTCTAGCCCGGCCTGGTGCATCCAATCCCAGTTGACACTTGTGCCAAGGGAGACTGCAGCCGTGTCCAGACCAGAACACAGCCCCCATTCCAGCTCCCACACTCACCAGTGGGAACCCCAACCCAGTTAGGGTGTCTTCTAATCTCCCCAGTTGGGCCTGTTCCCAACCATAGATCGCATGCATGCCAGTGGTTGCTCTGACCCAGCTTGGCATAGTCCTCACCTGTCTTGGCCTTCGCCTTCGATGCTGTGGCCTAGTATCCCCGACCCATGCAGACCAATTGGTATAAGAGCCTCGCTCAGCATGACCTGTGCTCCATCCTGATTTCTTTTCTTCCTTGTGAGTTAAGGTTTGCTCATCCCTGCCCAGTCCGCCCCCTTCCAGTTGCAGCTTGGCCTACCCCACATCCTGTTTTAGGATGCACATTCAAGTGCTGCTGCCTTGACCTGCCCAGACTGTTGTTGTTTTCTTTACCTGGAAGTGATGGCAGGTTCCATGGTCACACTTAGCTCAGCCCATCACCACCCCAACTCACAAGCTAACCAGCGGGACTTGTATCTCCACAGTGTTGGGCCCACACTTCCCCCACAGAATCTACCCTCGGATCTGGTTCTCTTGCATGTTGGTTAGTGTTTTGACCCTGCCAAGTGTGACCCGTCACTGTTCCACCACTCAGTCAGGTACTGGTACCTAGCCTTACCAGACAGGCCCTGATTCATAGCTTTCATGTGGACTGGTGTGAGGCAGTCAGTGATGCTCTACACTAACAGCCCATCTCAGGATTCCCATGTGGGCTGGTGAATCAGTCTGGCCCAAATAGAGCTTATGGACTCTCCCCTCCAAACCCTCAGATCTCAGTCCCCATGCTTGCCAGAAAGTTCCGTGGCCCCATTGCTAGGAATCACACAGAATTCATCCCTCACCTACACTCACACTAGCCTTATCTCTGGGTGTCCCTGGGCAGCAATTACATACCCTAGAAACCCTAGAGTTCACTGCCACGCTGCCAGCAGGCAAAGCCTGGCATCCCATGGGCACACTGGCAGCCCAAAGTTTAGGATTCAGTCACAGTGTGGCGACGGTGCTCATGGGCCAAGTCCTGGGCATTGGGTCCGTCCTGGCCCAGGTACTCTCCACAAGCAGGCCGCCACCACTGCAGAGGGCTGCTGTCGCTGCAGCCGCCAAGGTCGAACTCCCCATAGGAACTTTTTGTCTTTTTCCCTTCTCCCTTTTGCTAATGTCTACCTTCTTACTAACAAAAGCTGGTTAAGTAAATCTTAAAATAAGGAAAGGAGACTGTATTCAAAGCAACCTTTGGGGTCCTAGTTTCCCTTTCTGATCTACATGTTAAAAGATATCTTGATAATTTTACAGATCTCTTCATTTTCAAGACAACAAAAAGGAAAAGATAGTCACCAACCATTAATATTGTAAAGAAATTTATTGATCTAGCATTATCTAATGAAGATGAGCAGCTATGAAAATACAAATTTCTTTCTTCACACCTTTGACAGACCTAAGGCCACTTTCTGCCTTGGAGCAATTCTAAGGTGTTCTAAATCCATTTACAAGGGATGAAGGATGCCAGAAGGGGAAGGAGATGGGGAGTGAACCAGTTGATGGCTACAGATGAAACCAACAATATGCTGCTTCACATTGGCCAAAACCTTGACTTACACTGCCACAGCCACCACTGTACCCTCAGCAGTTGGTTTCCACATACATTTTCCAGACTGTTAGCCCTGGCCAATCCAGAAGCGGTGAGGACTTCTATGGCCTGCCTTCTACCCCAAAGCTCTCCCTGCTTTGCTTTATCCCTCCACCTATAACCAGTGTGGGTTCAATGGAAACAAAATCGGCTTTCCTTCCCCCACATTTCAATCCCAAAAATACTCTTAGCTATGAGTCCAGCAGACTTTTTTACCAACAGCCATCTAGCCTTGTTGCTTGAAAGTATGGAAATTTTTTTTCCAACATCTAGCCCTTTCTCTGGCTAACATCTGTGACAGCTTAGTAAATCCTTTTGAGTATTTCAGAAATCCACCAGTGTCAAGTTCTGGCTTAACACTGCCATCATGGCGAGGAAAAGGAAGTTACAGCTTAAGGCACTGCTTGAGGCACCCGCATCCCATATCCAAGCACCAGTTCAACTCATGGCTACTGCACTTCTACTGATGTATCTTGAGAGGCAAGAAGTGATGGCTAAGTGCTTGGGCCATGACTGCCCACGTGGGAGACCCAGCTGGAATTTCTGGCTCTTGCCATTTGGGAAGTGAACCAAGCAAGTAGAGTGTCTGTCTACTTCTGTGTGTCTTTATCTCTGTCTTTCTCCTCCCTTACCTCTTCCTCTATCACTTTGCCTTTCAAATATCTGAACTAAAAACATGGAATGTTTCTTGATAAGGGCGATGAGGACTGAGGGGATCTACATCACATGACTGAGGGGTGACAGAAGGAACCACAACCTCAAGGCACTTTCCGTAACTTCTACAGGGAAGGTGACCAGGAGTTGATCATGCAAACCAGGACATGGTTGAGAGTGAAAGTTCTGTTCCAATTAAGCCACGACACCAGGTATCTGTAAATTGGAAGTGTTGGACTAAGATACACAGTTAGCCCATAATGACTTCCTTTCTGTCTGTAAGATAGAAGGGCAAATCAGACATCCAGTATATTGATACTTTTTCTAATTTTGAAGATTCACTTCAATAGGAACTAGGAGTATATGAGAGAGCTAGGAGGAACACTCTTAAGTATTTACCCTTTTAGTTAACTACAATTTTAAACAGATAAACTGCATAAAGTCAACATAAACCTTTTTGTCATACTTATCTTTTTAAGAATTGTATGCATTTCCCAAGGCATACATGGAAGAGCCTTTACTCTCCCTATTTTAAAAGATATATCACCCAAATTTGCACACACAGTTCAAATCCTATCTTTTTTTTTCTTGCTGAATTTTCTATTTAATTGTGGTAAAATATCATCTTGATTCTTTGCAATTCAGCATATTAACCATCTTAAGTGTGTTAAATATATTCATATTAGCAATCTCTAGAACTTTTCTTAGTATATAATACTGAAACTGTACCTACTAAACATCATATCCTCACAGGAGTGGAATCATACAGTTTGTGTCCTTCTGTAATAAGCTTGTTACTTAAGGACAATGTTTTCAAGGTGTATCCACATTGTACCTTTGATAGGGCTTCCTTTTTAAGGGCCACATGATATTCCTGTGTGGATATGTATATGTGTGTATATATTTTTCTTTATCCATTCATCTGCAAATGGACATTGTGATTACTTATACCTCTTTTTTAAAAAAAGATTTATTTATTTTATTGGAAAGATTTACAGTGAGAAGGAGAGACAGAAGGATCTTCCATCTGCTGGTTCACTCTCCAAGAAGCCACAACAGCTGTAGCTGAGCTGATCCAAAGCCACGAGCCAGGAGATTCTTCTGGGTCTCCCACGCAGGTGCAGGGTCCCAAGGCTTTGGGCCGTCCTCTACTGCTTTGGGCCGTTCTCTACTGCTTTTCCAGGTCATAAGCAGGGAGCTGCATGGGAAGTGGAATAGCCAGGATATGTACCAGCGCTCATATGGGATTCTGGTGCATGCAAGGTAAGGACTTTAGCCACTAGGCTACTATGCTGGGCTCACTTCTACCCCTTAACTGTGTAAATAATTCTGCTATGATCATAGGCATACAAGTATTTCTTCAAGTTCTTGCTTTGAATGGTAATTCAACTTTTACGTTTTTATGGAACCTCCATTTTGTTTGCATCATGTTCACACCATTTTATATTCACAGCATGCAGTGCAGAAGGGTTTCAATTTGTCTGTTTCGCTTGGTACTTTTTGTCCTTCTGATGGCACATCATGATGATGTCATACTGTGGTTCTGATTTGCCTTTTCATAACAATTATTATTATCAAGGAACTTGTCATTTGTCCCTTGTACACCTTCTTTGAAGAAATGTTTAAGCAGCTTCCTTGCCCATTGCTTTGGACTAAGCTCTGGACTAGGCACCAAGAGATCAGGCAAAAAATCAAAATGGAGTAACACACACTAAGTTCTTCACCAAGCTGAAATTAAGTTATTCATCTGTTCTTCAGAGAAGTTAAGATTTAGAGAGATAACAGCCAAAGGTTCCAATGGGCATGATAATGAACTTCCCCATGTCTTAAGCTTTTCACCCCCCACAAAAAAGCAACCTAAAGTAATCTAATGTAAACCAGTCAGTCTTCTATTGTTCTGTCTTCCCATCTCCCTTACCTAAAATCAGATGGAAAATAACTTTGAAATGGCAAAAAAAGTATTTCTGGAAATATTAAATGCAGGTATTTACAATGGTGTCCTTGGAGAGTTTTTAAAAACTAGCATGTATTAAAGCAAAGTACTGGCTACATGTGGACACCGGAGGGGGTCTCGGGGCTGGGCCCGCGCTGGGGATTTCCCTGTCTGTTCAGCACGTAATCATGACGGAAGGATGAGCGAACAGTACGATTCATTAGAGGCTGAAGGGGGCGGAAGTTGTCCACCATTCGTTTCTCTTTCTCCCCCTCAGAGGTGAAAAGCAGGGTCCGAAATTGCTCAAGCTAGAAACAGGAAGAGAAAGCATTAATAATTTCAGTAGAAAACCAGTTCATGAACAAGTTGCTTTCATTTTTACAATTCTGCAATGCACGTCTCAAACTGAATGCAGAAGATTCAGTTTTAAGTAGACAAGGCGGTATCATAGTGTTACCAATTTTTCACATATTGCTAAGCCTTTTCTTATGCCTGTGTCCCATTCTTGGAGTGCTGGTTCGAGCTCTGATGCAGCCTCCTGCTAATGCACCCGAGAAGGCAGCACAACATGGCCCCGTACTTGGCCTTGCCACCCGGCAGCTAGCATGCGATGGAATTCTGGGCTCCTAGTTTCACTCTTGTCCAATGTTGGCCATTGTGGCCATTTGTGGTATGAACCAGCAAGTGAAGGTCTCTTTCTCTCTCCCTCTCTGTCACTACACCTTCATCTTTAAATTTCTGGACTTTTATTTTTAAATGAACAAAATAGCCAGGTTAGAGAATAATAAAGGAATGACCTGATGGACACAGTAACCATGCAAACAATTTTAACTAATGAACTCATTAACATAGTAAATGTATCATTTTAAAATCTATTTTTATTTATTTTAAAGAGCGACTGACACAGACCATCCATTCGCTGCTTCACCTCCCAGATTGCCACACGAGCCAGGCTACGCCAGGCCAATGCGCAGAACCTGGAACTCAGCCTGAGTTTCCGGTGTGGCTGATGTGGGTAACAGGGACCTGAGCACTTGACCATCACCTGCTGCCTCCCAGAGAGCACGTAGGCAGGAAGCCAGAATCCGGAGTGGGGCTGGAACCACGCACTAAGTATGGGAAGCAGGTGTCCCAGACAGTGTCAAGGACTGCAAGGAAATGCTCACCTATGTTATTTTTTAGTAAGTTCTTGACCGCAGAACCTTTTGAACTTTTGTTCATGTATTTTTATTTATCTGAAGTAAGTTGAAATAGAAAGAAAAAGATCTTTGATTCACTGGTTCACTCCACAAATAATCCAACAGCTGGAACTAAGCCAAACAAAAGCCAGGAGTTTGGCACTGCGGATAACAAGAAATTACTGTATTTACTTTTAAACTGAGACCAATCTCTTAATGTTAAAGAAATATCCACCTCAGGCCCGGAGCAATAATGTAGTAGTTAAAGTCCTCGCCTTGCAGGCACTGGATCTCATATGGGCGCTGGTTCTAATCCCGGCGGCCCCGCTTCCCATCCAGCTCCCTGCTTATGGCCTGGGAAAGCAGTCAAGGACGGCCCAAAGCCTTGGGACCCTGCACCTACGTGGCAGACCCGAAAGAGCTCCAGGCCCCTGGCTTCGCATTGGCTCAGCCCCAGCCGTTGCAGCCGCTTGGGGAGTGAACCATTGGATGGAAGATCTTTCTCTCTGTCTCTTCTCCTCTCTGTATATCCGCCTTTCCAATAAAAATAAATAAAATAAAATTTAGAAAAAAAAGAAATATCCATCTCCCTTTTATTAAACATTGGTTAAAAGCCTGAATGATGAATTTTAAAGTTTTAAGAATCTGTAGAGGGCCCAGCACAGTAGCTTAGCTGCTAAAGTCCTCGCCTTGTACACCTTGCACATGCCGGAATCCCATATGGTCGCTGGTTCTAATCCCGGCAGCTCCACTTCCCATCCAGCTCCTTGCTTGTGGCCTGGGAAAGCAGTGAGGATGGCTCAAAGCCTTAGAACCCTGCACTCACATGGGAGACCCAGAGGAGGTTCCAGGCTCCTGGCTTCAGATTGGTTCAGTTCCCGCCATTGCAGCCACTTGGGGAGTGAACCATCGGACAGAAGATCTTCCTCTCTGTCTCCCTTCCTCTCTGTATATATGACTTTCCAATTAAAAAAAAAAAAGAATCTGTGGAAAAGGAAATATCATTTCTGTGTTTTGATTGACACAATACACTACTGTTGTTTTTAATAATGAGCCATCCTTGATTTAATAATTGCTGCTTAATATAGTAGGTGGGGTTATACTCCCATATTTTTCAAATTTTGTAGCATTTTTGTGCTTTTGTGTTTTTCAGACCTACAGTCTGAAGTTGATGCTTTCCAGGGAGATGTCAAATGCTGAGAAGTGTTCAGATCAGTTATTCTAGCTTCATAAGAAGAATCTGGAAGGCTTCCTTTTTGTGAAAATGCGTTGGCGTCAATAAAGAATTCATGAAGCAATATGGGCAAATAGTGCTGTAGCTTATTTGTGTAATTAGTTAAACAGAAATGTATAACTATACAAAATACCTACTACTTACTCTTTGTTTTTAAGGGAAAAACAAATCCCATTTCAAAACAACCAACTTACATTAAAATCTCTGACTAGTCATTGTTAGATCCTGTACTTATGCTGATATTCTACAGAGAATTCCCTGAAGGATTTCTTTCTTTCTTTCTTTCTTTCTTTCTTTTTTTTTTTTTTTTTTTTTTTTTTTGATTAGGAAGTCAAATATACAGAGAGGAAGAGAGACAGGAAGATCATCTGTCCACTGATTCACTCCCCCAAGTGGCCACAAAAGCCAGAGCTGAACCAATCTAAAGCCAGGAGCCAGGAACCTCTTCCGTGTCTCCCACGCGGGTGCAGGGTCCCAAGGCTTTGGACCATCCTTGACTGTTATATTCTTGATAGGTTATACTTAACATCTTCCTCACACATTCTAAGAAGGTGAAAGATTTCTCTGCTCTCCCGACCCATTACAGAAAAACATAGGGCATTAAAAGTATATTAAGTTTTTCAGTTCTTTGATGTAGATCATAAGCAGTCTGCCATACAGTTATTGTTGGTTCATTGGCTACATCACAGTATCTCATTGCGTGTTACAGTTACTCCTCATTAGGGTATTGAAGATTTCTCTGCATACTCCTCCTATAACTGTTCTGCGCCTCAATTGTTAACATATGCCTTGTTAGAGTTATAAGCCAGTTTGAACTATCCTAAAATTTGCCAAGTTCAGTAAAAATTATGTTTCAATACTATAAACTGCTAAATATAGAAACGAAAATAGACACGAGACAGCCAAATAGTACCCTATAACCATTTTAAGGTTTATAGCAACCGATTGTGTATAAACCAAAATGGAGATGTCAGTGAAGTAGTTACAGCGTGCGCTTAAGAACTTGCATTTTCTAACATATTGGTCACTCAGTACCATGTCAATTAACTCCATAATGTTGTAAATTGCTGTTGATGTTATGTTGGGGCTTTTCATTGGATGGGATGATATTGTGCCATCTCTACCTTCAGACCAGAGATGGTCTCCCTGAGAAACTGTTGAATTTATCTGGACAGTAGATACTGGACTCTATGCTTGGTACATGCTTGGAATGAAGGAATCATGACTGGATATGAACTGTACTACTGCAGCAAGGTGGAGGAATCCACCATGGGGGGAGGGCTTTTTGGAGGGGTGGGGGGAATCCCAGAGCCTATGAAACTGTGTCATAAAATGAAATGAAATAATTTTTTAAAAAATCTGGATTTTATATAGAAACCCATAGCTATAAATAAAATACACAGATTAAATATATGTAATTGTCAAATACAGAAGTAAAAAAGTCATGATCTATGTTTTTAACCACTCTCTAATTTGAAGAATTCCAAAATTTATGCGCAAACTTAGATGTGATGTTAGCACATTGTTTTTTCATATTTTATTTTGCTTTGTAATATACTTCCATGGGTTCTGCAGTTGCCTGTGCACTTCCCCAAGGCCCAATATTGATTTTCTCCCTATTTTTTATTATTATCATTTTATGATACAGTTCCATGGGCCCTGGAATTTCCCTTATCCCTTCGCCAATTCTCTCCCCCCCCCCACTGAGTTCTCCTATATTATTACTATTGTATAGTTCTTCATACAGTCATATGTCCATCATTGCGGGCATGGACAATGGCAGGAGTCCAGCATCCTATTGTCAAGATAGAGTAAAAAGTTTCATTGTAAGTCCATCTTTGTCTGGAAGCAGAAATGCATACTACGCTGTATCTTCACATCTGGATGTTAGTCTCCATTTCACAGTAACTGTACATCCCCCCGCAAGTGAAAAGCCACAAAACAAAATCACCAACAGCAAGAAAAAAATTACAGCACCATGAAGATAAATAACATGCTACTGAATGACTAATGTGTTGCTGAAGAAATGAAAATCAAGAGCCTTCTTGAAAAAAATGGTGCTACTATGTGATCTATGAACAGTGAAGAACTTAAAATGAGAAAAGTGTTTTGAAGAGATGAAACTAATAAAAAAAAATCAAAATCCATGAGATGTGGTTTCCACTGATCTTTGGTGAGATAGGTGTCCTGTACGCAACAAAGCCAAAAGAGAGGCCAGAGGGTGAACCTTGTCTTGTTTTACTGGGCGCAAGGCTGGAACATTTGTAGAACATACCTGACTGCGATCAACCTCCACTGGCTGCTTCTTAATGATCCAGATGACAGACTCAGAGAGGGGTGGCGTGGTCAGAGACCCAGAGTAAGTCCAGTAATCTGGGCAGCTGGGCATCAGGCAGGTAGGGTCAAACGAGCCAAATTCCAGCAGGGTGTCCTGGCCAACAGAACAGGTCACAGAGCCTTAGTGGAGAGAACCACTCTGGAACCAGGTGATGAGGCAGCCATCATACTAAGGGCTGACGAGGCCTGGAGGACCAGGGCTGTCTGGAGACAGGCCCGGGGGCGCTCCAGGGACCCCGGGCAGCCTGCTGAACAATCTCTGACCAGACCTCATTTCAACAGCTGGCTGCCTTTCTCATACCCTCAGCAAGAACATGGTCAACACCAGCCGCCTCCAAGCCTAGTGAGTTTCCAGCAGGTGGGCGTGAGTGCTGTGGGTGGCTCAGAGAGTGGACGGTGCAGAAACAGGCGGCTGCTTCTCTTGCTCCCAAGAGGCCGCCTGAGGAGTCTCCTTTCTGAAACGCCCTGCACATTAGCAGGGGCCAGGATGCTGGGCCGAGGATGGTGCGGGGAAGGAGGGGAAGAGAGAGAAGGAGGCAGGAGGTGGGCCTGGGAGAAGGCGAGGGAAAACACGTGGCCTGCCAGAGAGCAGCCCCTGTGGGATGCTCAGTCTTGAAGGGCTCATCGGAGGTTCCACCCGAAGGCCACCGGGAACTGTTCTTCACAGCAGAACTATGGGAGGGAGCCAGAGAAGAGAGGAGCGCCGCAAGTGTCTCCACGAGGCCTCAGGAGTTGGCGCAGGGTCCAGGGGGCTCCTGAGAGCCTGGGGCCCCTGCAGCACACTCAGCTCTGGGCCAGTGACCCAGGGCCAGGGCCCTCTGAATCACAAGCACCGGGAGTGAGACAACGCTCCTTCGACGCCACGTTCCAGGGGGACCTGGACACTCGCGGGCCACACACTTCCCCAAAGTGCCTGGCTAGTGCCTCCGCTCCGGGATGGGCACATCAACTGTATTCAAGGGACTTAGGGGGAAAATTACCTTATGTTTAATGGATGGGAAAGTCTCCACCAATTTCTGTAGCTCCTTATGATGCTTGCCTACCTGAAAAACAAAGAGAGAATCATTAAAAACAATGGACAGCTCCATGTAGAAAGATATGAATTAAAATTAACCACCTGACTTGGTCAACCAGTAGACTTTGGAAAGATTTTCTCAATCCTGGTGCAACAAAGCTGATGACTTCTCAGAACTATCAAAACCACCCAAGTAACATGCACTGAACAAGCTTCCTCTAAGGTTTCAGTGGACAGGCTCCTATCCCTGGGTACTGATGTAGTTAGACACAGAAGTGTCCCCTCCCCTTCTCTCTCTACAGGCACAGGAGAAAAGAGAATTGAAGCATTTGTACCACCCACCTTCCTCCATGCCTCAACCTCCCCACCCTGGTCTAAGAGTCAGAGGGGCATACATCCATCTCAACTATGTAAACAATGTTAAAAATAAAATTACATTTAAAAAAATGTAACCACCTGACGGTTACATAAAATCAAAGTATGGAACTGAAGCTGCACTGAAGCCAGTAACTGAGAATGTTACAAATTCTCCCTGAGTTCAGTTTGACACAGAACAACTGGAGGAATTGTTGCTGACAGTGTCAGCATGCCTGGAGAGAAAGGTACTCTCTGCTGCTTGTACGTATGTCCTCAGCTGGAAATGTAAATCATAGTAACATGTATCCGCATCTGTACTAGACACATTTCAAGAGCTCAATTGCTATAGATGGCTTATGACTACCATTTGAAATATTTTTTATTAAAACCCAGAGCCAGAGAGAGATCTTTTCATCCTCAAATACCTACAATAGCCAGGATTGAAACCAGGAGTCCAGAACTCAGTGTGGGTCTCCCACGTGGGTGGGAGGGAGCCAAGGAACCAAGCCCTGAGCTTGGTCTCCCAACATGTACAGCAGCAGGACGCTGAGTTGGCAGAGGGCATCCAGAGGCACAGGCACAGGGCTCTGCCTGTCCCAGTGAATAATTCCGATGCTGTGCCACAGGGCTTCCCCGACAGTGCTGATGTCTATCGGTGCATTGGTCCCCATACCAGTCAAGCAAAAACCCTGTTGCAATACTCTATCTTTATTCTAGAATGCAGCACATTTAAAGTTGGTGAGATTCTTTTTTTTTTTTTTTACCTTTAGAAAGACTCCAACCACAGCCAAACCATTTTCTTCCACTGCTGCATCCTCAAAGCTTTCAAATTTGACTGCATCCCAATGCACCAGGTGCAGCTGGAACACAATTATAAGAGGGTTTGTCACGCGACCCTACAGGATCGCTTCCAAACCACATGACAGTTTCATTCATTTATGGTAAGCATGCTTCCTCACTCAAAAGAAAATCACTTGGAAAAGCAGATGACAAATAGGAAAACCTGGGTCATTTAAGCAGCAGCATCAGTTGCTATTACTTTGGAATAGACTGATTCACACAGGGAGAAAAGTGAAGAAGTCATAGAGCAACATTTCTCCTCTCACAGGCTGATTTGCTTGAAATAGTAATATCCAAAATTCATTTGCATCTAAAGGAGAGAATATGATTCCCCCATGGAAATTAGGCATTCAAGACAAATTTCCTCTTGTGGGGACAATCATTTAAAATATTTAATGTTTAAAATAACACTTCAAATAAATTAGGGGGAAGTTGTAAAAAGAAATTCTATTTCCTTGGGCTCATCCTGTATTTCCCGCCAAATCATTCTTCATCCATCATTCATGAGTGCACTAAAATATGGCCTCTAAAATGAGACACATCAAGGTCATGGTTAACTTTAGCTTCACCTCTCCTGAAGCGGACCCACCTCAAAATCCTGTAACTTGTCTCTCAGAAATGCTTGGCAAAGCTCGCTCATTCTGTTGCTGTTGGCACAGCGTTCATTTAGGCTCCTGCCCTCCGCTCAGAGTAAGGCCACCTTGGGCTCGGCGCGACTGTCTGCATTGTTCCTGTCTAGGAGCAGGGAACCTTTGGTCTGCCAAAGGCCATTTGTGTATTATAACATCATTCACAGGCCATACAAAATGATCAATGTCAAAATTGGCCTGCTATACATTTATTCAATTTCAAGTCCTGCCTGCGGTTGCCTTCGCAGGGCCAAACTAAATGATTTTGCAGGCTGTATATAGCTCCCAGACCAGGCATTCCCTACCACTGCTAGGCTGTCATTTGAAATTAGCTTAAAATTCTGGAAGAATTCCGTTTCATGGCATTAAGGTTCATTTCAGTGATGTTAGAGAAGCAGAAAGTTAGTATTTGCCATGTTTAAGAGCTGTGGATAATCAAATATGCTGCTCAGTGAGGTTTTTTTTTTTTTTTTTGCAATTTATAAGAATCGCCCAGTTCTTCCTGATAACTTCTTAGAACTGCAGACTTCATAATGCCCCACCTCTTCTCCCCACGTGGGGCAGATGCCAAGTTTGCCAACGTACCTCTGCGGGGTAGCACTTGCTGTCCACCGTGTGCTCAGATCCCCAGTCATCGATGGCCCCCCAGTGGAAATGGAACTGCTTCAGACGGTAGCTGTGCTCCAGGGGTCCTCCCTCGATTACTGAAAGGCACAGCCGGCGGTGCGGGGGACAGTCATTTAGGCTGGGGAGGAACACTGCAGAGCAGTCGAATCTAAAGGTCTATTCTCTTTGCAGCTCAACTGTCCTAAGTAGAGTACACTAGAGCATGAAATGTTTATGAATTTAATTGCCATGAATTATAAGGGCAAGCTGCGTACAATTGTTAATGGCTAATTCTTGACTGACTTTTATATTTACCTTGTCCAGTTTTCTTTTGTGTGCAATACAATGCAAATTTCAGCAACTTTTGAAAAAGATTTACTCTTTTTTTTTTTTTGAAAGGCAGATTTACAGAGAGAAGGAAATGCAGAAAGTTGAGCCATCCTCTGGTTCTTTCCCAGGCCATAAGCAAGGAGCTGGGCCAGAAGCGGAGCAGCCAGAACACATGCGCCCCATAAGGGACATCAGTGCTGCAGGTTAAGGCTTAGCCTGCATGCCACCATGCGGGCCCCTCAACAACTTTATCCAACTTAATCTTAGAAAACTGAAATATGGGGATGAAAATACTCTTTTTTAATGCACTGGCACTTTACTTTCCAATTTTTGAAGATCTTAGTGATTCTTTCCCTTTCATTGCAATAGATTGGGAAATGTGCAAGTCGAAACTTAACACTTGGAAGAGGTTGGTCAAAGGGGACAAAGTTTCAGTTGGACAAAAGAATACATTTTTTTAAAATCTACTGCAAGTAAATTGATCTTGGTTAATGATAAAATATTGAGGCAGACATTTGACCCAACTGTTGGAACACTACTGGGAACATCCCATATGCGGATCTCTGTATTCAAGTCCAGCTTTGCTCCCAGTTTCAACTTCCTGTTAACCTTTACCCTGGGAGGCAGAAATAGCTCAAAAGGCAGAAATACTCCGCCAGCCAGCAGGGAGGACCAGGTGCAGCTCCCAGCTCCTGGCTTCGGCCTGGCCCAGCCTGTCCTGCTGTATGCAGTTGCAGAGTGAACAACGAAGATTCCTATCTGCCTTTCAAATAAAAGCTATTGTAAAAAATGTATGTTCTGAAATTTCCGGAAGAGCAGATCTTAAATGTTCTGGCTATAAAAGATCCCCCCAGAAAAGGGAAGAAGAACTAGAGAGTTTGGAAGCAATGATCACACCCACTTCTCCCTAACCCTAGATCTTTCCCACCCTTATTGAGTATGTAAACATTACCTAAAATAATTAAAAAATAAAATTAAAAAAAAAGATATGTGAGGTGTTAGGTGTTAACTAGACTGATATAATTATACTACAATGTACACATATGCCGATGTATCTATATGCATATACATAGTGATGTGTATATGTATATACATGTGTATATATGATTATTGCTGATTTTAAGCCCCTTCCTTTGGACAGAGTGGAGAAGGTGAGCCTTTCACTGGCCTCTCCTTTGGATAACAAATACCTTTGGCTTTGGGACCTACTGAAATCAATACCTTATAGGCAAAATATGGAGACAAGACACATTTTGAAAGTCATCCTTTCTCAGGCTTTGTGTTGCGCTGATTTTCTTCTTGAATTTTCTAATATACACTAATTCCTTATTTCATCCACCTGACCAGACCTGTGAGGTCTGCACATGATAAAAGCAACACAACAACATTACAGCCACCTCACTCGTTCATCTTAATGATCTTCAGGCTTCGTGCATTTTTAGTTGACTTTTACCCACACAAATGATCAACCAAGGAACTCACCTACCCCTCTGCTCGACGCTCCTGGACATTACCAAAAACGGATTTCACGTGACTGTTCACAGGGATCACGCCAGCCCAGGGTTAACTGTGGCTCCTCATCCACAGTACTTTGACTCACATGCACTCATTAAAACCCTTGACTATGCCTGACTCAGGGGAACCAAGTAAGAAAACGATAACCAGCAGAAGATGGCAGTGAGAGGTGCCGCATGCCTCCTTTTATAGTCCCCATCAGCTCTGCAAGAAGTCACATTGGTTTTATCCTAGATGTTAGTATTTTCAGTCTTCCCTTTTTTTCTTGATCCACCTAACTAAATATTTGTGAACTTCGTCGAGCTTTCTTTCCAAAGAACCAAATTTGATTTAATTGATTTCTGTTGTGTTCTTTCCTGCCTCCTTTCAGCTTGCTGTAGGTTTAGTTGGTTCTTCCCTCGCTAGTTTTGTTCTGCTTCTGTTTGTTCCTGAGCAGTAGCAAGCTGACTGCAGCAGCATTTCAGGAGATTTTTCTTATATTTTGAAACAAACAGCAATGGCATCTATTAGGCCCTTACATTTCTAGAATTGCTTCTCGCCTTTCATTCTTTCTAGTAATTCTTTGCTTTCTGTCACTTTTTTCTTTATGTTTGTGTACATTAACTCTTTTTCTCTTGGAATGTTATGAATTATGGTGCAGAAATAGCAGGGAAAAGAGGCAGGCACTGAAAGCTGGAAAAGAGAGGAAAAGTTAGGTACTTATTAAAGATTCATAGTATCCTTTTTAAAAGAACATTATTTTTTCTTGATTTTTTTTAAAAAAAGATTTAGTTATTTATTTGGAAGGCAGAATTAAAGAGAGAGGAGAGACAGAGTGAGAGAGACAGATCTTCATCTGATGATTGAGTTCCCAAATGACGTCAGAGCTGGGCGACACTGAAAGCCCGGAGCTGGGAGCATCTGCCAGCTCCCCCACGTGAGTGCAAGGACCCCTCTGCTCTCCTGGGAGCACTGCCAGGTAGTTGAATCAGAAGTGTAACAGTCAGGACTCAAAATGGTACCCATATGGGTTGTAGCACTTCAGACAGCAAGTTAACCCACTGTGCCACGGTGCTTGCCCCTTTTGTTGTTTTTAAATGTTTATTGCTCCTGGCTTCATCTTGGCGGAGCCCTTGTCATCTGATGGAGAGATCTCTCTTCTTTCTCCCTCGATCTCTGTAAATCACTTTCAAATAAATAAACAAACAAACAAACAAAAAAAGAAAATTCTTTTAAAGGCATCCAATATGTTCCACATTCTTGCTGACAAAGATCAGTCAGCACAGCCAGAGGGAGTCTGATGCCTCCTCTATGGAGACAGCAGTGCTCTCTAACTCCAGAGAAAAGCACCAGACCATGTCTCACCTGACTTATCCGTAGAGTCTTCAAATTCCACAAGGAAAGAGTACCCGTTATTCCAGATGTGGAGGCAGGTAGCCGGATCATAAGAGATGGCCAGCGGTGATAAGCCGGGGTCGTAGACACTGTCCCTCCAGCGGATGTTGATAGGTGACTGCCGATCGCCCCCAGGCACGAGGTCCAGGCTCTCCCAGAGTGGATGCACTAGGAGAGCAATGCAGAGTGAGCCCAGCAGCGAGACCCCGTGCTCCCACCGAGGGCAAGCTGCCCAGAAACAGCAACTCAAGCCTTACAGGTTAGCCAGAGGAGGGCCTCCAGCGGCTGCCTGGAGTAGCACAACGGCAGGCCAGAGGGCACGGTGCAGAGCCCCAGCACTCTGCCCGACGGCCTGTGAGGCCAGCAGCACCCTCCAGGCTGCCGACTAAAGGCACCCACACCCAGAGCCCTCAGACCTGGGGCAATGGCCATGTGCATGCACACCTGCGCGCCCTGGGAATGCAAAGGCTCCCGAGGGAGTTCTCTCTGCACTGGTGCTTTGCTGCATCCCGGCTGCCCCCAGCAAGCTCTACAAAGTCCGCTGCAGTTACTGATCATGAGCAGACTACTGCCAACACAGGCGATGAGGGCAGAGCCTTGGGCAAGCGGACCCTCAGCCAAGACCGCCGCTGAGTGGTTGGCTGTTCTGGAGAAGCCAAGGCTGCCACAGGCCTTCTGCAGCAGGCTGCCCCACCTCAGTGTGCATGCTGGGTGCCCCCGCGCGGTGGTCACCTCTGACACTAGGGCTAGCAAACCCTGCCGGCCCTGGGCCCATGTGAACCCTGCTTGCGTCTGCGCAGTCCGCAGTCTGTCAGCAGCCCTGGAGGCATCTTGTGAGCAGGATGCAGACAACTCATCCCACACACGCACTGACGGTGCTAGGATGATTTTCTTCCACAAATACCACATCCCCATCGCAAGTCCCTGAACAATGCCAGCTGCCGTCCCGACAAGCCACACAGGCCTGCAGAGACATCTGGGCATGGTGAGCACGGCCCACGACGCACCACAGGTGGTCAGGATCCAGACCAACGGGAAAACGAGGACAGGCATCAAGGGGCAGAAAACACCATCACCCTCTGCCTCTCAGCGCACTGCTAAGATGAGGCTGCGGGGTTTAAAAGGCAGCTATTTGTTCACCCAGCCAAATTGCCTGTGTGTTTGTCGATCATTCCCCCATTTCCAGAGAAAGAAAACAAAGCACAAGCCAGAAATCCACATCTAGTCTACTTACAGAAAAGACATTCCTCTTCTTTCAAAAGTTGCTCCAAAGTCAAAGTTAAGGTCTTAGTCTTGGTTTGGTAAGCCTTTGGTTTTGCACCACTTAAGACTTGAAACTCTCTGAAGGCATCTAGATGGAGGGAGCAAGGCAGTCCCCTAAGGAAGGCCGTGCAATGTCTGCTGGGGCGGGGAGGGGGGGGTCGGCCAAACTGAGGGAGAGTATTACTGACATCTAGTGGACAGAAGCCAGCACTACAGCTTAAGCCCTGCAATGCCCAGCATGGTCAGCTCCTACAAGAATTATGCCCCAAATGTCGATAGTGTCAAGTTGAGAATTTCTGGGTTAGAACTAAAAGCTATGTGTAAGCTCACTAATTCACCTCCCAATAACACTACTCTCATCTGTGGAGAGGTCTCAACCTCTAAGGTTTTTCCCCCTTTTAGTATACAAGGACAGGAATTTATAGAAGTTTGTTTAGGAAATCTGAAATGGAAAATGTATATAAACTGGCACAGTGCCATCGTATTGCAATCTGCTTAGAACGTAAATTCCTGCGGGCAGGATCCACATCTTCCTCCTACTTTATTGCCCTGCAATGCCTTAGTAAATATGTGTTCTTTGAGTATTGATTATCTAACACAATTATGTTAATTTTTACATTTCTAGAAAACCCTAGAACAGCCTAGCTCCCCTCTGACATAATCACACTATGGCTGATTGGTGTCTTATGTGACTCAGAAGGAATGGAACAAGGAGCAGGTCCTTCAGACAGTGTCTTTGCTTACCCCTCTTTTCCGCTTCCTTCAGAAAATTGAATGTATCAAGTTTCACAACCATGCAAATGAGTCGCCAAGAAAATCAGACTCATTCATTCAATTGCTGTTTTATGATCATATTGTTCTACCAACTACCAGTTTTGCTTCCAGGATTTTCCCTTTCCTCCTACCCATTTCTCCTCTATTAACCCAGACCGTCCCCTGAAGAACGCCCGATTTCTGCCACAGCCTTGTTTTGTTAGAGATAAACTCGCATTTTTGTTCTCTTTGGCCCTCCTCTTTCTCTGGTTAAAAAGCAGATTGAAATAATTTCCTGGTGAGTTACTCATATTTCCCGTCAAAATAGAAAGATGAGTAAGTGTTCCCGTAGAGGTTTAACTTTTAGGTTTTTTTTTTCCATTTACAACTTTTTAAAAATTTATTTTCCCTTTATTTGAAAGCCAGAGAAGCAGAGAGTTTGTCCATCCACTCGTACACTTGCCAAATGCTGGGGCTGTGGCCAAGGCAGCAGGGAGCCTGAATTCTTTGCAGTTTGCCTGTGGGTGACAGGCGCCAGCACATGGCACACTCTCTGTTGTCTCCCAGGGTACGCCTGAACAAGAAGCTTCGTTGGCAGCACAGATCCTGGTCCTTGAACCAGGCACTCTTAATGTGGGCTCGAGTGTTGCGAATGGCACCTTCCCTGTGCCCAACACCCTTCTTTAAAGAGACCGTGACACTGTCAGGGTGCTGTCAAGAAGCTGTCAGTGACCCGCAGCTGATCAACACACTTTCAGGTTGAGGATGCGCTTGCTTTTAGTTCTTACGTATATGACGGCGCCCAGCTTTGACTGATGCTGTACTTCGGCACTGTCTTACAGCTAATCAGGGCAGCAGCAGGCTCTGTGTCTGCCAGGGAATTGCATTTTGGTGTACAGGCAACAGCTGTCTTCTCTTGGTCGAAGGGACAAGGAAGCCCTCCTAACCTAATCACCCCAACGGGCCCATGTATTAATACCTTCACTTTGGGGGTAAGGAGTTCAACATGTGAATTTTCCGAGAACATAATTATCGAGTCCATTGTAGTCACGTCTTTCTCCAGGCTCACTGTCATTTGGTTTCAGTAGGAAGATAAAAGTAGCCCATGTGCGGGGAAAGGGCCCTACCTAGCACTTCTTTTAAGCCTTGAACTATGGAGAGCTCAGCCCTGCCTTTGCCCTTTCGTCCCACCTCCTGCTCCACGAAATCAGTCTCCGCTCACTCAGCACAGGGCTGGCATGTACTATCTGTAGGTCTTGTGTTTGCTAGTCCACCTCTTCAGCAACATTTTGTCTAACTACCCTCTTATAACATGATCCCCCATATATTATTTTGAATCATATCACTGTGTCCTTCCCAACACGTATTACATGGGTAGAGTTAAGGTTACATGCACAGGTGTGTAAATATCTGCCTTCCCCTGCTCTGCAAGCCACCTGGCTTTCCATCAGTATCATAGATGGAATAAGTCCAATGGAGAGCATCAGGAAGGTCTGTGCTAGCTCTGTGTATGTGTGTCCCTCCAAAATACACATGCTGAAACCTAACCTACGAGGTGATGGTAGTAAGAGGTATGCTCTTTGGGTATTGATTGGGTCATGGAGGCAGAACCTTGATAAATGAGATTAGTGCCCTGCCAAAAGAGGCCTCCAGGAACTTCCTGGCCCCTTCTGCCACGAGGACACAGCAAGAAGTAGCTGTCTTGAAAGCAGAGAGCAACAAGCTCTCACCCAACACCTAATCAGCTGCTGCTTTCTCCATGGGCTTCCCAGCCCCCAGACCTGGGAGCAATGAATGGGTGTTGTTGGAAAATTACAGGAAGATCTTCCCTCTGCTGATTCACTCCCCAAGTGGCTGCAACGACCAGAGCTGAGCCAATCTGAACCCAGGAGCCAGGAGCCAAGATCCAGGAGCCAGGAGCTTGTTCCGGGTCTCCCACACAGGTGCAGGATCCCAAGGTTTTGGGCTGTCCTCTCTTGCTCTCCCAGGCCACAAGTAGGGAGCTGGATGGGAAGTGGAGCTGCCAGGATACAAATTGATGCCCATATGGGATCCTGGCGCATGCAAGGTGAGAACTTTAGCCACTCGGCTACCATGCCGGGCCCACATTTCTACTTCTTATCAACCTATTAAATCTAACTCATCCTTACCTTGCCCATGACTAACAACCTAGTCGAGGCTATGTGATCACAGATTTCACAGAAAGCTTTGGACGGCTTCTTCTCCTCTTATGTTCCCTTCTTAAGTATTCTGTCACTTGGCAGTTTTTCTAGCTTACGTACCTTCACATTTCACCTGTCTGTCCAGCAACTTCTGCATCCAAGTGCCTAAGTCTTCCTCTTTGAACCCATCTCGCTTAGCTGGTCCCATTTTACTCCCTTCTTCCCAAATGTTGGCCTCCCATGCTACTTTTCTGGTCATGTGTCTCTCTTTGGCCTGCTATTCCTTTGTCATGATACTGCACCTGTCATGCTGTTCTTACAACTATGCACCTATACAGACGTACCTCCACTTGTAGTGTGCTGAAATACCCCTCATTCTCCTCACCGTCAGTACAAGTGTCTTCTAGTTCAAGGCTTATCTTCATATTGATATTTTCTCCAATCACTCTAATATTTCTTCTCCCACACTCCTACTGCAAGCCTTCTCACTTCATCCAACGCTCAGCCATTCCTTATGCAATGTGTATTTGCTTTATTTGCCCAAAGGATTTGTGTACTGCACCTTTTCTGTGGCCGCCAGGGCTGAAGTTAGCTGCTCAAACAGAGCAAGCCAAACCAGTCTCCCTACCCTTTGCTCACTCCTATTGTCTGCTTGATTCCAAATGCAACCTAGGTTCCTCATCAGATCTGCCCTTTTTTTTTTTTTAAAATTCTTCCAGGCTTTCAGAGCTTGTTCAAGCCGCTTCCCTGACACTTCTCCCTGTATAAGCATCCCTTCATCCGCTCGCGGTCCTCAGCAGTCATTCTCTCTAGATCTGAGCTTTCCGATACGGCAGAGACCCTCTGTGGCCTGTCTAGGTGCGATGTGCGATCCGTGTGGGACCCAAGCGACTCTGCAGACATGGTACAACATAAAGAATGTGAAACATTCATTTCCAGGGCCTGATGCTGTGGCGTATCAGGTAAAGCCACGGCCTGTGGTGCCAATCCTCTGGCCCACTGCCCACTCATGCTGGGTACTTTTCTCTGTGTGGGGCAACCTATGCCCTCAGGTGGACGTGGGTTTTATGCCTGCTTGCTCATCTTTTGAAAAGATTTATGTATTCTTGTCTTTGTACATAAGAGCCTAGAATAAAAAAAAGTACCCCACCCACATCGATATTTTAGATGAGTTTGGATAAATAAAACATATCAATAAGACTAATTTTACCTGCTTATTTGTACTTCTTTTTTTAAAAAAAGATTTATGTATCTTTATTGAGAAGGCAGATTTACAGAGAGGAGAGACAGAAAGAGCTTCAATCCACTGGTTCACTCCCCAAGTGGCCGCAACATCCAATCCAAAGCCAGGAGCCAGGAGCCTCTTCCGGGTCTCCCATGTGGGTGCAGGGTCCCAAGAGTTTGGGCCGTCCTCTGCTGCTTTCCCAGGCCACAAGCAGGGAGCTGGATGGGAAGAGGAGCAGGCGGGATATGAACCTGCACCCACATGGGATCCCAGCACATGCAAGGTGAGGACTTTAGCCACTAGGCTACTGTGCCAGGCCCAATTTTACTTCCGAAAGTATGGTCATTACAAAATACAGAATATGGGTCCCGAGTGATGGTTCAGTGGTTGAATCCTTGCCTTGCAAGCACTGGTATCCCGTATGGGTGCTGGTTCATGTCCCGTGTACTTCATTTCATATCCAGCTCCTTGCTTGTGGCCTGGAAAGCAGCTGATGATGGCCCAAAGCCTTGGGACCCTGCACCTACGTGGGAGACCTGGAGCAAGCTCCTGGCTCCTGGAATCGGACAAGTTCAGCTCTGGCCATTGTGGCCACTGGGCAGTGAGCCTGAGGATGGATCTTTCTCTCTGTCTCTCCTTCTCTCTGCAAATCTACCTTTCCAAAAAAAAAAAATCTTTTTTTAAAAAAAAGAAAATACAGAATTAATTACCTGGCTCATATGTGTAGCTATGTTATCTACTGGATAGCACTGCCCTAGAGCTTTATTTGCTTTTTATTCTGTGCCTTGCCATGCACTGTCCTTTTTCTTGCGATGTGCTATTTCCTCACATAATTGAAGGCCTTTTTGCAGATTTGGGCCTTTTTGCAGTGTCCCCACACACAGGATCCTGCACAGCACCTAGGTGAGGATGTCACAGAATCACAAACTGCCTTGTGCAAGTATCAGGGCCAGAAAAAACACCTTGCTGGCTGGGGAGTTGGTTAGCAGCTCCCAGCACAGGAGATTAAAGGCCACATTCCTGATGAGGCCCAGGGCTCTGGGTCAGCCCTAGGCAGCTGAAGATAACCCTGGGGCCACTGGTTCTCTAGGGACTCATGGTTTATTGAGCCTGTTTGAAAGTTGCTAAAAAAAAAAAGTGGGGCATCCTGAGCCCCAAGATCTTAAGGCTTATCAGAGTGATTCGTGAAAATACCACAAAACAAGTTTTTAATATTATTACTCTGTAGGCTTATCATATCAATTGGAGAAATAATAGAAGTGCTTTCTACCACATTTCACTCACAATACAGATCAGTGATGGTAAATAGAACTCTGTCTGACGATGGCAATGCCCTATGTGGTAAGTGCTAGGGAAATGTGATTGGACACTTTTTAAAGAAATGTATCGTGCATGCACACACTGACATGGGACTAGTGGCTACATTTGGTACAGTGCCTTTCTAGTCCAAGTTATGCTAAAATGTTTCTTTTCCTTTTCAATGTAGGATATCATGAACATTAAGAATCTTGGAATAATAATCGGTCTTGTACCATTTGTATTCTAGATGATACTCTTTTATATTTCATTAAGTCAAGAAGTGTTAAATTGTTACATTTACTTTCCTAGAGCTATGACCTCATGCCTAAATTCTTTTAAGTGATGAACAGGCTAAATTACATTAGATGATACCCTGAGTGAAACTGATTTTATTTCTGTCGTGATTGAGCGGTGCATGGTCTACAAGTCCCTCAGGTTAAACCAGTCCAGAGTTCCTGAGTCCGCTGTGAGATAACAGGGAGCAGCCAGTGAGTCCCTCCTGAGGGAGCTGGAAAAGCAGAGGCACAAGCCCAGAGCACAAGACTGTCTAGAAATGCTGCTTTACAAAATGCTGCAATATCTGATTCCACTGACTCCTTCTTTTGCTTCACCTCATCTTAAATGGCCATGTTTCAACATCAGGCTTTGCGCCAATGAAGGTGAGGATGATGATGATGATGGCGGTGGTGGTGCTACTGGTGGCTACAGCACCCGAAATGGCTGGCGTGACTGAGTTTCTAACCTTCAACAAACTCGGGTCATTGCTGCGCACACATGTACATTAGAAACAGTGAGTACCGCCCTACAGGTGTTCACACGCACCTCCGGAACATAGGACATGCTTAGCGGCCCTGGGCGGCCACGACTCTAAGATCTCCTGGGTAAAAATAAGTCAAGACAATGTAATATGCCAAAAGCAAAATCAAAGCGGGACTATACCCTGGTTTCCCCAGTAATCTACAAACAAAATCCTGTTTTTGATGTGGGAAATTAAGTGAAGCTGCCACCCCACACAAAGCCACCATTGTTTGGATTCTGTCCGCTCTAAATGGAGTAAACAATCTTAAAAACTTAAGAATACAGGCATTGAGACATTTGAGTTCATCTTGCTGTTAAAATTTTTTAAATAGCAAAACTTTACCAACTAGACAAATATGACTAATCTGTTCCATTTGCAGCCTTAGACCACAAAATGCCACTGTTTAGAATGAGCCAGTGTGGGAAGGGTGTGGCCATGCCAACAGGAAGCCACACCCAGCAACTAGAAATGTATTATGCCTCTGGCCAGATTATATGAATAATGAAAACACAGTCAAGGTTGAGAGAAGCTAACCAAACTTAGAAAAATATTTCTTTATGAAGTTGCTTCAAGATTCGGATTTAGCTAGATAAATATTAGTAATCTACAAATCTTGTATTCTTATCCATTCTTTTCATTTTATACATATGGTGATCAAAGAGAATAAACATCAGTAAGAACACATTTTGAGCTACCTTTTGAAAACTCAGGAAACTGTTTTTCAATAATGGAAAACATGAAAAAAATCTGCTTTAATAATATACTTAACCACTTCATCTCTCTATAACCTCAAACTCACTATCTTTCCCCATCATTATAATGCATCTTTTAAAAAAAGATTTATTTATTTTTGTTGGGAAGGCAGATTTACAGATGGAAGGAGAGACAGAGACAAATATCTTCCATCCGCTGAATCACTCCCTAAATGGCCGCAATGGCTGAAACTAAGCTGATCCGCAGCCAGGAGATTGTTCCAGCTCTCCCACACGGATGCAGGTCCCGAGGCCCTGGGCCATGTTTAACTGCTTTCCCAGGCCACAAGCAGGGAGCTGGGTGTGAAACGAAGCAGCCAGGACACGAACCGGCACCCATATGGGATGCCAGTGCTTGCAAGGCAAGGATTTAGGCACTGAGCCAACAGACTGAGTCCATTATAATGCTTCTTCTTCTTTTTTAAAAGATTTATTTGCTTCTTTTTGCTGGAGGGTCAGATACACAGAGAGGAGGAGACAGAGAGGAAGATCCTCCATCTGTTGATTCACTCTCCAAGTGGCCACAATGGCCAGAGCCAAGCTGATCTGGAGCCAGGAACCAGGAACCAGAAGCCTGTTCCAGGTCTCCCACATGAGTGCCAGGGTCCCAAGTCCTTGGGCCGTCCTCCACTGCCTTCCCAGGCCACAAGCAGGGAGCTGGATGCGAAGCAGGCCACTGGGATTAGAACCAATGCCCATATGTGATCCTGATGTGTGCAAGGTGAGGACTTTAGCTGCTAGGCTACTGTGCTGAGCCCCATTATAATGCTTCTTAACCAGGGGTCAATTTTGTGCCCCACAGCTTGTTTGGCAATTTTATAAAGACTTTTGATTATTACAAGTGTGTGTGTGTGTGGGCAGGGGGGCGCTACTGGCATCTTACTGTGTAGAGGTAATTGATGCCATTAGCCAGCTTATAGGCTAGTCCCTAAGAGCACAATGAGCCACTGCCAACGTGAGAACAGCAGCGGAGGAGGACGCCTGCCCCGTGCACAGGTGGGCAGTCTGTTTTCTTCCCAGGAGGGGAACCAAGTGCAGGAGGTCTGAGGGAAAGCCATTGTGTGCCTTACTTGATATTTTCAGCACAGTATACACTTGCAAGCTGCTCAGCTAGAATGAACTCTGTGCTTCCTAACTCGGGATGGAATATTCTGGAATGTGAAGTTACTGAACTGTTTGCAGGCATTAATACGTAACTTTCAGAAACTTATGGTGCACAGAAGGAGTTTGCAGTGAGTGGAATTAAACTGATTGAAAAAGCATTTGCTAACATGAAACAGTAAATAACAGATTCCAAAACATGTGGGCTTGGGCCAGCCTCCTTGGCCAGTTTCTATAGGATATCATATTAACATTCTCAAATTGGCCAAGTAAGACCTTTCAATACTTTGCTTTGACAGATCAAAGGAGAAACAGTTACTCTCACAGTTCTTGGGGTCTAGAATTGCAGACTGCAACGGCAGTGACATCGTAGCCACCGATGCTTAATCCCCGTGATTACGATGCAACCAGCATGCCTTTATGGCTCTTTAAGAAAGAGGAGTACTCACAGGTTCGGTTCCGGGACTTGTACGTGCATGTGTAAAGGCTGCATGACCTCACCAGCAGCAACTCGGGTATCTGGAACCTTCTCCTCAACAGTTTGCATGGAGTCGCTTGAAGAATGACCCGCAGGCCACTCAGCACCAGCATCTTCAGCTTAAAACCTCAATCGGTCCCAAATAATTTGCAGAAACCTAATAACATGGAGGGAAGAGGGCAGAAGAGAAAAAGTGTAAACACCACAGATTGAAACTCCCGAGAAGGACAATGTTCAGAGGGGAGGACACACCCCGAGGCGGGGGAAGGGCAGGCAAGTCATCAGTTTATTCACTCTTGTTGTTCAAACTCACAGGGCTTCTCAGCAGAAGGCAGGGCCAGGACAACTGACTCATGTGCGTAGCAATTCCCCTGGGGTTGTCAAATACTAACGGTCCAGAGAAAAGCTTCTCATGGCTCACATGGATGAAGACTGTGTGCAAAACAAAATGAAAAAGGAAATGTACTCCGTGCGATTGCAACATCCAACATGGCTGTTTCTCAATATATATATTTTTATATTTATCTATTTACACACATATTTAAATACACATAGATTTCCAAATATATTTGAAAGGCAGAGAGAATGGAGAGACAGAGATCTTTCATCTGTTGATTCATTCCTCAAGTCCCCACAACAACCAGAGGTGGGGCTGGGATTCAATTCAGGCGTCTCATATGTGTGGCAGTGGCCCAGCTACTTGCACCATCATCAGCCACTACGTGTCCCAGGACGAGCAGCAACAGGGAGCTGGAAATGAGAGTAGACTTAGGACTTGAGCGTCTGCACCTGGATGCGGGGTATACACGCCCCACGTAGCATCTCAGCTGCTACGCCGAACATCTGTCCCATCAGAGCTTCTACAGGTAGAAAGGATACAAACATGAAAGCTCATCCCAGGTAGCCTGAAGAAAAACAATCACCCACATCTGGACAGCTAAGAAAAATCCGAGCTACCTCCTGCCAAAACAGCCATGGGCAGTTCTGAAATCTGAGTTAAAATACAATCCGTGACTCAGCTGTAACCTGATGGCCCTCAAACATGGGAAAAATGAACACAGCTAATTCTGAACTCTCCCTCTCTACTGCTCATAGAGAGAGTCTCAGAAGGCATTCCTTTCCAATTTTGGTGTTCCAAATGTATAGGCATACCAAGGTTGAACACATACTAACTTTGACCCCAATCTAACAAGGCTTGATCCAGTTTTCTTGATAACTCCTATTTTGGTACCAACTGACAAACAAGTTCTGAAATTAAAAACATAAATAAAATCTTTTTTTCTTGATTACACATTTGTTCCACCGTAGACTTTGAAACATTGAGTGTGATTACTTGAGATGCATTTAGACAGATGTTTGGGACACTGTGTAGCTGCAGGGCCAGGTGGCCTCACCCTGTTGATTTCACAATCTCCCGTCCATGTGTGTTCCTGCCTGAGTCCCAGCCACGTGGGCTTTAAATCTTCCAACTCACATCACTGCCTCCAGCCTGTGCTGAGACCAGCCTTCCTCCATCTGGGCCTGGCTCATTCTCACCTACCTCTTGGGGGCTCCCTCCAGTGTGGTTGCTCAGAGCCTCTTGGCCCATGTGCTCACCAGGTTAGGCCAACATCCTCTTCCTGGGCATGTGCCTGGGCTTTCTCTCAGGTGATAAACTTGATGAACAAGGTGCAGACTTGACTGGAAGTGGACTTATATGACTCCACTCCTGTTAACATCTCAGTCCCATATTGGGAAGGACTGTGTCTGTTTCAGTCACAGCTATGTCCTAGAGTCACGGCACCAGGTACACAGTGAGTGGACCTGGCACACTACTTACATGACCTGAGGGACTTCCTTGGTGATAGAGAAGATGTTGATGTCCGTTTCAAGAACCAGGACCTGTGATGTGGCTGCCAGCATGCTGTGGGCTAGTATTAGTTTTTCTTTTTATTTATTTTCCTGTATGCCACCATCACCCATTTGTAGCAAATTTTGTACATTTAAAACACTTTTAATAGCTGCCCTTTAAGAGGAAAGGCTCACATGCTACTTGATAGCATCTGAAAAATCCCCAAGGCTGCCTGGTCCAAGAGGAACCTACTTGACAATGAACTTAATCTAGTCTCACAGGGAAGGAATTTGGCCAGGAAGCATGCTCATTTCAACACTTTTGGTTTTCCCTTGGTACTGTGTTGAATCCTAGGATGCAAAGGTTATCCAGATCATAGCAAAAAAAATGAAGTCCTAGTATATGTCATAGCATATAGGTACCATGAAAATTTGGTGCTAAGCGTAAGAAGCCACGTAAAAAATCATGTATGAATCTCGGGTCTCAAGACCACTACTGACTAAACAAGAAAAAGAACATGCTACCATCTGTTTTTGTTGCATAAAAAAAAGTTGCAGCGAAGGGCTAACCTTGTGGCAAAACGGGTAAAGCAACCACCTACAATGCCAGCATTCCATACGGGCACTGGTTTGTGTGCCAGCTACTGCAGTTCTGGTCCAGCAGAGGATATCCTGAGTGCTTGGCCCTGGGCAACACATGAAGACCCAGAGAAAGCTTCATCCTGCCCAGCCATTGGGACCATCTGGGTAATGACCAGTGGAAAGAAGATTCTCTCTCGCTGTCACGCCCTCTGTAACTGTGACTTTTAAATAAATAAATCTACCCCACTTCTGGGAATATATCCAAAGGAAATGAAATCTGCATATGATAAAGGGATCTGTCATCCTATATTTACAGCACCACAATCTACAATAGGAAAATCATGGAAACAATCCAGATGCCCATCAGAAGAGGAGTGGATAAAGAAACCGTGGTACATCTACTCTATGGAATACTACTCAGCCATTAAAAAAAAAGAAAGAAAAGAAAAGAAATTCCACCATTGCAACAAAATTGCTCAGTGACATAAGCCAATCCCAAAAGGACAAATATCATATGCTCTGTCTGATATGAAGCAACCTTCCTGCAAGATACAAGATGAAACTCTTAAATGTATCTTGACAATAGGATTCTGGACTTTATACCATTGTCTAAACCTACAGTGTCAGCACACACTTAAGTAGCAGAGTGATGGACTTGTGACTGTTGCTGAGGGACTAAACTGTTGTTATAAAAACAATGAGGGACGGGGGGAGTGGGAGAGGGGGGAAAGGAAATCCCTGAGCCTAAAGAAATCTATCGTGAAAAATAATGGAAAAAAATCTTTAATGCAGTAAAAATAAAATCTGCTTTTTAAAAAATGGTAAGGAGATTTACATGTTTACCTAAATGGGACATTAAAATGCATACATATATCAAAACATCATGGGGTGCCCCATAAACATGTACAGTTTCTATGGTTTTGTTAAAATTGTTAACATACATATATTAATTAAAAGAAACACCGTTGTCTACCCTTTAATGTCAAAGGAAATCGATAATTAAATGCTAAGTTAAATGGAAGACACTTGGATTTGTGAACTCATGCGCAGTGAAGATTTTCTATTGAGTCTGAGTGCTTTGAAGATTGAAAAATCCTGCTCAGCATGAGTGACTATCAGAAAGCAATTAAAAGCCACCTTACAAGTCACAACTGACAAATTTGGGGGGGGTCGTTGGTTGTAAAATAAAATGTGCTGTTTTGGGGAAAAATCAAATGCATTAAATTCTCAGAATAGGGAAATCAACAGGGCAAAAAGTAGCTGGGTGGCTACTAGAGGCTGAAGGGCAGGGGAAGTGGGAGTGACTGCTTAGTGGGTGTGGGGTTTCTTTTCCGAGTGATGAGAATGCTTTGGAACTAAATAGCATTGGAAGTTGCACAACATATGCCACTGAATAGTACACTAAAAGGACTAATTTCAAGTCATGAATTTCACTTCTCCACTTCCCATCCAGCTTGTGGCCTGGGAAAGCAGCCAAGGATGGTCCAGACCCTTGAGACCTGCACCCGCAAGGGAGACCCGGGAGAAGCTCCTGGCTCCTGGAATCAAATAAGCTCAGCTGCGGCCATTGCAGCTATTTGGGGAGTGAACCAGCAGATGGAAGATCTTTTTCTCTGTCCTTTTCTTTGTAAATCTGCCTTTCCAGTAAGTAAGTAAATAAATACATGTTTAAAACAAAAAGAAAAATATGCTTTTTTTTTTTATAATCTATTTTATTGTGTTGTTGACAATCTTTACATAGTTAATTACAGTTAAAGAAAGAAAAAGAAAAGAAAAAAAAAAGGTTCAGGGGGATAGGGAAGTGGGTAATACTATTATGTCCACATTGTTTCCATCTTGTATCTGAGGTAAAGGGGGATATTGAGGGGGAAGCCCCACCCAGTTTCCCGCCCACCCCGAGTCCCGGATGAAAAATATGCTTAAAAAATAAAAGGGAGCAGGCCACAACACAGTGCCAGTCCTCCCCCAGATTCTGCCTTCTGCCCTCCAAAGGAGAACTTTCAGCACTGGGGCCTAAATGGGTGTGGGGAGGATGAGGAAGCAAAGGCTCAACAAGAGCAACTGAAGGGGCAGTAAAGACATCTTTGACTTGCACACGTGATCTTTATTTCTTCAAAGCCACTTTCCAGTAAACAGTGTGAGTCATAAAAAAGAATCATGGTCCCCAAAGCTGCAGAGCAAGGAAGCAAGCTGTGGTTTTCTCCTCTGCTCTTCATGCACATGCTTCCTCTGAATTGGCTCTTCCCTGTGCCGCTGTCCTTGACCTTGCTCCATCAGAGCCAGAGGAGACCAGGCTCCATCCAAGTAAAGGGAGGAATAATCACACCTGGCAAGCATTGTGTGCATGGAAGCAGGAAGCAGAGCTACTTCCCGTCACTACCCTCCATTGAGGGATCCCTGCAGAATTCTGGCTACCAGCAAGCCGGCCGCCTAGAGAAGCATTGTGCAAGCCTTTGGACCTGATGTTCTGTACTTAACGTGAGCATCAGGTTGCTGGTATACATTGGCCTCTTGGCAAGGCAAAGCTGCATAGCCACCACCTGCAAGGAGACTGGTAGGAAGTCCATGAATCCCAATAGAAGTGTCCCATGAAGGAGGCACATGTGCCACAATGTGTCTTATTTCACATATGCAAAGGACCTATGCACCTGGCAAATGAGAGCTGACATCCCAGGTGGGTGCCTGTTCAAGTTCCGGTTGCTCCACTTCCGATCTGGCACTCTGCTAATGGCTTGGGAAAGCAGATGGCTCAAGCCTTTATGTCCCTGAACCCATGTGGGAGACCCAAAAGAAGCTGCTGGCTCCTGGCTTTGGCCTGGCCCACCCCCAGACAGTTGTGGCCATTTTGGCAGTGAACTAAAGGATGGAATAGCTCTCTTTC
Organism: Ochotona princeps; assembly: GCF_030435755.1. Taxonomy (NCBI): domain Eukaryota; kingdom Metazoa; phylum Chordata; class Mammalia; order Lagomorpha; family Ochotonidae; genus Ochotona; species Ochotona princeps. Next base: position 438,992 of record NC_080865.1, on the reverse strand, counting down.
TCTCTTCATTTTCCTCCTTCCCTCCTTCCTTCCCTATATCACAGTCTTTCAAGCAAATGAAAGAAATACATATTTGTAAAGATATGCAAAAGTTTGACTCAGGATTTCAAGCATAGACTGGAGGTAACTTTCCACAGATTATCTTGATAGTGTCTTGAGCCAAATGGTAACACCTTGTTTTTAAATACTTTCTTCTGTTTATTGAAAATAATTATTTTATTTATTATTTTATTTTTTGTTTTTATAAGACATTTATTTTATTTTTGATGATGCTTACATAGTTGAAAAGGATGCTCACCCATGTGGACCACTGATTAGGGTGGAGAGGGTCTAGGACTGGGGCAAAGTAGATGAGATGATTGATTCCAATCTCCTCTTTTTTCGCCTGTATCTGGGGAAAGGGAGACGAGAATTGGGATTCTCCCAGCAGCCCAGCTGCATCAGTACCTGAGGGTATGGGACAACCACTTGATGTCATCCCAGGGTCCCTGATGTGGAGTATGTTCTGAGGGTACTGCTTAAGTGATTTTGATATTTCTGAGCTGCTATTGATTTCTAAACTCAGTTAATTGAGTAGGTTTACAAAATAATAGGCCATCAGCCACCACAACTCAAAATCTGATTCTGCTACCTTAACCTTTTAGTATGGAAATTTTCTGACTTCTAAAAATACAGCCAGCCCTCCCATTCACCAGTTCCACATCCATGGAGTCAACTGCCCATGGACCACAAGTGTTCAGAGACAAAAACTGCATCTAGAAATGAATAGATTTGGCTCTTTTTCTGGTCATTATTCCATCAATAATACACTATCACAACCACTTACAGAGCTCTACATCGTATTGTCTCAGGATGGTTTCCCCTGTTTGGACGGATATGCCTAGGCTGTGTACAAACACCACAGCATTTTATACCAGGGACTTCAGCATCGCCAGATTTTGGTATCCTAAGGAGGTCCTGGAATCAGTCCCCACCTATACCAAGCGACAAGTATAGAATGAGAATATTATAGCAAACCACCTATGTTTGCAATAGTCCATTTCAATTATTATTTATTCATGGCTCATCGTGCTTTATTCATATGCACCCCCCATTTCACCTCTCCAGGTTATTTTGAAGCAAATCTCAGACATAATTATCAATGTATCCATGACTATAGTTTTCATAGGCAAATATCCTGTTAATTAAAACTTATCTGTATGAAATAGCTTTTAGTGATAGTTTATTAAGAATGTAAAGCTATTAGATTTTTTAAACTACAAAAGCAAATAAACTTGGTAATCTGATAATGTGTCTCAGTGCCTACCTAACCTTCAGTGTAACCACTTCTACTGCACTTCTTTCATGTTATTTCCATCACAGGCTAAACCTCTCGTTGCAGCATCCCTTGTGGGTGCTGGTTCTAGTCCTAGTTGCTCCACTTCCCATGCAGCTCTCTGCTTGCGCCCTGGGAAAGCAGTGGAGAATGGCTCAAGGCTTTGGCCCTTGCATCTGTGTGGGAGAACCGAAGGAAGCTCTGAGTTCCTGGCTTGAGATCACCTCAACTCCAGCCTTTGTAGCCATCTGTGGAGTGGACTAGTAGATAGAAGACTCTCTGTTTTCCTCCTTATCTCTCTGTAAATCTGCCTTTCAAATAATAAATAAATAAATCTTAAAAACGGCAGTATTCTCTTTCTAATGCACTCCACCCCTTAATCAAAAGCAATGGTGCACTAATACGAAAATTAAAGTCATGCTCTTTTCTACTGAAAACTTGCAATTTATAAGGCAAAGCTATTTAAACAGATACTTTGCTTTTTAAAACATGTGGTAAGATCAACATTGTATTTATCATTTTAACTAACTTTAAGTGTGTAAAATCAATGGTATTAAAAATACTCACAATATTGTATAATCATGGCCATCCTGTATACCCGAACGTTTTTCGTCATCACTGAAATATACAAGTTTCTGCCCCTCCCCAGCTCCTGGTGACCTCTAATCTGCTGTTTGTCTCTATATCTTTGCATATTCCAATATTTCACCTAAATGAAATCTTAGAATATGTGTTCTTTGGTAGCCAACTCATTTTACTTAGCAAAAGTAAGCAGATATTTCTTAATCCCAGCTGGGAGGGGATGCTAGTCTTGGTGTCCTGCAATGAGAATACAGGGGCAGGGGACTCTTCATTTTCAGAAGGGGGTGACACCTGAAGTATGTGTCATAGGAAAGGGACAATTTCAACAGGAACTGCCAAGGCAGAGGAATGGACAGGGCAAATTTCAGGGGTAATGAGAACATCGACAGTGGGAGGAGGTATTTTGGTCCCATAGTCAGAGAGCTCAGCTGTGGTTGAAATAAGCAGAGCTTTAGATTTGTTCAAAACATTCCAGTGTCACAGGGGTAGCTGCAAGCAAGTGTTAAAGGAGTCCTAAGTTTGCTTACACTCCAGCTGGAAAGAGATTTAGTAATATTAGGGATGATAATGCCAGCTGGATGTACACGCCCCCAAAGGACGCGCTATCTCTACCTTCAAAGGAAGTTTGATAACACAAGGCCTCCAGCATGCTGGCCAGCCACAAGAACTGTATAAACAGATAAAGGGCCAGGGCACAGGATCCTGCTCAAGAGGCTGTAAGAAGGTGTTAGCATGGCACCCAGAGAAGGCTGGGTAAGTGACACTTGGCCTTACTCCATAGGTAGCCATGGGGAAAAGCACCAGTGAGGCTGAGCTGGCATGGCAGGGCTGTGCTCACAGGTGAGCCATCTGAGACACGTGCCTATTTTTCACGATGGTGACAACAGACCACAGCATGGTTGGGGACAGGCGAAGAGCGGAACCAGGAGAGTCAAGCAAGGGATTGTCACCTTAGCCAACCTTCAGCCAGTGCTTTTACTTGGTCTCCAGGCTCACCGGGGAAACCAAGCACAGAGCCTGTCCCGGGGGCTTGCATTCCAGCAGGATGTGTGACATATCGGCAACCGTAACAAGCAAGTGACCGGGCCACACAGACTACATCCTGATCCAGGGAAAGGGCAGCTTGCGTCCACTGAGGATGGGCTTTCCATTTCTAAATAAACTTCAGGAGAGGCCTCGCTGAGAAGTGGAAACTGAAGCAGTGTTTGGAGTGTTAGGTAGGAAGTTGGCAAGCAGCCTGCGCATGTGCAAGCATCAATAGAGGCTCTGACAGGAAGCAGAGCCCCGGGATGCAGAGTCCTGCCCAGATCCTGTTAACCTTTGCAGGTGGTCTCAGCCTTTCCTCCAAGGAAAGTTCCCTAGAATCTTCTCTGTTAAGTACCAAACTGGTCACCCAGCCTGGGAACACTGGGCAATAAAACTGGGGAAGCCCCTCTGCCTGGAGCCCGTGGGCTGCCCCGTCTGAGGGCGCTAAGTACTGAAACCTTGGGAGGCGTTTGACCTGATTCACACTGAGTAAGTCATTCACACTCAGCAAACCCTCTGCCCAGGAGAAGAGGGAGGAGGGAAAGGAGAAGCAGCAGAACTGGCTCTATTCCCTAAAAAGCCTCAGCGTGAGAACAGACTGCCTGCTCAACTGGCAGCTCTCTCCCAAGTCGCCCACCTGGCCTGCAGGCGCATTCTCCCCACTGAACCATGTCACCGTGCTTGCCCCCCGCTGAATGAGTGGGCACCAGATTCTGTCTAAAGAGCTGCCCATCCATGCCGATGGATGTCCCAGCCCATTAAACCTGGCTACCTTGGTTACCACTCCTCTCTGTCTCACGCCTGAATTTATTCTAGTGTGAAAAAACAAACCTGGTCCACTCATTTCTATTAATGAAACGACTTAAGGAGGTGGAGAGTTGGTTACTTGGCTATCTAAGTGGGAAAGACTGGCTGTTCAAAGACCTTGAAGCAGGAGAATATTTAGCACATTCAATGGAAAGAGGTCGAAATGGCAGAGATGAAGCAAACCAGAAGGAAGGTAGGAGGAGGTGAGGTTCAGAGATAATGGACCCCTAGATGGATCAGACTTTCAAGCCATTGCAAGGCTTCTAGAAGTTACAGTTTCTCAGCTTTGACACTGTAGACGTTTTTGATCACACCACTCTTGGTTGTAGGGGCTCTCCTGTGCGTTGTAGGCTCTTGGCAGCACCTCAGCTGGCCAGCGCTAACAGATGCCTGCAGTATCTGGTATGAGAGGTGTGAACACAAAAAAATATTTTCAGACATTGCCACACATCCTCTGGTTGCCCCAGGTTAAGAACCACTGCTCCGGGCCCAGCAGCGTGGCCTAGCTGCTAAAGTCCTTGCCTTGAAAGCCCTGGGATCCCATATGGGCGCCCGTTCTAATCCCAGCAGCTCTACTTCCCATCCAGCTCCCTGCTTGTGGCCTGGGAAAGCAGTCGAGGACGGCCCAATGCATTGGGATCCTGCAAACACGTGGGAGATCCGAAAGAGGTTCCTGGTTCCCGGCTTCGGATTGGCGCGCACCGGCCCGTTGCGGCTCACTTGGGGGGGGAGTGAATCATTGGACGGAAGATCTTCCTCTCTGTCTGTTCTCCTCTCTGTATATCTGACTTTGTGATAAAATAAATAAATCTTTAAAAAAAAAAAAGAAAAGAACCACTGCTCCAAGTGAAACGGGGACATATAGAGCTTTTTTACAAAAAAAATCAACAGTCTGATTTATACTTTTTAAAAATTATTCTGTCTGCTCTTATTAAAAATTGTCTTGGGGTGGAGGAAAGGGATGGAGAAGACTATTTAGAACATTCCAGAGATCTATACTAGGGATGTCACAGTAGAGGTGGTAGAAACAGTTGGGTTTTGGATATATCATGTAAAATGTAAACGAAAAGAGTTAAACATCGGTGGAAGATTCTTGGCCTTAACAACTGGAAGGACAGAGTTGCTATGATGAGGTAAGGAAAACGGTAGAGCAGAAAGAACAGAAATCGGTATCTCAGACTAGTGGGCATGCAGAGTGGGGAATGCAATTCCAGTGATTCAACTCGATATAATAAAGCACTCACCCAGGCACTGATGGGAGAGATGAACAAGATACTTATGTTCAACAGACAGTTATATTGATTTTTTGGAAAAAAAAAATTAGAAGGGAGTAGAAGGTATGTCTATGATTTTTATGGCTGAAGTGATGTTGGCGTCACCGCAGCAGTGAAGGCCGAACCTGGCCTGAGGAACAGGGAAGGGAAAGACGGTTGCATGGGATTTGCCAATGGGGCCGTTGAGAGGAGGGGCCCAAGTGGGAGTTGGCGATGTAGTACTCAACTGCAGTTGGAGACAGAAGGTAAAACCTCTCCCGCAAGGAGTATAGGTGTATTGAGGGAGACTGACAAAAAGGGACAAGTAAGAGTGCCAGCAGACTAAGAATAGTGAAAGGCAATCAAGGAAGAAACAGAGCGTGCAAGGTCAGAAGCAAGGATGGCTCCCAGCAAATCTGAAACTGGGACTCAAATGAGCTCATGCTAGGCTACAATATCCATAGCAATACACAATGCTTGGTGGTATTTTTAAAAATATATTTTTGTACCAGCATATTAATTATTTTCATTTTTTTAAAGAAGGGAGACAGGGATGGAGAGAAGGAGGAAGGGAGCAGGGAAGAGACAGAGCTCTGTCCACTGGTTCACGCCCCAGATGCCTGCCATGGTGAGGTCTGAGCCAGGGTGAAACCAGGAACCAGGACTGCATGGGGTCTTCCATGCGAAAGGCAGCGACTGAAGGACTGGAGCAGCCAGCTGGAATCAGCAGCAGCAGCAGAACTTGACCATAGGTACAACAGGACACAGGAATGCAGCAGCCTCAAGTGGCATCGTAACCGTTGGCCCCCACATGTTTTATGTTTATGCCTAAGGCCAACTCCCTGTTCAATTAGAACCAATCATTTATTGAGAGTCAATTATTTTAACTTACTTGGCTCACTCAACATTTTTATGAAAAAAAAGAGTATCTGTATTTAATTTGTCGACAAGACAGACTGTGGACCAATGGGGAGATAATTTGCTCTTCTTCATTCCTTTTGAATCAGATTATTTATATATATCTGTAGATTTTACTAACATTCTCCTTATCTGCGAGGTCACAGACTTAAAAATATGTGGGAAGACTCTGAAAGCCCTAGAGCTTCACTGCTAGCATCTCCTATTAGAGTGCTTGGAATCAAGTCCTGCCTGTACTTCCTATTGCAGGCTACCCTAAGGCACCCTCTGCGGAGCCGCAGCGGATGGGGGTCCTGGCCACAGCTGGCCCATTCCTGGCTGTGGCTCTCGCTCTCACTGTCCCCCTGTCTCTCTCTCTCTTCCCCTGCTTCCCTCCCAAATAAATAAAAGTAAACTTAAAAAAAATCATTCATACATTGTATTTTTAAACAAGTAGTTTTGCCTAATGAAGCCATTTATATTATTACAAAAAAAATCATGAGAAAGTACTGATCAAAGGTTATAATCACATTGAAAACAATCCTCTGGTTCTCAGCACATCAATCCTTCTTTCTCCCCCTCCTGGTTTCAAAAGCAAGCAAGTTTTTTGCAATTCCTTGAAATCTAAATTAGAGATTATGTTGCCAAATCTTGGCTGACAAAGTTCAACCTCCTCCTCTCACCCACTTCTTCCCTGGGAGCAGGATCCACATCCCAAGTGGTCAAATGTTTCCAATTCCATATCCAAGTAGTAGTCTGTAAGGTGGACAAACCGGCCAGGGCTGCCATGAGATGAAATGCATCTTCTCCTTTTGATCAGGTTTCTGAACTACCGCTGTTCACTGACTCACGATGCCCTCACCCTTGACTTCAGTGCAGCCTTGAGCAGTGACAGGCCTCTGCCTGGCTGCAGGTAGCCCAGGCAACTGTGGCAGGTGCACAGAGCGATGCCCCGGATGCTTTTGGCTTACCAGCAAATTTTGGCCGTGTTACTGTTTGAAAAATATCTGAGTAAAGGAGGAAAGTTGTAGCAAGTGGAAAGGTTTTCCATTTCCAAAAAACCCAAGAACAGTGGGCACTCTGAGGGATGGCCAGTGAGAGGATGAGTTAGCTACACTTTCACTGGACACACAGGACAGCTCCTCTTCACATTCCAGGCAAGCTTTTTGCAAAGCTGAGTGGAAATGGCCAGATTGTTTGCTAAAGGAAGAAGGGGAAGCAGACAACAATGTGGTTTTCAGAGGCTGAGAGCAAGTTCTATCTAAACGAAGCTGTACACATTAACTGCACACTCAGCAAAGTTTCCCAGCGATAAAACGCGGGAGGAGAGGACATTGATACTCATTAACAAGTCTCCGGCAGCCCCCGGGCAGAAACATTTCAGAATGAACTCTACAAAGAATGCCAGCCACCCAAAGTGCGTGGGTTTGCGAGGTTCCTGTCGTCTAGCTCTAGGGCGGGGCACAAAACAGAAGGCCAGAAGGCAGTGCCCAGCGGGGTGGGCTCAGATTTTTCCGCAGGGCATCGCTGCAAAGCTTCTCCCTGGCCCGGGGGTGGCTGGGTATCTGCTCACAGACCCCGGCAAGGAGTCAGGGTGAGGATAAGATAAGCAAGAAAGCCAATGCAGGTGGGGGTGCGTCCTGGAGAATGGCGCTTTAGTTTCTGGAAGTGCAGCCTCCTGACTCAGAGCCCTCACCACTTTTGCAGCTATTGCACAGCTTGATCCACTTCGTGGAGTTAATAAGATCAGCATCTCTTTCAAGCAACCGGCCTCCCGCCCCCCACAAATTCTTGAGGCCAGCCCTTCTTCCACCAAACGAAAGAACCCTAAAGAAGGTGCGATCAACTGGTGAGTCCCACAATGGAAAAAGAGTGCTGGGGCTGGGCGCCGGCCCGCTAGGACCCACCACCCCTTCAAGACGTCCTGCAGAGCACTCAGCCACCGCTCTCGGGACCAACAGCTGTCCCAGCTCCTGGACCTGGCGCGGCACAACAGGGCGTCCTGAGGAGGAGTCAGGGCTCTCCGAGTTGGCCCGCCCCCGCTGACGCCCTCTCTCCACTGGGTCTCAGGTTCTTACCTGACAGTTTTCCCAGATCACGAAAGTCGACGCTCTTTCTCCCCTTAGGACCCGTGGCACGAGAGCAGCTGCCACCAAAGCCACGCCCTAAAGCTTGGGCCACGCCCTTTCCCTGGAGACCACGCCCCCTCCAGGCGGATCCATGCGGGTACTTCCCCAAGAATGGCTCTGGCCACGCCCCCACCAGACCGCAGGAACCTGCGCCCTAGGCGGTGGCCACACCCCCATATGACCACGGCGCGTGACGTGTCCTAGCCACGCCCCCGAGACTCACCCAGGTTCAGTCTGCGGCGCTGGATCACGCCTGCAGGTTCTTCCCTGACCCAGTCCTTCATCCCCCCTCCGTGGCATCGGTCTGTCTACAGCCCCCTGGCCCACCGCTGGCCAAGTTTGCAGGGTGAAATTAGGCTGCGGGCCAAAGCGCCTTGTCCAAGAAGTGACTTCCCTCAGTTTGCATGACTTGATGAAGACTCAAACAGGGCAACAAACAGCGGTACTGTTTTTGTCCACTAGTTTTCATGTCCAATTTATTTTTGAGTTCCTAAAAGCCGTTCTCACATCCTCTGAACTCAAACTTCATCTGTGTGCCTTCTAGCCGGTTTCCATATCCTCCAAGCCAGAGCAGGGAAATAGCGTTCCTTTAGGCTCCTGAACGCTCCCGCTTCACCCCTTCCTGAAGTCTCCTCAAGACCCGTGCCAGGCTCCAAGTCACTCCTGCTGTGCAGATACCAACGCCCTGAGACTCAAATTCCGGGCCCAACCCTGAGGTCTGAACTCCCCTGCTTTGCTGGATCCCCACTTACAGTTCTGGGTGCACAAGAATAACAGCAAAGATCATAGCCAGTTTATTCCTCTGTAGCCAAACCTTGGTCTCCTTCATTCCAATTGCATTTGTCAGTACCTCCGCCCTTGTCAGAGAGAGAGAGAGAGAGAGAGAGAGAGAGAGAGAGAGAGAGAGAGAAGCTTCTCAGAAAGCTCCCACCCTGAAGCTTAGATGCCACAAGAAATGAGGAGTTTGGGGAAGATGTGGCAAAAGGCTGATACAAAAGGACTTGGCAATCAGGTTTTCTTGATCCCAGTGCTAGGAATATTTGGGATAGCAAACCATAGGAAGGCATTTTGATAGTACTAGTACATTTCTCTACAAAGTAAATTCTCAATAAATCTTCATTGAATATCTATCCTTTCCGCGTATATAGAAACATACAATTTCACCTTAGTAGTAGGAGTTGCTACTTTTATTTCTTCACATGCCCAGGTAATGTTCTTGTGATCACACATCACTTCCTCCATTCTATTTCTGGTTTGAAGCAGTTGAGCATATTCAACACATTGCATAGAAACAGAGAATTTAGTAAGCTTTCTTTTTTCTAATTTTATTTATTTATTTTTATTGGAAAGTCAGACTTTACAGAGAGAAGAAGAGACAGAGAGAAAGATCTTCCATCCACTGGTTCACTCCCCAAGTGACTGCAATGGCCAGAGCTAAGCTGATCCAAAACCAGGAGCCAGGAGCCTCTTCCGGGTCTCCCACGTGGGTGCAGGGTCCCAAAGCTTTAGCCATCCTCAACTGCTTTCCCAGGCCACAAACAGGGAGCTGGAAGGGCTGCAGAGAAGCCAGGACACAAACCAGTGCCCCTATGGGATTCCAGTACATGCAAAGCAAGAACTTTAGCCATAGGCTACTGCACCTGACCCAATACAACAGTTTTCTTAAGCTCACTCTGACCTTGAATCATTTTTGACTTGGAAATTCAAGTCACAGAAATTGGTTTACATTAGAGGTGAGTTTTATACAAGTAGTTATACCTGATCTTATTCCACACATAATTTGAAGCATCTTGTGAAAATAACAGACATTATTAGATGAAAGAAACAGTTGAAGGTACTAGGGAAAGAGGACTCTTTAACAGAAGGAAAATAACACAGTCGGTGATATACTGTTGTTCAAATGTGCATTCCAGTGGACCCAGAATGCTCACCAGAGGCAGGCCAGAAACTGGAGTCCAAGGTATTACTGACCACAGAAAGAAGGAAATAGCCATCATTTCAGGATTTCCATTGTCCATATGCAAGAATCAATCAAGTATGTGGTTACAGAAGCACAGCTTTGATTTTAGTCTTCAGAAAAACACAATTTCCTCATAAATATGATGTAGTGAGCTAAGTGGGAACTCAGTGTAATAAGTTTAGCCCAGAGCTCCTCCCCCTACTCCAGGAAACTGTGCATCAAATTAGTTCTGTAACGCATCAAAACCTCTTTATTCACTTGATCGCACTGTCCTTCAATGGTCTTGCTAAAGTCGAGGCAGGTAGTATTTAGATCATCTTTCTCTGTGACAAACAGGTTTCAAGTCACACGTTAACTTGAAACTGTGTAGTCTCAGGCTGAATAATTATGGCAGTAAGTTCTCGGGCTTTGCTCAGGTTCACAGAGACGAAGTTCTCTGGATCAACTGGCAGTGTGGTGGGTGCAGGAAGGCTAAGCACCTGCATGAAAAGCATCTCCGGTCCCCTGCCTCGAGTGCAGGACTTTCATGCAGTCACTGCAAAACAACAGTGTCCACTGGAGTGTTTTTGTGAAGTACCACACAGTGCAGGCTGCAAGATCTGTTTCGCTGTGCCACTCGTCCTAGTCTTCCCTTACTCTGTTCTGTCACAGAGCATCCTCCTTTGTCAATCCCATTGCTTTGACCACTGGTTCTTCTTATCTTGGCATGGCTGAGTTTTTCCACATTGAACCTCAAACAAAAGTAACAGTTCCATCTCCGTGCCCTGCTTCAGTTTCCTCATAGTATTTCTCACAGTTTGAAGTGCTTTATCTCAGTGTAGTTTCTTTGCTAATGAGTTGTTTGCTACAAGGTAAATTTCCCAGGAGCAGGGACTTCCATCAGTTTGGCTAACTTCATTACCCTATAAGAACAGTTAAATGTTTACTTACCAAAAGGATATTTAAAGGGGATCAATTTGATAAGATTTATATTAAAATTAAAGCTAGATCTTTTTCCACAAGCCCTAAACAGAAAAACAAAAATGCTTTTAACTTATGCATCCTTCTTAGCCATTCTAAGTTTATTAAGTTCAAGTCCTGGGTGCTCTGCTTCCAATTCAGTGGGAGATGGTTACTCAGGTACGTTAGCAGGAAAGTGGATCAAAAGCAGAACTGCTGGGACTTCAACCAGCACTCAAAAATATAGGATGCTGGTATCACAAGTGACAGTTTAATTCACTGCATCACAGCACCAGGCTCAACATATGTTGATATATGGGGAATGGCTTAAAGAATACTGTTGGGCCCAGTGCAATGGCTCAGTGGCTAAGTCATCACCTCGCAACTGCTGGGATCCCATGTGGGCGCTGGTTTGTGTCCTGGCTGCTCTGCTTCCCCTCCAGCTCTCTGCTTGTGGCCTGGGAAAACAATGGTGGATGGCCCAAGTCCTCAGGACCCTGCACCTGCGTGGGAGACCTGGAGAAAGCTCCTGGCTCCTGGCTTCAGATCAGATCAGCTCCGGCCATTGTAGCCAGTTGAGGAGTGAATCAGCAGACAGAGGATCTTTGCCTCTCCTCTCTGTACATCTGCTCTTCCGATGAGTGAATGGATAGCTAGCTAGCTAGAATGCCATTGCCAGGTTACCTTTTAGTTATTCAAAAATTATTGGGCTAATTACTATAAACATATTGAATGTATATATGGTAGGCATATTAATTTCATTTCAATTAAACTGTGAAAGATCACATTTGATTAAAATTCTACAAATTCTAGCAAATTATGAGTGGTACTAAATAACTTAGACACCAGTTTCTAATAAGTAAATGCTTTATTTGACTTAGTTTTATGTGTCAAATCCATACACATTTCCTAAATTCAATTAAAATATACAAAGTCCTGTCATATCTGAAATGTTTCACGGTTTCTAGTGCCAATTTTAGGTGTTATAGGTTTACTAAATTCCCATTTATGACAAAGGAACCAAAACCAGGGCTATTCATCTTCCCTATCTCTTGCCTTACTGCAGATTAATGGAGCTTATACATGCCCATTGGATTTTATGATTCCCTTAAACTTTATTATTCTTCTTAAACACTTGAGAGACAGAGAAACACAGACACAGAGAGAAATCTCCCATTTACTGGTTTACTCTTCAAATGTCTGCAACAGTAGATGGTGAGCCAGTTCCAAGCCAGCAGCCCAGAACTCTAATCAAGTCTGTCATTTGGGATGCACAGACTCAGCTACTCCAGTTATCACTTGCTGCATTCCGGGATGTGCATTAGCAGGTAGCTGGAATCAGAGCAGAGATCTGAACCCAAGCACCCCAATATGGAATGAAACGTATCCCAAATGCAGCTGTAACCGCTAGGACGCGGGCTTGCTCTGATGAACCTGATAAGGCACCTTGCATGAATCAAAGGTACACCACACAGGTTTTATTGGCACGCATCCAGAGCAGTGGGTCAACATGTGTGTGCCTAGATACTGCTGCTCGGTAGCATTGTGGAGGATAAAACACATGGAGAAGAAATCCGTCCCAAGAGACTTGAGTCCCTTTTGTATTGCCTATGGCAACAGTTGCTGGAAATTTGAATTTATATGCTTTAGACTGCATATTTTGATGCAAATGGTAACAGAATCAAAATGATTGCAACTGCTCTATTTGACATCATTATTGCCACAACTTTATAAGTCATTGAGCTGCCTTTTGTGAAATTGCTGGAATGAGCATCATTTGAAAGCAAATTACACAGATGGGAATCCTCTGGAATTTCATATTTTGAATCTATATATCAAAACAAATGCTGGGTTTGTTTGTTTGTTTATGGTGCAGTAGTTCAGATCTTTCTTGAGAAACTCACATCTCATATTGGAGTGCTTAAATTCAAATTCCAGCCCTCTCCCTTGGTAGGTCTTAATTGCTAGCTGCACCGAGCAATGAAGCTAGGAGCTGCTTGTCCCTACTTAGACCATATTAGTGTGAAACAAAAGAAGTCAGCTTCTCAGCTGCACTAGGTGCACCTCAGCTGCTCAGGACTGCCATATTGCATAGCACAGGGAGGCGCAGAGCATTCTTCATCACAGAATGTCCCGCCGGGCACCACTGCTCTGTATCATTAACTGATTTTACACAACTGCCAGACCATGGGGCTGAAGGAGAGCAGCTCCTTTGTTTGCAGTGGCAGCTCTGCCCGGATGTTTACCTGCAAGGTGAGAGTCAGGTGCAGCCTTTCTCAGAAGGACAGCCTTTGTTCCACAGAGACAGAAAGGAGTGCGGTTTGCTTCTCAGATTCAGATAGATTATCAGTGCTGGAGTTTGGCACGATAGGTAAGACGCCAAGCTCTGACATTCCATATGGATGTCAGTTCAAGTCCCAGTTGCCCCACTTCCTGGGAATCCAGCTCCTTGCCTATGACTTGGGGAAAGCAGGGGAGGATGACCCAACTCCTTGTGATCCTGCACCCACATGGGAGATCCAAAGGAGGACCCACGCTTCAGATAGGCTCAGCTCTGGCCATTGTGGTCATTTAGGGAATGGACTAGTAGAGGAAGATCTCTCCCTCTCTCTCTCCTTTTCTCTGTAACTCTGCCTCTCAAGTAAATATAACTGTATCTTTAAAAAAAAAAAAGACACTGCTTGGACACCCATTTCTCAAATCAGAGTGTGTGGTTCAAATGCTGACTCTGCTTCTGATCGCAGGTTCCTGCTGATTGCACACAAGGTGGCAGCAGGTGCACTCAAGTAACTGGATCTCGGCCACCCTTGTGCAAAACCCAGACTGGGTTCCTGCCTCCTGGTTTCAGCTTGGCTCAGCACCAACCATGGCAGGCATTTGGGGGAGTGAACCAGCCAAAGGAAGCTCTGTTTTCTCCCTGTCTCTTCTTCTAAATAAAAAGTAGTCTATCTATGATATTTTAGCCATGAAAAGGTGGAAAGTTGTGCCATGGAAACCCTTAGAGAAGATTCAATTCTTTCACAGGGCACTAAACCAGACAAACACAAAACGCCTGGGCAGGACTCTGTGCTTGTCAGCACAAGGACACACTTCTGTGAGGTACTTTGGGAAAATAACCAATCTATGGGTTTCCATAAATAACAAAAGATGGGCTGCTTCAGTGAAAGGATTACTCCAAAGATGGACGTTAGTTATTAAACCACTTTGGTGGTGATACTCATCTCTGTGATATTCTAAGCCAGGTCACAGAATGGCTAAGGCAACTTTACCTGGAGGGGGAATTGTTGTATTTTTTTTTTGTTTGTTTGTTTGCTTTGTATTTTCCACTCTTAAAGGATGCTGTAGCGTCTTTTTCGGGTGACTGCTATTCATGTTGAGCTCTATCAACCAGGTATGTGGTGATGACATTTTCAAATAGTGACAAGTTTCTGTTGTTGGAACACAACTCTTTGGCTAAAGGAATTGTTATTTCTCTAAATCTGTGGACGTGCTCAAGCTTGAGATTTGAGTCTGTGATTGTTTTACGAGTCTGGAAAGGAAATATTAGGCCATCTAACTTGACTAGGGCAAACCTTCAGGAAGACTTGGGGTCATTCATTGTAGATCCATTTTTTGTACATTTCAGTTGCTATAAATATTAAGTTTTCTGGGTTACATTTGCCATATTTTGTCATCTTCTCCTGCTCTTTCGAATGGTCAAGAGCCACCTCTGTCTAGTGGTATCATATTGGACAGTACAGAGATGGAAAATTTACATCATGACAGAAGGTTCCATGGGACAACACTGCTTTGTATCATCAACTTTGATTTAATACAAGTACTAAACTAGATCTGAACAAAACAAATCCATTTCCAGGAAAATCCTTTTAAAGTGAAACTAAGTATCAAACCAGCTCGAGGAAATAAAGCAGTATCTCCATGTGTGCTCATTCAAAAGTTAATATTCTACTGACACTAAGTTTTCTTTATTAATAGCTCTTCCGCATAATTATCTTAAGCTTGAATAAATTATTCTTAAGGCCTCAGTCAGGTCTGCTACGAAAATAACACATTTAAAAGGAAATTGCTAAATAATTTTTATATGTGTCACTTGGCCTATGAAGCCACAGGTGGGATCCAAATATGCACACAGTTCACCTTCGCATTTATTCAGCACCTATTATGGCAGGCAATTAAGCAGCCTCATTTTTGCACATATGTTTGCCATGTTTTAGTTTTTAGAGGTGTGGAGGGTTATTTACCCAGGAGTAAAATTGCTGAGTCACGAGATACACACATACTTAGTTTTAATAGCTCTTGCCCTGTCATAAGTTGCTTACTTTCTCATTAGTACATATCCCTGTTCCTTTCATGCATCTGAAACCCTTTGAATGGCCTACTGGAAATATTCTAGGTATAATTACAAGCTTTGAACTCTTTCAAACCCGCTAGGTTGGCCCCACTGGTAGGATATCCCAACCCCCTCTAGAAGTGAGTCTGTTCTGATCTACATACCTTAGGATTTTCCTCTGTAACTAAAATTGGACTCCCTATGAAAACCAGCTAGTTCATGTTCTTGGTTTAAAGAGGGACTAATGAAAGGGCAGGAGATCCAGTCAAATCACCCTGAGGATCTGAGAAGCAGATGAATTCATGCGCTGGAGACAGCCTGAGAACATCTTGATTTGCTTCTGCACAGAGCCTAGCATTCTCTGCCACACCTGAGCAGTCTCAGTTCACCCTTCTCTGCATTGGATTAACATTCTTCACCTCCAGGACCAGCTGGTACCCTACCAACCCTGATCAGTAATGGCTTTTCGGGATTTCCTAGTTTGGAGATCTCAGGACCTCTCTATACTGCTTCTGAGGCAGGGAAGAGAACCAAGAAGAGAGTGAAATCCAAAACTATTTCTTTCCTTCTATTTATAAAAGTGACCTTAGGTGTGGGGAGCCATGCAGTTGGGTCGGATGGCATGGGTGCGTGTTGAGCACTGCTCCTTGGTTAGCAAGGCTACGAGGAGTTTCTAGCAGCGAGGCAAGGCCCGGCGGAACGTCTCTGGTCACCTCATTGCTGCCTCAGCCCGTTGTATGGACACTCAATTACCTCTCTGATGTTTCATAGAATTCTCCTGAGGGTGTTGTTGTTGTTTTTCTGCTAATGTGAAGTGATTCCTGTAACTGGTATGACACTTCAAATTGATCAATCATGTTATGATAAAAACATCTTTAGCGACGTAAGGCTGTGACACACAGCTTAAAGTATACAATAGTACAATTGAGCCCACAATGTCTCCAAACATCCTGTTATGTGCCCACTTTTGTCCTGGAATTTGCCCTAGTATAAGTAATGTTTTCCTTAAGAAAGGGCTTGATAATATCTTGCAACTGATGGCAATCATGGAGGTACAAAGAGTTTGTTTACCATGCGCTTCGAACTGTTACAACACATGATATGACGTATTCTAGTTTCTCACCATAGAAAGCAAAAGTATATGCGGCATCTTTTAAAGGGAAACAAATGTGAACCCCCTCAAAGTGGCTTAAAATCTCTATCTTATATTGGCACTTATGTTTAGGGAAAGAAATCAGTTTATAAAAACTTTTCTCTTACATTGGCACTTATATTTAGGGAAAGAAAACAGTTTATATAGATAAAAGGAAGTTTCTTGTAAAGGCCCTCTGTAGACTGGCTGTGCTGCCTTGATCCCTTCCACTGCCCTTTAACAAAAGAACAAAAAACAATTGAATCAGCACTAGGTGAAGGTGACGGTAATTAATGCATGACTTGATTATAAGATTTAGCAAAGAACCTATGAAATATGCTTGTATAAGATCCTTTCATTTATGATCTTTTAATTCTGTACTCTTAATATTTTAATCAATATTAGTTTGTGTTTAGTAAAAATTGATTTTGAGTATAAAATTAATTTTGAGTATAAGTAAACTACTTCTCACTATGTAACTGCATGTGCTGCCAACCGTGGAATTCCTGGCTTTAGCCAGGTCACTGCAGATTTCAATGAGTAATGGCTTGCCAAAAATGTTTTCTTTAAAGTAAATAATATGTTAGGATTGTTTTTTGCATTTTCTTAACCATGATGTAAAAATGAAACAATTGGATATTGTGCAAAAGTTTGTGATGATTTGTGTATAAATAAAGAAGGCAACTTTTCTGAGTTGTCCATTATGAGCATCATGTCATAGTGGTCCGTGTCTTTTCTCTTCTTCTTATCATCTCGCAGATCCACGCATCCTTTGCAAGCTCTCAGTCAACCGGAGCAGGTCTCCGGCACTTAGGGACAACAAATCTTAACATTATTCACTAAAATGATTTGGATTTTACTTGTACTTCAGCAAGTCATTCCTTTCTTGTCAGAAGTGATTCTAGATAGTACAAAGGAGTTGGTCTAAAGCCAGTTCTCCCTTCATGCTCAAGGGAGTTGCTTTACTGTAATGTAAATTAGTTTTTACAAAATATACCCTCTGAGCAAAATAGCCATTAAGCATTTATGAGATACTCCTTTTGGTTTCCAATAATCAGAGAGTGGGGGCGTTAAGATCTTTTCTTTGGATGGGTGGGGAGGCTACATCCTCCTCTTTCACTGAGTTTAAGAGTGGCTATGAGAGGCACTTGTGAAAGTTATCACAGGCTAAGGTCTGCCAAGTCATCCCATGGGGTCACCACTACTTACATACTTATACATTTACTTGATTGAAATTGCGTGAAGATGCAGCAACTATTTGTAGAAGTCATATGGGACATACACGACAGCTGTTGTTAGGCTATACAGTATGCAAAACTTTCCCAAACAACCTCGAGGCACTTAATACTTCCTAAGTATTCTGAGAAAATCCTATTCCTGCTGTCTGCAGATCCCTAATGAGATCGGTGGTAAATCAATTAACAAAGGAAGAGAATTTCCAACTGCCTCGTCAATGATGGGACACGGTGGATGTGACTGGGCTGCTTTAATGCAGGCGGTCAAGAGAAGGCATCTCTAAGGATGTGCTATTTAAGCCAAGACTATATTAACAGGGAGACTTGAGCAGTTGTCTCTTGGCAGGAGCCCTAGATGGAGGGAAGGGATGGTCTGGCTGCCAGGCAGTACGAGTCCCAGCAACACTATTGTTAGTGGGATGAGTAATGAGGGCGACTTAATGAAGCAGGACGTGTTTAAGATGCAGTTCAAGTACTGGGCTGGATTTGACATGAGCTGCCATAAAGAAGGCTGCTTCCTGCATAAACAGGCTTCCCGTACTAGGGAACAGCACCATGTAATGTAAGAGGGCTAGGGCTTGGTGGCGTGGTCTGGTGGCTAATGTCCTCACCTTGATCCCATATGGCCGCTGGTTCTAATCCCGGCAGCTCCACTTCCTCTCTATCTCTCCTCCTCTCAGTATATCTGACTTTGTAATAAAAATAAAATAAATCTTTAAAAAAAAATGTAAGAGGGCTGGAAATAGCATTGCAGAGAGAGGGGCTGCTTCTCCTGAGTGTGACAAGTGGGTGGAAGGAACTGATACCTGGGGAAACGACAGCTCACTTGGGGATGCCTCTTGGTGGTGGGAAGCCTATTGTTAGCATCTGTTCCTTTAAGACCTTTGCTTGGCTATGGAAGGGGATATGATTTCCGAAGACAGGTCCTGGCTGTGTCCTCACAGGGCTTGCCGGTGGGCTCATCTGGTCCAGACACCGTCAGCCCAGGCAGGCAGTGGAGAAGCCAGGGATCCCTAAGAGGGACACAGGCAGAGGGGGTGGCCTGCGGAGTCAGCAGTGGCATCTCCACTCCCCTCCTCACAGGACGTGGGCAGGGAAGGCTTCCTGTGCACACAGCTGGGGCATGCAGTCGGGCTGTTGGCACAAAGGCCCTGCTCCAATTAGCTGGTGCCCACACCATGCCAGTGACTGCATGTTCCATGTTCTGCTTGTCATTTCCCTGCTGACCTCAAGTCAGGCAGAGAAGTGCTCCAAGAGGGTGGAGCTGTCTATGAAGAGTGAGGACCACCATTGCCCCCAGGTGATGCTCCCAGCTGGCAGACATTGTCAGGGCTCCCTCAAGCAGCCACAAGACCCTCAGCAGCTGGGGCTGTGGGGGTGTGCTGGTGTCCCGTACGCGTGCCGTGGGAAAGAGGTAGTGCCCACCTCTGAGCTAGAGGAGTGTTAAGGAGGCTGGTGGCTTGAGTCACCCGTGCATGGGTGGCAGAGGGCAGCTTTCTGAGCAGAATGTGGAGGGTGCAGACGGGCACATGGGGAGTCCCTGCTGCTGGGCCCAGAAGCAAGTGCAGGTCAAGGTGAGGAAAGGTGGCAGAGCCAGCAGAAGGTGGCCGCTGGAGGCAGAGTCACCCCGGGCACGCAGCAGCTTCACCAGCGTGCACCACCCATGTCGGGGGAGAGACAGTGTGGGGGTTCCCAGAGGGGGTTCCCCGGGCCGCACGAAGCACTCTGAAGAGAGGGCATGTGGGCACGTGCCACAACAGTGCCACTGACTTTGAGAGGGAGACACAAAGGGCCCTGGTGACAGACTGAAGCTGGGCCTTTTCTTCTCTGTCCTGGCTCCCTTTCCCACACCTGGGTAAGTGAGGAGGGGGTAGGGGATGGGCACTGCCTTCAGGAGGGGGCAGAGCAGATGCGAAAGGGCCCTGCTTCTAGAACTACTGCAAGAGATGCGGCTGCGTGAGCTTCCATCTCACTGGTGGCCAAGCTTGGAGACCGGCAGGGACTGTAAAGCCAGGCCACTTGCTCCAGATGCTGTTGTGAGATGAAGAGAGCCGACAGAGTGCCCTAAGAGCCTTCCTTGGTCATGTCATGGGAGGCCAGCCTGTGCAACTCCACTGCTGCAGCCGCACACACTGAGCCGAGTCACCTGTGTTCCAGGCTGCTGTGTGCCGAGCACTATGAGATAACCCTGATGGGTGAACCACAGGCTCAGTCCACATCACTGCATGGATGGCAAGAACCCGAGTACCTGAGCCACCACCAGCTGCCTCCTGGAGTGCACCTTAGCAGGGGCTGGGACTCTAATTGGACACTCTAATAGAGGATGTGGCAACCCAAGTGGTAGCTTAACTGTTGTGCCAAATGCATATCCCTGAAGAATCTTAAAATAGAACATTTTATATATAAAAAACAAAACATATATATATATGTATATATATGTGTGTGTATATGTTCTTCACAGTTTTTAAAGAATTGCCTCCATTTGATTTGAGAGACACAGTTACCCTCTATTTGCTGGTCCACTTCCTAACTACTCACAGTGGCCTGGGCTAGGACAGGATGAAAGCAGAAGCAAAGAACTCAAAGCAGGCATGCCACAAAGGGGGCAGGAGACCAAGTACTTCGGGCTACTACCTTCTGCCTCCTAGAGCGCACACTGCAGGCAACTGCATGCTAACCAGAGGAGGCAAGACTCCACAGCAAGCACTCTGATATGGATGTCAGCATCAGTGTGGCACCTCAAGTGCTTCACCAAACAGCGGCACCTAGTTTCCACTTGCAATCTATATATTTTTTTTTTTTGAACCTGAGCCTCTGGGAGTATGTTTGGCCTTGTGTTTAAGACACATCCAGAGGAGAGCTAGCATCCAGAGGAGAGCACCTGTTTTTGACACCCACAACTGCCTCCTGATTCCAGCTTCCTGCAAATTCAGACCATGGGAGGTAACAGTGATGACTCCAGTAGTTGGGCTCCAGCCATCTACATGGAAATCTACATTGAGCTCCTGGTTTCAGTCGATTGGTGAAAGAGTGACTGAGAGCTTTCTTTACCTCTGAATATCTGCCTAGCTCATCCAAATACTGGCTCTTAGGTAATTGACCATTCTTAATAGAAGTACAAGTCTAGCACATCCTTGTAATGAATTTCTTCTAATTATTCAAAGATGAATCTTGTGACCTGAAAAGGAGCACCATGCTGTTGTCCCCACAGTAAGGAGACTAGCAGGCTGGTGCTTGTAAACCAGCAGCACAGTTCCTAGTTACTCTTTTTCATTTCCAGAAACAAGAGCTCAGTTCTTACCAGCACTTGGACACAACAGGCCCTGACTGGCGCCATTGATGGGAAATGGCAGGGGAGCCAGTTCTGAGGAAATTAGCATCACCACAGTGTCTCCCAGACTGGAGGAAAGGCACTGGGCCTTTTTACGTCTTTTTACTGATTTACTGCAAGAAACAACCTGCTTGTGTGTTAATATAGTTTCTTGGTAAAAACGATCACAGTTACTATTAAACTGAATTCTTAAAACCAATGTTTACTATCTCAAAAATGCAGGTTTTGTAGGTATTTGTGCTGCTGACATTTCGGTGTGTTCATTCCATCAAAACCTTCTGTTCAAACATGTTCAGCTTGACACAGGCCCGTGGGCTGCCAGCTCTCCATTCTGTGCAGATGCTGCAGGACATGCAGCGTGGCCACAGCTGAGAGAAGGCCTGTGCAGCAGTCAGCTAGTTGGACGTAATCTGTCACTGGAAGGGATATACACCCTCTGCTTCACCAGTAAGTTGCCTGCTGGGCTCAGCAGTCAGGCCTCATGCTACTCCTCTGTAGCACCATTTCTCCTTTCAACAATGTGTACTTCTCCTTGGCTACCTTCATTAACAGTATATTCAGAATCCTTTTTTTTTTTAATTCCAGTTTTTTGCTTGATAATGTGTCTACTATTCACTGGCATTCTCTGCAAATGGCCTCAATGGCCAGGGCTGGGCCAGGCTGAAACCAGGAACCTGTAACTCCATCCATTTCTCCCATGCAGGCAGCACTTGAGCTAGCATTTGCCGCATCCCAGGTGCCCATTAGCAGGAAGCTGACTAAAAGCGGAGTAGCTGAGACTTCAACGAGTCTTACAATATGGGATGCTAATGGAAGTAGTTCGTTGTGTGATACCCCCACTGGCTGCTTCTTAATGATCCAGATGACAGACTCAGAGAGGGGTGGCGTGGTCAGAGACCCAGAGTAAGTCCAGTAATCTGGGCAGCTGGGCATCAGGCAGGTAGGGTCAAACGAGCCAAATTCCAGCAGGGTGTCCTGGCCAACAGAACAGGTCACAGAGCCTTAGTGGAGAGAACCACTCTGGAACCAGGTGATGAGGCAGCCATCATACTAAGGGCTGACGAGGCCTGGAGGACCAGGGCTGTCTGGAGACAGGCCCGGGGGCGCTCCAGGGACCCCGGGCAGCCTGCTGAACAATCTCTGACCAGACCTCATTTCAACAGCTGGCTGTCTTTCTCATACCCTCAGCAAGAACATGGTCAACACCAGCCGCCTCCAAGCCTAGTGAGTTTCCAGCAGGTGGGCGTGAGTGCTGTGGGTGGCTCAGAGAGTGGACGGTGCAGAAACAGGCGGCTGCTTCTCTTGCTCCCAAGAGGCCGCCTGAGGAGTCTCCTTTCTGAAACGCCCTGCACATTAGCAGGGGCCAGGATGCTGGGCCGAGGATGGTGCGGGGAAGGAGGGGAAGAGAGAGAAGGAGGCAGGAGGTGGGCCTGGGAG
This sequence comes from Ochotona princeps, assembly GCF_030435755.1. Taxonomy (NCBI): domain Eukaryota; kingdom Metazoa; phylum Chordata; class Mammalia; order Lagomorpha; family Ochotonidae; genus Ochotona; species Ochotona princeps. Next base: position 416,619 of record NC_080865.1, on the reverse strand, counting down.
AAGGCGAGGGAAAACACGTGGCCTGCCAGAGAGCAGCCCCTGTGGGATGCTCAGTCTTGAAGGGCTCATCGGAGGTTCCACCCGAAGGCCACCGGGAACTGTTCTTCACAGCAGAACTATGGGAGGGAGCCAGAGAAGAGAGGAGCGCCGCAAGTGTCTCCACGAGGCCTCAGGAGTTGGCGCAGGGTCCAGGGGGCTCCTGAGAGCCTGGGGCCCCTGCAGCACACTCAGCTCTGGGCCAGTGACCCAGGGCCAGGGCCCTCTGAATCACAAGCACCGGGAGTGAGACAACGCTCCTTCGACGCCACGTTCCAGGGGGACCTGGACACTCGCGGGCCACACACTTCCCCAAAGTGCCTGGCTAGTGCCTCCGCTCCGGGATGGGCACATCAACTGTATTCAAGGGACTTAGGGGGAAAATTACCTTATGCTTAATGGATGGGAAAGTCTCCACCAATTTCTGTAGCTCCTTACGATGTTTGTGTGTGTAAAGAACAAATGTGAAAATATTAACAACAATGGGCATCTCACTGTCGAATTGGAACTGATATGAGTCAAAGTGAATCAACTGGGAATTACCTTGAAACCAACCTAGTTGGAGTCCACACTCACGGTCAACACAGTATGTCATCCACATCTCTGGATTCAATTGGAACCAGACAGATGAGCAGGCTGTTGGTGACAGAGTGCCCAGTTCCAGCAGCCTGTCCTGGAGTTTCCATGGGCTTTGGGCCAAGGCCAAGCTGGCAGGAGGAGTGCAGTCAAAGGTCCACCGAGCATGTTCTAGGCAAATTGGTTGAAGAGCCCATTCCCCAGCTGTGTCTGAGCTCTGACACCTGGGACCTTGCTGGTAGGATGGGCAGGCAGAGAAGATGAGCCACACCTTGTAGGGCTTCGCTTCCCCTCAAGGGCACTTAGCAAACATGGTGTCACAGAAGCACTCACAATCATTAGGTCAAAGCACTCAGACTCCTTAGTATGCTTTATGACCACTTTCCACAATTGCTTATCTTTTTTAAAGTAACATTTAAAAAAATACTCTAAACTAATCACACACCTCAACCCTCTTTTATTTCCCTTCTCCTTTTATTGCAGTGCTTAAAAATACAAAAATGGTATAATGCACAAGGGTGCTAGAGGGATTAGTAGCTCAGCAGATTAAGTCACCGCTTGGAACTCCCAGACCTCCTATTGGAGCAGTTGTTGAGTGCTGTCTACACTGAGCTTCTGAGTCAGCCTCCTGCTGATGTACCTAGCAGGCAGCACACGGTATCCCAGGTCCTTGGGTTCCTGCCACCCATGGGGGAAACCTGCATGCACTTCCTGGCTCCTAGCTTCAGCCTGTCCTAGTCCCAGCTCTGTCTCTGTCACTCCACTTTTCAAATAAATTTCCAGTGGTGACATTTAAATTTTTTACTTCTTTAGGAGAGGGAGAGAAAAAGAAAACGAGATGGAGAGAGGATGGGAAGGAGAGAGCAAGTGCGAGCACACACTTTCATACACTGGTCTACTCCACAAATGCCTGCAATGGTTGGGATGAGCTGGACTGAGGCAGGGAGCAGGAATCCATCCACAGCTTCCACATGGCGGTGGACTAAGCACTGACACATCATCACTGCTGCCCATGCCAGCCCTAGTAGGAAGCTGGACTCAGGAACTGGACCTGGATCCCGGACCTGGGCACTTAGATGTCCTTTTTCTTATAATTTTTATTTCATTTTTCATATTGCTTACATAGTTGAGATGGATGAAGCCATGTGGGACTCTGAATAGGGTAGGGAGAGGCGAGTTATGGAGGTACGTAGATGGGATAAATGATTCAGTTTTTTTTTCTGTGTGTGGGGGGGGAGCTGCTCCTTAAAATGCAGGTATCTTTTTTTATTAATATTTTTATTAGAAAGACAGATTTACAGAGAGAAGGAAAGAGAAAGATCTTCTAACCGATGGTTCACTCCCCACGTGGCCACAATGCCTGGAGCTGAGCCAATGCGAAGCCAGGAGCCAAGAGCTTCCTCCGGGTTTTCCACATGGATGCAGGGTCCCAAGGCTTTGGGCCATCCTCGACTGCTTTTCCAGACCACAAGCAAAGAGTTGGATGGGAAGTGGAGCAGCCAGGACCTGAACTGGTGCCCATAAGTGATCCTGGTACTTGAAAGAGGAGGATTAGCCAACTGAGCCATTGCACTGGGCCCAAATGCACGTGTCTTAACTGGTATTTTAGCTACTAAGCTAAATGCCTATCCCCAGTAACCACACTTTAATAGTAAAAACAGACAAAGGATACTCATTTAATTATAATATTTTCTATTTTAACAAATATACTCAAAATTTTACCACTGCAATAAGTTACAATATGAAAATTACTGAGACAGTTTACATTTTTCCATACTAAATCTAGAAACTCTTTTATGTATTTTAGGCTTACAGCACAGCTCAATTTGGGTGGTATGTCTTCATCAAGAAATATTCCATCTGTACTTAGATTCTGAAAAATTTACCTATGAGAATGTCCAAAAACATGCCCAAGGAGTTCCAAACATTCTTCAGTTTTTCAGTAACTGAACTGAGCAACAGTTCTTAATTGAAATGCAAATGAATTGAAATTGAATAAAACGTCACGTCTTCAATTTCAGAAGCCACATTTCCAGTACTCATTAGTGAGGTGCGTCTTCTGGCTACCACATATGACAATGACATTTTACAGCATTTAGAATAGATTCTAAACAACCTGTATGCAAATCGTTATCAATGTATGCTTAAAGTAAGTAACAATATTGGTGAGGCTCTATCTTCATTCTAGGATACAATGGACAATTTAGAACTGGTGACATCTGGTTTATGCTGGGGTCCGTGCAGTAGGTGTGAATAACACGAAGGTGTGACGAGAACAGCTCCCCTGCTTGGCAGAGCCCGGGGAGCTGCAGTTTCACCCCCTTTCGCATGGACACTCAAGCACCCCACTAAGAATCCTGTAATCTATTGAGGCATTGTCTGCCCCTGTGAGATGGCTTTTACAACCAATGTGAGCTTAAGAGTTAATGTTACTGATAATGTCTTGGTGAGTGGGCCTTTAACTGCACACAGGAGCACAATTAAGCCCATGCTGTTTCCAGACACCTTATTGTGTGCCTACCCATTGCCATAGAATCTGGCTCAGACATTTAGCATGCTTTCTGGGAAATGGCTTGATAAGAATTTTACAAACTAACGGAAATGATGGGAGTATGGGTTAAAACTGCCATGACAAAAAATATAGCTACTGGGACCCTAAAAGCTATCCTGTTACTGTGACCCTAAAGGCCATCCTGCTAGGACAAAAACGTAGCTACTGTGACCCTAAAGGCTATCCTGCTAAGGCAAAAAATATAGTTACTGCGATCCTAAATGTTAGCCTGTCCTTGCAACTCTTTAGAACATAGAAAATGTAGTTGCTTTAGCTGCTTTCATAATTTTTTAACTAGAGGAAATACAGGGTGGTTTCACTATTATCATAAAGATATACTTTTGATTATTGTTTGATCGTTTATGAGGCTGTAGAACCTGCAGTTGTAGAGGGACTTAATGTTTGAAACTTTTTGTCTTAGATCTTTATGTTTTTTCTCTTTTGATGTATTTCTCCCATTAAGTAATGGATAAGTTGTAGAATAAGAATTGTAGTAAGAGTATATTACTGAATAAGATGTGTTGTCTACTGAGAAATTCTTGACTGCAACGTCAGAATAGATAAGGCCCTGTCTTAAGGTGAAACAATTTGTAAAATTATCTTTGGAAACACTCACTTGTCCATTGTAGAGTTGAAACTTAAATGGAGTAAACTTGACTCATTGCTAATTGCAATTCTTTCCACCGTTATAACTCTTGCTTTACTTGTTTAGTTAACAAACTGTGTGAGCTTGCTGACCTAATGGCCTTTAGTGCCAATGGCCCCTAATCCCCATAGACTAAGACCCCAGACTTACTAACCCTTACATAATTCAAGGTAGGGGTCTAGTTGTCACAGGCGGCGCCTAGGTTAGAGCCCAGACCTGAGGAGAGCGGATGAAGACTGGCAAGCCAAGATAAGCAAGGAATGTGGAATCCTTCTTCAATCATCTCTCAAAGAGTTGTAAATTGTGCCCCCCTGAGGTTATGTCAAAATGCCCCTAAAAGAAAACCTTGTACTGCTTCTGTATAAATAAAGCGGACAGCTTTCTCGCATGGTCCACAATGATCTTGGAATTGTAGTGGTCCGTCTCTCTTCTTCTTTCTACGCCTGTTTCACGCAACCTTCTTGAGCTCCGAACTCAACAGGAGATGGACTCCGGCAGGTTTACTTTAAAAAGACTCCAATCTCAGCCAAACCATTTTCTTCCACTGCTGTATCACCAAAGTTTTCAAATTTGACTGCATTCCAATGAATCAGGTGCAGCTGAAACATCATTAAAAGGTTTGTCACATGACCCTACTGACACCCAAAGCCCTCAGACCTGGGGCAATGGCCATGTGCATGCACACCTGCGCGCCCTGGGAATGCAAAGGCTCCCGAGGGAGTTCTCTCTGCACTGGTGCTTTGCTGCATCCCGGCTGCCCCCAGCAAGCTCTACAAAGTCCGCTGCAGTTACTGATCATGAGCAGACTACTGCCAACACAGGCAATGAGGGCAGAGCCTTGGGCAAGCGGACCCTCAGCCAAGACCGCCGCTGAGTGGTTGGCTGTTCTGGAGAAGCCAAGGCTGCCACAGGCCTTCTGCAGCAGGCTGCCCCACCTCAGTGTGCATGCTAGGTGCCCCCGCGCGGTGGTCACCTCTGACACTAGGGCTAGCAAACCCTGCCGGCCCTGGGCCCATGTGAACCCTGCTTGCGTCTGCGCAGTCCGCAGTCTGTCAGCAGCCCTGGAGGCATCTTGTGAGCAGGATGCAGACAACTCATCCCACACACGCACTGACGGTGCTAGGATGATTTTCTTCCACAAATACCACATCCCCATCGCAAGTCCCTGAACAATGCCAGCTGCCGTCCTGACAAGCCACACAGGCCTGCAGAGACATCTGGGCATGGTGAGCACAGCCCACGACGCACCACAGGTGGTCAGGATCCAGACCAACGGGAAAACGAGGACAGGCATCAAGGGGCAGAAAACACCATCACCCTCTGCCTCTCAGCGCACTGCTAAGATGAGGCTGCGGGGTTTAAAAGGTAGCAAGGCAATTGTTATGTAGTCCAAACCATCAAATATTGTTGGGCCATACTCCGATTGCCATAGAAAACTTCAACCTGTCACTAGAAGCCACCACAGACACATTTTCCTTTCTTCTGTAGCTGTTCAAAGACAGAAGATTAAGATCTTATGCACTCCCATCCAAGTACTAACCAGGCCCAACCCTGCTTAGCTTCCAAGATCAGACGAGATTGGGCGCATTCAGGGTGGTACGGCCATAGACTAGGTGTGACCAAGGAGCCTGCCATCAATCACAGGTAAAGGAACCCACAACAGTCTGGACTGGCCAAGGCAGCAACACCCAAATGTGCATCCTGAATAGGGTGTGGGGTGGGCCATGCTGCAACGTTCACCAGCTCATACAAGGCCAAATAGAAGGCCAGACTGCACCGGGCACTGGCCTAAAACCCATTGGCATGTATGAGAACTGGGTCTGGGAGTGGATCAAGTGGAGGAACTTGGGAAACTCTCCTGGCGAGTCATAGCTCCCGCTGGTGCACATGTGGTCCAGACCTGGGGGTCGGACAAGCTGGGCAAAGTAGCTCCAATCGTTGGCTAAAGTGTAAACTGGTAATGGAACGGGATGTACTGGGCAGGACTGAGCAAACCTTAGCCTACAAGCAAAACTAGAAGCCAGGATGGAGCACAGGTCATGCCGAGCTAAGCTCTTGCACCTACTGGTCTGCATGAGCCAGGAACGCTAAGCCACAGTGTCTAAGGCAGGGGTTGGAACAGGTGAGGGGCTGAGCCAAGCTGAGTCAGAGCAACCACTGGCATGCGCGTGATCTATGGCTGGGAACAGGCCCAGTTGGGGAGCTAAGGGGACAACCCTAGCTGGGTTGAGGTTCCCACCAAGGGGTGCGTGGGCTGGAATGGGGGCTGCATTCTGATCAGGAAATGGTTGTCGTCTCCCTTGGCACAAGTGTTGACTGGGATTGGATGTACCGAGCCAGGTCAGACTCCAACATCCTCTGGTGTCCTGGAGGACCAGGGTAGATGTGGGATGGACTAGGCAAGGTCTCAACCCCTACTGAGCCATGTGTGAGCCATATGTGGGTATGGACGAGCCATGGCTGGGCTGAAACACCCAACAGCAAGGACTAGTTTGGGTTGAAGGCCAGCCAAGAAAAGCCACTGTTCCTGCTAGGACAGGAGGTGAACTGAGTAGGGCTGGCTCACGGACCCACTGGTATGCGCAAAATCTGGCACTGGGAGAGGTTCTGATGGAGGAGCCTGGGCAACTGCTCTGGCAGGACACAGACCCAGCAGGTAAGCGCAAGAAACATGATAGGAAACAGCCCAGAACAGGCCATGGAAAGTTTCCCACTGGCATACATTTGACATGGGTCGGGGGAAGACCAGGCTGAATCAGTTCATGTCATCCACTAGCAAATCCGAACACCAGAACAGAGTGTGGATTGAGCCGGGTTTGGTCGCAACAAAAACTAGTGCACAGGGCCCGGCGGCGTGGCCTAGCAGCTAAGGTCCTCGCCTTGAACACCCCGGGATCCCATATGGGCGCTGGTTCTAATCCCGGTAGCTCCACTTCCCATCCAGCTCCCTGCTTGTGGCCTGGGAAAGCAGTCGAGGACGGCCCAGTGCTTTGGGACCCTGCACCCACGCGTGGGAGACCTGGAAGAGGTTCCTGGTTCCTGGCTTCGGATCGGCGCGCACCGGCCATTGCGGCTCACTTGGGGGGTGAATCATCAGATGGAAGATCTTCCTCTCTGTCTCTCCTCCTCTCTATATATCCGGCTTTCCAATAATAATAAAATCTTTTAAAAAAAATTAAAAAAAACACTAGTGCACAATACAGAATGCCAAGGTGAGGTTGCCTGTACTGGATGTGACTGCAGCACCAAACCAGCACGCGTGAGAACCAGGAAGGGAGGGGGCAGAGCCGGCAGGGGGATTAAGGGGCTTGTCCCCTCGCTGGACAGCTACTCCCACTGGAGAGTGTGGGCTGGGATGGGGACAGACCAGACTGGGCAGGGTTACAACACCTGTGCGCCTCATGCGGACCAGATCAGGGAAAAGCCAGGCTGGGCTGATTATTCCTGTGGGTGCAAGCATAAATGAGAGCGGGTGAGGGTTGTTTGGGCTTAGCCACAGCATCAGCTGGCAGAAGCTGGCCCTGGGGGCTAATTCTGTCAAGTCAAATCACAGAACCACCTAAAGAGTGCATAATCTGGGAGTGGGAGAGGTCTGGGAGGGAAATAGTGGGCTCTTCCCTCTTGGGTTACCACTCCCACAGGAGGGCATGAAAACTAGGACAGGGGTTGGGGTGGCTAGACAGAGAGGCACTCAACAACATCCGTGAGGGCTGGATAGTGGAGCTGGTTAGATGGAACTAAGCTTTAATACCCATTGACATGTACGAGAGCCGAATGGGATGTGGGACAGACTGGACTAGTTTGCGGTACATACTGGCAAACCAGGGTAGGGGGCGGGCCTGGTGGGGGTTATTGTGGGTCACTCTGACTGGGCTGCAGTTCTCACCGGTTTATGCGAGGGCCGAGTATGTGCTGGGCAGAACCAGGCTGGACTGCAACACCCATTGGTTCCAGTGGAAGTCAGGACTGAAAACAGAACCAACCCAGCAATTGCAACCACCAGCTGATCGGGGCGATGGACTGTGTTGGGCCCTGTACTTGCTAGAACATACAAGAATCTGGTCTGAGAACACCTCAGACAAAGTTTCTTTGGAGATCTTCCCAATCGAAATGCTGGACTCAGAACCCTAACCAAGAAAAGACAAAAGACAGAACAGGTCAATCAACCATCTCAGCTATATGTTGGCAGCGAAATACTGGGCAAATGGAGACTCTATGATGGACTATGTCAACCAGTGGATTCTGCAGCGGCCTCATTGTGTTTGGAGTGGCGAGATTGGCAGCGATTCATAACTGGTGAACTATCAAAAACACTTGAGCAAGAACCTCGGAGCATGCTCTACATCCGGGACCTGGGGAGGGTGGAAAATTGGGTGGGCCTTCTCCCTTAATACCCCCCTTTAAACATGAAGGAAACAATATGGAAATAACAGTCTTATCCACTTTCCTATAGCCCTTGAACCTTTTTTACCCTAATTAATTAAAAAAAAACTGAAAAAAAAGGAAAAAAGATCTTATGCTCTTCATTTTTATGGGGGCAGGAGGGCAAAATTGCTCAGGGGTTACGGACATTCTGTTCTTCTGTTTGTCTCTAGAAACGAGTGAGGAATTCTGTCCTTTTAGGCCAGTTGGGAATGTGTACAATTTCTGGGTTGTCAAGCTAGAGAATGATAGTGCCACCTTGTGGGCAGAGATCAGCAATGCTGCTAAATAGCCTTCACAGTACAGGATTGGGCCTCTATTGCAAAGAATGATCGGGCTAGCCAGAGTTGTAGCATGAAGCTGCTTCTTGGGAAACCTGCATACCATAGGGGCACCGGTTCACCTCTAGGCTGCTCAGCTTCTGACTCAGTTTCCTGCTAATGATCCTTGGAGAGCAGAAGATGACACAACTACTTGGGCCCTGGTATCTAAGCCGGACACCAGAAAGCAGCTCTGAGCTGTTGGTTATGGTCATTTGGGAAGTGAACCACAGAACAGATCTTTCTCAAACTTTGCCTTTCAATAAATAAATCTTAAAAAAAAAACCAATAATCTGGGCCCGGCGGCGTGGCCTAGCGGCTAAAGTCCTCGCCTTGAAAGTCCCGGGATCCCATATGGGCGCCGGTTCTAATCCCAGCAGCTCCACTTCCCATCCAGCTCCCTGCTTGTGGCCTGGGAAAGCAGTCGAGAACGGCCCAAAGCTTTGGGACCCTGCACCCGCGTGGGAAACCTGGAAGAGGTTCCAGGTTCCTGGCTTCGGATCGGCGCGCACTGGCCGTTGCGGCTCACTTGGGGAGTGAATCATCGGACGGAAGATCTTCCTCTCTGTCTCTCCTCCTCTGTGTATATCTGGCTGTGATAAAATGAATAAATCTTTTAAAAAAACAAACAAACAACAACAACAAAAAAACCCACAATAATCTGGGCCCAAAGGTCAGGGGTGCTAAAGTTGAGAAATCTGGCCCCAGTTCAAGACTATCTACCCCCAATGATTTTCAACCTTTGGAGAGACTTCTGACTCCAATGTTTCTTTTCTTAATTTAACAGAATCTGCTCCTATGAGAACAAGAACTTTCTAGAAAATACACTCAAAGTAGCACATGTTTTAGTATTATAATCTGACCAGAATACAGACATCTTCCAAAAGGTCTTTGATGGGAGTTGGTTTTGTTTTAAAGATGGTGGGCCTGGCATGATGGCTCAATTGGCTAATCCTCCCCTTGCTAGTGCCAGCATCCCATATATGGGTGCCGATTTCTGTCTCAGCTGCTGCACTTCCCATGCAGCTCCCTGTTCATGGTTTGGGAAAGCAAAGGAGGATGGCACAAAGCCTTGGCACCCTGCACCCATACGGAGACCTGGAGGAGGTTCTGGCTCCTGGCTTTGGATGGACTCAGTTCCAGTTGTTGTGGCTATTTGGGGAGTGAATCAGTGGATGGAAGAGCTTTCTCTCTGTCTCCTTCTCTCTGTTAATCTACCTTTCCAATAAAAATAAATTTTAAAAAATGACTGGTACATGGGGCCAATGTCATGGTATTGTAGGCTAAAACTCCACCTGTAGCATTGGCACCCCATTTTGGCACCAGTTCAAGTCCTGGCTACTCCCCTTCCCATCCAGTTCCCTGCTTATAGCCCAGGAAAGGAGCAGAGGATACCCCAAGTTCTTGAGACCCTGCACACATGTTGAAGACCCAGAAGCTCCTGGCTCCTGGCTTTGGATGAGCTCAGCAACAGAGGCTTAATTATCAGGCTCTTCTGACAGGTAAAAAACAAAATTAACAGACTCTGTTTGCTGAAGTAACTAAAGTCACACTATCTTCATTAAGAGTAACTAAAGGTTTCAGTTCCTGCTAACAGAGATATTCTTGAAAAGTTCCACCTGTATCCCCAGGCTTCTTGTAATCCCTCAGCTCCTCCAATGTGAAAAGCCCATGCTCACTTTAGCCCCTCACTTCCTGATTTTTCTCCTCCTCCTGCTCACTGATGCTCCTGTTGTTACAGGTTAAAATTAGACCTGTTGGTAGATGCTGGGCGTCAGTACTGCAGAGGTGAGTTTTAGCCTCCCCAATTGGTTGCAAGGGCTGGAGATAAGCCAATCTGAAGCCAGGAACCAGGAGCTTCTTCCGCGTCTCAAACATGGTGCAGGGTTCCAAGGCCATTGGCCATCCTTGCTGGCTTTCCCAGGTCACACGCAGGGAGCTGGATGGGAAACGGGGCCACCGGGATTAGAACCAGTGCCCATATGGGATCCCGGCATGTGCAAGGTGAGGACTTTAGCCTCTAAAGTATCACGCCAGGCCTGGAAAGGCAGATTTTTAGAGCGAAAGAGACACACAGAGAAAGAGGTCCCATCCACTGGTTTACTCCCTAAGTGGACACAACGGCCAGAGCTGAGCTGATCCGAAGCCAGAAGCCAGGAACATCTTCCAGGTTTCCCACGTGGTATAAAGTCCCAAGGCTTTGGGCCATCCTCCACTGCTTTCCTGGGATACAGGCAGGGAGCTGGATGGGCAGTGAAGCTGGATGGAAAGTGGGGCTGCAGGAACAGGACCCTGTGCCCACAAGGGATCCTGGCCCATGCAAGGCAAAGATTTAGCCTTAGGCTCTCACACCAGGCTGCTACTTAATTGTAGCACATTGTCTGCTACTTAATGCTGGATTCCTAACCTGGCCAGCACTAGCAAAGGACTCTGCCGTGGGACATGGACACTAGAAATGGACCTTCTCAGAGACTCAGAGCAGCAAAGCCCATTCCACTCTTGAATTAACTGTGCAATTTCTGACACAGGGCAGAGTATGCCCATATGCCACAACTACTGAACTGCCTGCAAACATTAATGTACAACTTTCAGAAACCTAAATTTCACAGGAATTGTTCCCAGGCTGTCAGTCAACCTTAGTGAAATGACAGCTGCTATCAGTAAGTGAGAGAGATGGGCTCCAGATATTTTGTACTGAGCATCTCCCTTGTCCAGTTTTTGCAGGATTATTATTTTAACATGCAAAATTTGGTCAAGTGAGAACCTTCCACACCGACTTTAATGGACAAACACAGAAACAATTAATTATTGTCACAGTACGTGAGGCACATGCTCCCACCCTGGAAGGCCAATGTCACCATAGCCACAAATCTATGATTACTACAAAACCAACAAGTCCCAGCAATTGCCTATACATTTTATGGAAGATTTCAAGGTCCCCAAGGCACAATGAAATGCTAGGAAGATAGAAATGCTAATTATTCTGATCAGTACAAATTGTATACTGAACTATTATACTGTACTACTACAGTTATGCATCCATGAAAAAAGCATAATTAATTTTTTTAAAAAATTTATTTTCTCCCTGTTATCTGGGAAGTCATTTTTTTTAAAGATTTATTTTATTTTTTTTTTACAAAGTCAGATATACCGAGAGGAGGAGAGACAGAGAGGAAGTGGAGCTGCCAGGATTAGAACCAGCGGCCATATGGGATCAAGGGGAGGACCTTAGCCACTAGGCCACGCTGCCGAGCCCAGCATAATTAATTTCAAAAGGAACAAATCAGCAAGGCTTTTTGCCTTTAAAGAAGGACTACTGATCCAGAAGAAGTTCCGGGCTCCTGGCTTCAGATTAGCTCATCTCTGGCCGTTGTAGCCGCTTAGGAAGTGAATCATTGACGGAAGATCTTCTCCATCTCCTCTCCTCTCTGTATATCTGGCTTTCCAATAAAAATAAATAAATCTTAAGAAAATAATAAAGAAGGAGTACTTCCAGGCTCTGTTCCAGGTGTGGAAGTGCAGATATGCGGGCAGGAGGGCCTCACTGCAGGCGCCTGGGGAGCCAGGACCTTCTCTTTGGCAACTTGTAAGGAGCTGCTGGAAGAACGACTCTCCGACTATCCATCAGCAACACCACTGGCTTCAAGTCTCAGACCACTTCCGCAATACACTTGCAGAACCTGATAACGTAGAGCACACAGAAGGAAATAACACGGTGACTTGCGGTCATGGGGAAACCTCCAAGCAGGGCAGCGCCAGGATGCTCACACACTCCCGGAAGGCGAGAGGAACAAACCAGCCAACTCTTTCTCCATTCTTATTCCTCAAAAATGTGGGGTACCCCAAGAAGACAGATTTGTTTGCTTCCCTCACTGCCACTCCGGACTCTGGGACTCTGGCTTCCCTCCCCCAGGCCACGTGGGCTCCTGCCACTGCCTCCAGCCCACTCCGACGCTCCTCTGTTCAGCAGCAGTTTCCTCAGAGCTTCCCGTCCCCACCATGTGCTCCCCAGGTGAGCACAGCACAGCCTCCTTGGGCACAGTGTGCATCATGCGGGAAGGAAGGCTTCATTAGGAGTATACTTCAGGACCCCATCACCCTCAAGCACCTAAGCCCGTGGGTGGAAGGGAGTGTATGTGTGCCAGTCAGCTTCATGATACAACAAAAAGCCTCAGATCTCAATCTGAATACAAGGGCCAGATGAATGAGAGGAAAAATAATGGAGTTAACCAGTTAATGCATGAAAAGATGGGTTCACAGTCCTGAATGGCTGTTAGAACTGTAATTCAAAGCCCCTGGAGACGCCCTGGGCACCATCTCTCCCTGGCTACATTCCCAACCAATCTAGAAGCCACCACCCCTATCCACAGCGCTCCTACTCCAAAGCTTTCCTTCATCCCAGCCCTCACACCCACAGCTACAGTAAGCTCAATGCAAGCACATCCAAATTTGTGTTATAAAATGCTTTTGGCTCCTAAGGCCCTGAGACATGTTTCCAATTGCTAGTAGCCTTGCTGCTGGTGCCTATGAAATTTATCCTAACAGTCAGTACTTATGGTGGTTGACCTCTGTAACAGTTCAATAAACCCTTTTATTTTAGAGACACCTGGGTTTCAAGCGTTTAGCAAGCCCTTAGGGACACAGTACCAGATGCACAATGGGTGTTCGGGGACTATCTGAGTGATCTGCACCTGTCCTTCAGACATGGACTTGTTCATTTCAAGAACCAGTAACGAGCATGGCCTGGAACAATATTGTTTCCTTTCTTCAAAGGCCACCATTTCCATTTATATGATTACTTATATGAGAAGGCCTCTAAAAGCTTATTCCAAATAAATATATCTTTGATTTTTCCACAAACTTGGTGAGGTACTTTCTCATATTGTGACAATACTCTGAACTGTTTATCCTTTTGGACAACAGTTTCATAGCCCTACTTATTTTTTTTATTAATTGCATTGCATTATGTGACACAGTTTTATAGGTACTGGGATTCCCCCCACCCTCCCCCAACCTTCCCCCCATGTGGATTCCTCCACCTTGTTGCATAACCACAGTTCAAGTTCAGTTGAGATTCTTTCATTGCAAGCATCTACCAAGCATAAAGTCCAGCATCTTATTGTCCAGATAAGTTCAACGGTTTCTTGGGGAGACCATCTCTGGTCTGAAGGTAGAGCAGGCAGAGTATCATCCTGATCAATTAAAAGCCTCGACATAACATCAGCAACAATTTATAATGTTATGGAATTAATTGACATAGTATTGAGTAACCAACACGTTAAAAAAATGCAAGTTCTTTACCACGTCCTGTGACTCCTTCGTTGACATTTCAATTTTAGTTTATACACGACTGGGTTCTATACACCTTAAAATGGCTATAGATTACTATTCAGCTGTCTTGTGTCTATTTTCATTATAGTATTTAGCATTATATAGCGTTGAAGAGTAATTTTGCTCAACCTGGATTTTTTTTCTTCTTCTTTTTTTTTTTTTTTTTTGGATAGTCTAGACTGGCTTATAACTCTAACAAGACATATGTCAACAGTTTAGGTGCAGAACAGTTTTAGGAGGGGTGTGCAGAGAAATCTTCAATACCCTAGTGAGGAGTAACCAATCTTTGTGTCCCACCTAGTAAGGTATAAGTGAATCCACGCTGACCATTTCCTGTCTGATTCCAAGCTTTCCTTGTTGTTCTGTATCTATTCTAGAGTTTTGTTTGTTTGTTTGTTTTCATAGCCCTACTTATAACATCCACAGGGATTCCAAAAGTCCTATCTAGTATAAAAGAGACATCTACCCAAACATGAACTTAAGTCAGGCCCAGGCTGGGAATCCTATCAGTGAGCCACTTGCTCATTCTGACTTGCTGTCACTTCCTGTGTTAAGCACCATGAGGGGTGGCATGACACGAACATGAACAAAGCTTACAGTCCACCTTCCTGGTGCATGATGTCTCTTCCTGGGAGCTTCCTGAAATATAGATAGTGTGGGAAAGGAAACAGATTGCAAACCAATTCACAGCAAGCTGCTGGTGTGTCTCAGCTTCTGCCTTCTGCCAATGGAAGGGTTCTCTGCAGCGTGGCTGGGCTGGGGTTACGGCAAGTGACAAAAGGCACAGAAAGAGGACTGAGGTGCACTAGGGTCACATTTTACTCACAGATCAGAACTGTAATTTCATCACGCCACATTTTAAAGGAGAGTATATGACATAAAACCGCATCATTTTCAGGGAGGCAGAGCGACAACCAACAAACAGGCTGATTTCATCATTTCCTCTCTTCCCACCCATCCTGGCTGTGACTTGATTTTGAACCAGCTCTCCTCTGTACCCAGCGGGGGCAAGGCTACACTCAAGCGAAAAGAGAATCACACCCAACAAGCCCGTCCCATGAAAGCAGGAAGCTTCCTACCACTGCTTTCCAAAGAACACTTGAAGGATCTAGGCAAAACAGTTCAACAGGGTATCAACAGGCCATGTGTCCCCACTCACCTTGGGACAGTGTTCTGCACGTGGGTGGACAGCCTTTCCTTAATGTCCTCTCTGCTCAGAGAGGCTGGGCTGTGAGCTCAGCACCTGCAAGGGCACTGAGAAGGTGATGAATCTTATGGAGGCACCTCACCTCCACAGTCCCTCCCTACATAGGGCCTTAATGTCAGTGTGTTTGCAATCAAGTACTATAGAACAGAGGACCTAAGTAGCAGTGATGGGCATGGGTCCAGAGGCTTAAGTCGGGAACTGAAGTTGTCAGCAAGGTTGGTGCCTTGGGAGAGCTATGGAGGATCTATTCCAAATCTATTCACATGGAATGGCTTGTTTTTGTTTCTTAAGATTTGCTTATCTTTATTGCAAAGGCAGATTTAGAGAGAGATAGAAGATCTCCTATCCTCTGGTTCACTTTCCACGAGGCTGCAATAGCCAGAGCTGAGCCCAGTCGAAGCCAGGATCCAGCTTCTTTCAGTTCTCCTACGTGGGTGCAGAGTCCCAAGGCTTTGGGCTTCCCAGGCCATAAGCAAGGAGCTGGAAGTGGAGCAGCTGGGACATGAACTGGGGCCCATATAGGATGCTGGCGCTTGCAGGTGGAAGATTAGCCAACGAGTCACTGCGCCTGCCCAGATTTGTTTTATTTTTTAACCTGGCTAGGACATACTCGTCACAAATTTGGCCAAATGCTATAAACATTACTATGAGGGTATTTTTTTTTTAGATGACATTGACATTTAATCCAAAGACTGATTAGAGCAGATTACCAGACAAGCGATTGGGCCTCATCCACACTTGATTTTAGCCAAAAGTCTGAGAAGCCATGGGCCTCATCCAGTCTGCTGAAAGCCTTAGGTGGAAAAGGACTGAGGCCCCTGAGGCAGTGGAAGAGCCGCCTCCAGATGGGCTTCTAAGGCGAGGCGCCAAGGCCAGCTCTGCCCTGACCTCTAGCTTACTGGTGACTACTGCAAAGGGGGCAGGCAAAGATTGCAAAGTGTAATTCTAGAGATGGCTCTGTGTGCTGTGACTAGACATGCTACTGTGGCTGATGAAACGCAATGTCATTTGCCTCCTGCCATGAGCTTTCCATCATATTTATATTCAGTTACAGTCTGTTCAATCTTTTTGCTCCAACTACGGAGCAGAACACGGGCAGTTAGACAAAGGCATAGGAATGGGCCTCTCAGTGAAGCCTAGCCCCGCAACTGCTTCAGAAAGATACAAGCAAAGCAGGAAAGAGCTAGAAATGTTTTACTTTTCAAAATATTCCACAGTGCAGCTTTTCTTGAGGCCCAGAAGAGAAGCTGGCTAGGAAGATTTCTGTTCACTGGGGACTTGCTATAGGTGGCCGACAATGAGCACTCAGGGCGCACGCACAGGACAGCTTCTGTCACCAGCTTTATGTGTGTCCTCCACGCTGCCGCGAGACATGAAGAGCGGAGAGGAAATGGCCAGCTCAGGGCAGAGAAGCAGCAGAAAGCAAGGTAGTTTTCAACGACATAATGTACAACAAATCATCCTATGCAATTCGAAGTGCAAATCTGCACCTCCGCTAACCTCAGGTGTTTGTCAAGGCTTTCCAGCGATATGAACGTGACGAAATTGAACTGACATTAACGCAGTCTGTCCGTGGACCCTGAGATACTCGTGCGCAGGATGGAAAACGCAGACGAGTTTGCCACTCTTCAGTTTCTAGAACTGCAACGTTCTCATCTCCTAGCAGCTCCCTCCACCCTCGCACCTGCATTCCTGAGATGACCTGGGGGACCTCGACTATTCCGGCGGTGCCAACAGACTCCGGAGCCCGAGGACGAAGGCAGTGTGTAAGCAGGGATGGGATAGGCCTTGCCCTTTCCGGCAGCGCAAGCTCCTTATCGCCGCTGCCCTAAGCGCAAAGATTGCCAGCAACCCGAACCATGCCAGCTCCCGGGACCTGAAACTCCGGGGCGTACCCACGTTGGGGCCGCCCAAATCGCGATTCACCACGCCCAAACGGCGTGTCACGCACAGGCCGGAAGTCCCGCCCTGACCACGCAGCCAGCGCTCGAGCATGCAGGTGTGGGCCCTGCTCGCAACCGAGTCTGTCTCCGAAACCCCGTAAGTGCACGTCGCTACCACACTTCCCTGGTCCTGGCTCCAGCGTTCGTCGCGCCCCCGCGAGCGGGCTGCGCCCTCAGACGCAGGGAACTTCCCT
This sequence comes from Ochotona princeps, assembly GCF_030435755.1. Taxonomy (NCBI): domain Eukaryota; kingdom Metazoa; phylum Chordata; class Mammalia; order Lagomorpha; family Ochotonidae; genus Ochotona; species Ochotona princeps. Next base: position 399,393 of record NC_080865.1, on the reverse strand, counting down.
GCGGGCCCGTGCGCGACGCGCTCCTCCCCCTCTCCGCCCGTGGCCACGCCCCGAGCGCGGCTCCGCCCACCTCGCTGGGCACGCCCATTGTGTTCAGCTCTCCTTGCTTCCCCAAGTCCCTGCTCTGCGCCTCACAGAGGCCGCTGGCTAGCTGGACCAGCTTTGTCACAGCCTTGGCCCTCAGGGAGTTCTGGCCACTGTCCTGCTTCTGGCATTCCTTTCCCACTGCCAGGGCCTTTTCCTACTGTCCAAATTCCTTCCCAAGTCTCGGGCCAGGCCAGGCTCCTTGGAATAGGACCATGGCCCTTTTGTACTTCATCCTATGCCCTGTCCATCCTGGCCAATTGTGTCGTGGTTGCTAGTCCACATACCAGGACACCATGACCCGTGTCCAGCACGCTCTTCCAGCGCATGCGTTTTTCGGTGCCTGCTGCCCTGGTCACTGCTTAGGGTCCCAGGCCACTCACTTTTGATTCCATTATAGCCACACCTGTCATGTTGGTTCCAAATCCCTATGGCTTCCGTCTCCTGGCTGACCTCATCCTGCAAAACTGCAGAATGGACGGCGCCCACAGCCCCCAGAGCAAGCATGGTCACCCTCCGTATTGCTGCCAGCACTGAACACAACTGAAGCAGAAACCGGGTACACAACACAACTGCTGGAGCAGTGGCCAGAGTTCTTTGCAGCTGGGTTTCATGTCTTCTGACTCCACTCAGGCCACCAGCTGGGTGCATGCACCTGCCAAGGCCTCAACCAACTTTGAATGCGGCGCGGGTGTCTGAAGTAAGCACACTCCCACTTCCTGAGGTGTCTTCCCCATGCCTCTTCACAGGTACCTAGTCTGCACAGGTTGTCTTCGGGCCTGCGCAGACACCACCGCACTTAGCTACCTGCTGTGAACTCACACGCCTCCCAGAGCCTTCTGTTATACTTGCTCCCTTCACAATTTTGGGACCCCCCCCCATGAAGGAAGTGGTTATTACAAGCTTTGCTTATTGTCCAGAAATGTATGAGCTACCTCTGCTACAGGGAGGGAAGTCCCCACCCATCCACCCACCCACTCATCCATCCATCCATCCATCCATCCGTTTGTTCGAAAAAGATTCGTCTAGTACTGTGTCCCAGTGGTGAACAAGCAAGCCCTGAACGGCGCTTACAACCTGCAGTTCCTCAACTTGGGTTTCAACAAGGCAAGAAATGAGAAAATTAAAGTAGTAATGGGGTTCGTAGGTAGAGCCGAACTTGGTAACAGTTGCTCAGTTGATCCAATTCACAAATATTTTGAAGCAGCTGACATGGGAAGCCACTTCCTGGTTCTTACCTCAGGCAGTTACGCAGTCAGGGCTGAGTCCCTGGCACGTCTGCCCATTGCACTGGAGCGAGAGCTGCACCTGTTCCCTCAGTGAGCTTCACTGCCTGTCATTCCGTGTGCTCTGGCAGTCAGGGCTTTATGGGAACACTTACGGTTAACTGTACTTACAGCTGCTTTCTGCTTGCAGCTGCCATCCATTTCTGACCTCCGGAGCATGGGAAGCCTGGAAAGTTTGCACTGGAAGAGCAGAGTAAGGAACGCTTTCAAAAGAACATTCTTTACTGAATTTACTCTGGCTCTGACAGCCAGATCACTTATTTAAAATGTTTCAAATGTCAGCCATAGTCTTTTTTGGGTGGCAGGGGCTTGGAAAAATAAACTCGTAGGAAATGGGCCCACCTACAGGCTGGATAAGTTGCTGAATTAATTTCAAAAATATTTTTTTTGAAAGAGAGAGACTGGTAAGATAGACACACAGAGAAAGCCCCTACGTGCTGGTCCATTCCCTACCTGTGCACACTGGCCGGGGATTTTGCTTAGGGGCCTGGAAACAATGCAGGACTCCCATGGGGCTTGCAGGGGCCTGACTACTGCGGCCTCTGTTGCTACCAGCCAGAATTTGCATGAGTGGGAACATGTAGTCTGGAGTGGGAACCAGGAATTGAAGGCGGGCACTCTGATGTAGGCTTTAGGCATCTTAAGCACAGTGCTTCATGCCCACCTCCCTGCATTGTTTTTTTTTTAAAGATTTATTTATTTTTATTACAAAGTCAGATATACAGAGAGGAGAGACAGAGAGGAAGATCTTCCGTCCGATGATTCACTCCCCAAGTGAGCCGTAACGGGCCAGTGTGCGCCGATATAAAGCCAGGAACCAGGAACCTCTTCCGGGTCTCCCACGCGGGTGCAGGGTCCCAAGGCTTTGGGCCGTCCTCGACTGCTTTCCCAGGCCACAAGCAGGGAGCTGGATGGGAAGTGGAGCTACCGGGATTAGAACTGGCGCCCACATGGGATCCAAGCACATGCAAGGCGAGGACTTTAGCTGCTAGGCCATTGCACTGGACCCCCTGTGTTGGTTTTTATAGCATGAATTATAGACCATCTTCTTCCGCAGATGAACTGATACAGCTAAGTCAAAACATGGGCAGCATTGTGTGAAGGCAGTTGTTGAAGGAAGCCAAAGGAAAACCCATGGTGGGAGAACAAATAATAAGTACAGCAGTAATAAGATTAATTCTCTAGTATGCACACCATGGGATCCAGAGCAGTTGCTGAAGGTAGGCAGAGATTTTTTTCTCTAAGCTTCCACATAGCCACAGAGAAGAAATAGTAATTATATTAAGGGCTCGCACTGTTCATCAGGACCAGTTGTGGCTTTGTTTCACGGAAGCAAGGTTTTTCTTGATTTTCAGTCCTGAGGGCTTTGCTGATTACCTCTGAGGATGATGCTGTGAGCTCAGTGGGAAATCAGTTGCATAAGGAGTGACCCCCAGATGCCCCACAAGCACCCTGTTGCCACCGTCTCCAAGCACAGTGCATTAAATCAACTCTAGGAGCCTTCCGACCCGCCTGTTCAGCTGCGTCCAAGCCCTCACTGGTCTGGCTTAGTTCAACGTAGCATTTAGATCATTCATTGTGATGGCAAGTACATTTTAACTTGCATGTCAGTTCTTAAGTATTCATGTTAGCTGGCTGAATCAGTTGGGAATTTTTGTGGCCAAGTCCATACTGAGAAGGAAAACATTCTGTGATAGATTGATAGTATCTTTCATGGCTGCAAGGGTGGACAAGTGGCTCCGAACAGCAGCCTCTCCCGATATCTGACACTGATAGAGATATGGGTCTAATGAGTACCTTTTTAGTCCACACAATAGCATTCCTCATTATAAGATTCTTGTTGAAATTCAGACAGTTGAGGGTTCCTGGACAAAAACTCTAATATACATCTTTTGTTTCAAGCAGAATGAAAGTAGGTTAAGCTGCTGTTAGGACAATGAGAACAGATAGCTTAAACCATACTTGGCCTGATGCACCTTACCGTCCACTCCATACTTTTCTAGAAGTTGTCAACAGAAGTTCCCTACAGTCAAGTCTGAGTGGGACTCCCCAGAGGCAAGTGTTTGGCCAAATAGCTCAGAAACCATCCAGAATGCCAGCTTCCCATATCGAGGCACCTCAGTTTGAGTCCTGGCTCTGTTTCTGATTGCAGCTTCCTGGTAACACACTCTTGGAGAGAACAGGGCAGAGAGAACATGCCAGCCACGTGGGAAGCATGCATCAGCTTCCTGGCCCCTGGTTCAGTCTGGGCCCAGCTGTGGCTTCTGCAGCATTTCAAGGGTACCCCCGTAGATGCTTGCCCTCTTCTGTAGGTCCTCTCCATCCCTCTCCCTCACTCTTCCCATGCCCTCCTCCTCTTTCCCCTTTCGCTCTTCCTTTCTTCCTCTCCTTCTGTTTGTCTTTCACATAAAGAAATTAAAAATTTTAGATGTGGCTTACTGGACATGGACACCTCTAACTGGCGAACAAATCGTTGATTAAGGATGGGGAACACGGCTCCACAGATCATGGCTGCAATAATTGTAGTCTAGAAACAAATCTTGACCTGCCAAAACCACAACAGAACTCTCAGAACTGAGACAAAATTAAAAACAGAGTTAGAAACAACATTAAAACAGAGTTCGTTACTGGCTGAATTGGCTTTTATTCACAGTTTAGTTCGAGTTATAAGGCATTTAGCACAAGTGACTCCATTTTTGTCTGGTGTGGTCTGTTGGCTCTGATGCAGGAGCTTAGTTCAGAATAGTGGCCTCCCATAATTTTTGTCGAACCCACTGGAGCAATAGTGGAAAATGTTAGACATCTAGAAAGAAAAGTAAAATCTTGCTTATACCACCTGAGAGTCATTGTAAAGTGTTGGTCTCCATGCTTTAAATGAAACACAGAAACATGAATACATTCTGTTTAACAGATTCTTTAAAATTTTCCTTAGGAATACAAGATGGGTAGAATTATGCTCATTCAGTTTGTGTGAATTAATTTTTATTTCGGAGCAGTAGTGATTAACTTTATCTGAAGTAGAAAAATGTTAACCTGTGAGAAATAAGGCAAAGTTCATGATGGTTATAAGCTGTTCATTAACCTATAAGGTTTGGTGAGCTTTGCAAAAATCCTACCATCATATATTTTTCTCATAAAGGATATAAGATAAGGACATGAAGACAAAAATATAAAAAATGTCAGTTTCTTGTTTTTCAAAGATTTTGGAAATTTTTTTTGACTGACAGTTCAAAAAAGAACCTCAAAACACATGCTTTAGAGTATACTTGATAATACTGTCTTTCATTTCTACAGTCTGTAGCTTCTTAGAAATACAGTTTATGATTCAAAGTAACTAACCCAGCATTCTTAAACTATCAGATTTCCATGGGCTTGGAGAAATACAAATATGGCCCAGATATAGTTCCTACGCTATAGAAACTTACACTTTTGTAGGCTACAAAATTAAATCATGTTGCCAGTAAATGAATGCGCAGGTGGCAATGAAATGCTGTGGAGACACGGAAGTGGAGGATAAAATGTTCCTGGATTCTACAAGTTAGTAATGAAACTACACAACAAATCCAACAACAACAACAAAAGTAACTGTTTCTTGGGGAAGTGATAATCAAGATAGACACATGGAACAATAGCTAAGAGACTTAAAGGAAAAAAAAAGAAAGTTTCTAGGATTCCAGTAATGCAAATCTTGTAAAAATAAACACACACAAAGCAGAGTGGCAGGCCATGGCTCAGTTGCCGGGACCGGCTGGTAATGAAAGACGCAGGAAGGGGTAGGGAGCATGCATGTCAATGTCTGGATTCCGATCTTAGAGGCCTGAGATGGACTCTCTCACACAGGTATCTGAGTACGAGGGAAGTGATGTGGGGAAATAGTTTGAGTGTCAGTGACGAGGAGAATAGCATGCGGTCATGCAGTGTCGGACTGGTAGCCTGTATGTGCACAGCGCTCCAGCAACCAGGGGATTATTCGTTTTCATTAGCCAGCTTATTTAAAAACATGAAGAAGTTAATTTTAATGATAAATTCAGAATATAAAATAAATGATAGTACATCCTGTGGACAATTTCATATCTACACATATGGGTCCCTTTTAGCTTTTGTCCATTCTGGTGTGAGTTACTTCCATTGACCCAACAGACAGAGAAAAAAAGTCCTAGATACAGAACTAAATGATGTTTCTAAAGTTTATAGGGTGGTTAGCATCATCTCTGGCCTCTATACATTTCATGTGAGTCCGACCGTTCTTTGCAATTTGTGACACCCAAAAATATCTCTATACATAGCCAGTTGTTCTCCAGAGGACAAAATCAACTCGGGTTCAAAACCACCAAATTAAATAGAATATTTGCTCAAAATAGAGAAAAACCTAGGACCTGGCATGATGGCTCAGTGCCTAAGTCCTCGCTTTGGACACAGTGGGATCTCATATGGGCGCCGGTTCTAATCCCAGTGGCTGCTCTACTTCCCTTCTAGTGTTCTGCTTATGGCCTGGGAAATTTAAGGGTTCAATCAATTTGAAAAATTTACTAATGTAATACACAAATATAAAAACCCTCTGATTATATTAATAGATACTGGAAAGATAGCTGCATATAAATTACAACATTAGTTACTGATAAAATAACTTAGCAATTAGAAATAAAGGGATAATTGTATGACACATTTGTTTACTAAATTTTTATGTATATTTGATTCATTATAAAGGCAAGGAGACAGATAAGCGAAGAGCTCCCATCTGCTGGCTCAGCTTTGCGATGCCTGCAGCAGCCAGGGCTGGACCAGGCCGGAGCCAGGAGCTCAAACCACGTCTCACATGGTGGCCCAGAGCCGAGCACTTGAACCACCACCTGCTGCTCCCAGTGTGCACATCAGCACGCAGGAGAGCCAGCACTCAGATTCATGCTCTCTGACGTTGCGTGTGCACACCCTAAGCAGCACCTTAATTGGCACACCTAACAGTCTATGACATCTTTTTACTGCAGCTCACCTGATCCTGTGGATAGCAGCATGTCCACATGACGTTACTCTGTTCTGATCGTGCAAGTATATGGAGCAGAACAAAAGCAGCGGCATCTGAGAACACAAGAGGAGCCGAGGCTAGCAGAGTTGTCTTCTAAGTATTAAATACATGAACGTTTGTCATGCCTGTGGGGATATGTGTCTTTCCTACTTTTTGTGTATTTTCTATTCAAAACTTCTACTGCTATGTGTCCTGTCATTTTTAAATGATACTACAAACACTGAGAATCAGAGAATCAGACTGGATCATTTCTCAACTTTTTGGATAAGATAAAGTTGAGAATCAGAATTTAAAAAGATTTTCTTTGGGGCCAGCCCAGTGGCATTGTGAGCTAATCTTCACCTTGCAGTGCTGGTATCTCATATGGGCACCAATCCGTGTCCTGGCTGCGCCATTTTTGATCCAGTATCCTGCTTATGTCCTCGGAAAGCAGCAGAGGATCGCTCAAGTCCTCTAAAAAAATGCCTTTGAAATAAAAATAAATAAATCTTTAAAAAGAAAGAAAAAGAGATATTCTTCTTAGTTTAAATGAATGACACTGACTAAGGCTTGCTGTTCTCCTGTCTTCTCTATCATAGTCCACATTTGCTACTCTGACAAAAATGCAGCCAGAGCAGCTTTGAGTGTCTCTGACGTGGGTCTGCTCCTTAATGCAAATGCTTTCTACCTCCTCTAGCCCTGTGTGTATGGACTTTTCCTCCCAATAATGACTTTACCTAGTGTAACATTTTCCAAGATGACTTCATCTAATCTGACCCTTTTCTCAGAAGTTAGTTCAGTGAGCTTTTCCTTCAAGGAAATTTCCATTGTACCTAATAGTGAAATTGCTAGTTTGGGGGAAGGGCTAACTTTTGGCAGCTTCTCGACTTTTTGAGCCAAGGAGAAAGAGATGAGAGTAAGTTTGCTCTGATGGATTTAACCAAGAGAAATGGATTGGCTACAACCAAATACCACCCTTCCTAGGAGAGAGAACGTATGTATCTGGAGCTGCCGTGGAAGTCTCCTTGTTGTGGATACTTTTCTCATAGTTGTTTTCATCTGATCGGGTTATCTGGCATTTGCGTCTCTTTAAACTCTTTAGACTGGAGCCTTGACACACCTCTTCCTTATTTGCCTGGAGAATACAGAAATACAGAAGAGGTTATCCTGAACTGCAGTTCTGTGCTGGGGGCTTTCTTTCCGGCATTTGGTACTTATCGTTTGGCCTCTGTTTACCCTCCTCCCCAGTCCTTCCCAGCGTCTATTGAATATATGTGTCGATTTGTCACACATGTCAGAGTTCTGAGAATCAAATTCCACCTCCATTGTTTTCTCTGAATACTGAGAGGCAATGGAATATGAGCCACGTCATCATGCTGAATCTCTGCCACTCGAGGGGGCCTGCATGGCCAGTACCTGGCTGTTGTAAAATTTCCTATTTGCCAAGTCACCCAATCTAGTTTTTCCACTGATGGTTTTTAGGAGCAAGATGAGACATGGGGCCTGAACTCAGAAAGAGGCAGCATGGAAGAGAGGGGACCCTGACGTTGAGCCCCTGGGGGTTACTGTTGGCATCTTTGGATGCCCACCAGAAAAACAATCTGTCATACTCATCATCTTCGTCTTTGGAGTCTCCATTGTAGTTGGACTTCTGACAGGCAGAGACACAGGGCGCTCCAGTGTGGCCGAGAGGGCTCACGTGCCAGTCAGTGTGGCTGGGAGCATCCACCCGTGCCACTCATCCCGTTTTTACCAGTGACTTCAACACTGCATTCGCAGTCCTCTATATCCGGTGATCACAGCAACAGTTGTGAGGTGTTTTAAGCATTAGGAAAATGATTCCGCAAAGCGAGCGCATTGTAACTCTAAGTAATTACTGTTGTGTCGCTGCACCGAGCAATGAAGCTAGGAGCTGCTTGTCCCTACTTAGACCATATTAGTGTGAAACAAAAGAAGTCAGCTTCTCAGCTGCACTAGGTGCACCTCAGCTGCTCAGGACTGCCATATTGCATAGCACAGGGAGGCGCAGAGCATTTGTCATCACAGAATGTTCCGCCGGGCACCACTGCTCTGTATCATTAACTGATTTTACACAACTGCCAGACCATGGGGCTGAAGGAGAGCAGCTCCTTTGTTTGCAGTGGCAGCTCTGCCCGGATGTTTACCTGCAAGGTGAGAGTCAGGTGCAGCCTTTCTCAGAAGGACAGCCTTTGTTCTGCAGAGACAGAAAGGAGTGCGGTTTGCTTCTCAGATTCAGATAGATTATCCATGAACCAGATATTTTAGTCCTGGAAAGGTGGAAAATTTCTGCCAAGGAAAATCTCTGGATTGGACTCAGTGTTTCCACAGAGCACTGAACCAGACACATTCAGGAGCAGTAGGAGAGGACTCTGCCTTTGTCAGCAGAGGAAACATTCTTTTGCGGTAGAGTTTGGGGAAAATAGCCAAATCTGTTTTCCAAACACATTTTTGTAAATAACTGACAGGAGATGGAAGTATTAACCCAAGTGATGGAAGTTAATTATTAACCCTGTTAGATGGCGGCTCACTGGTCTTTGTGATATTCTAATCCGGGTCACAGAATGGCTAAGACAGCTTTAAGTGGAGGGTGGATTTTATTTTTCTCAGTTTGCCTTCTCTTTTCCACTCTGAAAGAATGTTGTGGCTGCTCTTTTTCCTGGTGACTGCTATTCATGCTGAACTCTGTCAACCAGGTATGGAAACTCAAACAGAGATCAGCAGTTTTTCAAATGATTGACACAATATTGACTTAAAGAAGTTTCTATTTTTCTAAATCTGCAGACACGTTGTGGCTTGAAAGGGAGTTATAGCTGCTTTATAAATTTGAAAGAAAAATGTGAATCATGTAAGATGGTTTGGGTCAAATTTTTTAGCAGCACTCGCAACAGTTATGTTGGTAGCTGTGTGTTTTGTTGACCTGAACTGTGTTAAGTGTTGTGGCTTGCCTGATTCTGTTTGGGCTAGTTTGATCATTATATACTGCTCTCTCTCTCTCTCTCTGGTCTGGCAGATGCAGAAAATGCTTTCAAAGTGAGACTTAGTATCAGAACAGCTCTTGGCGATAAAGCGGTAAGTACAGAGCGTGCATGTTCACTTGAAGTTTCCTCTGCGAATGCCATTGTTCTTTCTCTAATAATAGCCCTATCTTTATAGTTATCTGAATCTTAAAATATTATTTCTACAAAGCTCAAATATGATCTCCTCTTAAACTAGAGATCTTAGTAAAATAGAAATTGCTCATAAAATGGGCTAGCCTAAAATGTTTAAGCTGTAGTATATGCTAGGAATCAATATGCAGTTTTGCATGGCACAACCCAGCACAGAGGTGTGTGAGGGTCTGAGTCGGGCGCTGTGGTCTCAGTTTTATTTGCCTGTCATTGTTCTGACCATTTGGATTTTGTTAGTTTCAGTTTTCTGGCGATTGAAAAGCAGGGCTGATTTTACTTGCATAAAATCTTTCCTCAAATTGCATCATTCTGATGTGTCATTTCTGTAACAATATGAAAAATGTGTTAATACAAGGAAAAAAGAAAGTCATGTAGATGTGGGACAGTAACGACTAGTGGTTCCATAGGCAGCATTATCCGAGTTTCATTTCAGCTTGCCAGCTGATCTGCAGAATTTCCCCGGTAAGGTAATATTAAGAAGCCCCAGGATAGAAATCAAGAAAGAATACTAAAATTTTGACATAGGCCAGTCCACCAGTATATTAGGTTGCTATTCACTGCGTAAGTGAGGATTAATTTCGCAGCCAGGATTTGTTGAGAACTGAGTTTGCTTTCCAGCTGGGACCCTTGGAAGGACTCACAGAGACCCTGGGGGAAAGTAGTGCAGCCATTGACAGCTGAGAACACTGAATGATGAAGGCAGAAAGTGACCCAGTCGGGGTCTCAGGGCAGCAGGTGGCAGGAGGGAGATTTGAATGCAGACAGTGTGAGGCAGAGTGCACTGTACTTATCCCGGGGTAGAATTATTTAATGCCGTCGGGCTTGCTCCTGCCCAGAGGGGCTGGGTAGGGCAGGAATTGCTCATGCATGAAATATTCTGCAAACCAAATGTGAGTGTACAAAATGATCAAGTATTACTGAAAGAAAAAGTGCCCCAGGACCTTGACCTTTTTAGTACCTAAGAAGGTACTTCTCCAAGGCCTGAAGCCTGACTAGAAGATGGAAGAAGGAAAGACTGAGAGCAGCCATGCAGAGCTCATCCTGGCAGGAAGACTGAGGTGTCTACCAGTGGGGTACTGAGGCGTTTACAAAACAGGCAGGGCCAGGCCAGTGAGTTTTGCTTCAAGACAAGGGGAGTGATCAAGAACATCCAGTGCTGCAGAGAGCTAAGCAATTCGGAGATTGGCAGATGTGCCGTGTGCAGGCCAGCGGTGTCTTTAGAAAGAGCTGCTTAGTGGAGTGACAGCTGGAAGGCGAAGAATAGAGGCAGTGAGTAATCCATGGGCGGTGAACACATGCACACAGGAGTGTGGGAAACTCCTTGGAGACTTCTGTCCATGAAAGACAGGAGACAACAGTAGGTTCAAGGGAGGGAAGTTGAGTAAAGTGATTTTTGCTGTGTGTGTGTGTGTGTGTGTGTGTGTGTGTCTGTGTGTGTTTTAGTGAGAAAGTCTTTTATATGGTTAAAAGTCAGTGGGCAGAGTGCAGTCAGAGCCGATCACAGAGCAGGGAAGGGGCAAGTGACTTTATTTAGACCCTAAGATGAACAGAGGGCAACAGTGAGGGTTTCTGGCTGAGCCGGAAGGACCAGTCCCTGAAAGGGACAGACAGTGTGGGGACAGTGCCTAAGCTGAGTGTCTGTGCGTGAAGCTCTAGACCTTGGTGTCAAGAGGATGGGGGAGGTTAAATTGGTGCCTGGAAAGGTGTCAGTGCTGTTGTGCTCTGACCCAAACTGGACAACTGCTAACGCAGTGTGCCGACTGAAACAATGCTCTATTTGTTTTCTTTATTTGAGAGTGGAGACGGGAAAGGGGTTGAAAGGAGAGAGAACATGCCGATCCTGTGGCTCATGCCTCAGCTGCCAGGAACACTTGGAACTGAGCCGAAACCCGGGAGGCAGGAAGTTAGTCTGGCTCCCTCACCCTGGGTGGTAGGAAGCCAGGAGCTGGAGCCCTTTGCTACCTGGCAAGTGGTTAGCAGCAGGAGGCGGGAATCTGGAGTGGAGGCCACACTTGACCCCAGGCACGCCTGCAGCAGTCACCCGTCCCTCCAGCTTTTGTTTATAAGGGAAACTGATGAAAGGACTGACAAGCAGGCTGAATTATCCCCAAGATCTGAAAATCAACTAAAATTCGTGTTTCAGGGAGAGGTGGCTACCATCTTCATTTTCATGGCTGCACTCTGATTCTCTCATTCTGATTCCCTATCTCGGCATTCTGTTAACATGCCTGTCAGAAGCGTGTCTGTGTGCTGCTTGTAAACACCCAGCTTATGCCTTATACATTGTTCTTATTTCTTAGATTGAACTATAGCTACTATTATTCCATGTAAGACTTAATTTTTCAGACAAATGCGCTGTTGGGAACAAGGTTCTATGCCACGAACCAGTTCATTATTTTCAGACTTTCATAGTATATATACTCTGAAATAAAAGTTTGCCTTAGAATATTGAAGAAACACTTCAAATATTGTGTTAACTTGGCATTAGAGACCGTCTTGATGGTTCAATTGTCTAATCCTCTGCCTGCAAGCGCTGGCATCCTGTATGGGCTCTGGTTTAGGTCTTGCACTTCCCATCCAGCTCCCTGCTTGTGGCCTGGGAAAGCAGTTGAGGACGGCCCAAAGCCCTGGGACCCTGCACCCGCATGGGAGACCCAGGAGAAGCTCCTGGCTTCACAGCAGCTCAGCTCCAGCCGTTGCAGCCATTTGGGGAGTGAACCAGTGGGTGGAAGATCTTTCTGTCTCTCCTTCTTTCTGTAAATCTCTTTCCAATAAATATGAAAAAATCTTAAAACCCCACAAAACTTGCCATTAAAATACAATGTTCAATTTATGTGTGAGAAAAAAAAGAGATTGACTTTTCCTCAACCTCACTACAGTTATCATATAGGGAAGGACTGAAAGTCAAGAATGAAGCAGAAACGATGACGGAAAGCTTACAGGATGTTCTGAAGGTATTTGGGGAAAAGGAAGTGCAGTCATGAGCTTTTTTACCCCGAGATGGCAACTGAAAGGTACACGGTGTTTAGGAATCATCTCATTGTACTTACCTCCCTGCCCCCACAGCCTCGATTAGAAGAAGAGAAAGGCAACAATTGAAACATGCTTTTCTGTTCCAGACTGAAACCCAGCTCCCAGCAGCGTCAGGGTCAGAGGCCAACTCCTGCACCCTGTCCCTGTGCTGCGCTTGGTGTGGACTCTCTGGTCCCTGCCTGGCCCTGCCTTCCTTTCTCCAGGTTCTACCCTTTCTGCACTGTCTGAATACATTCAGTGGGGTAACTGGGACAGCAGAGCCTGTGGGACCCTGCTGAGAAGTGGCCGTGGCAAGAGGAGGCGGAGGGCCTCTCACCCAGAGCGCACTCCTGCCCCCATGAACCCTGGTATATGGAGGACATCTGTGCTTAGTTGGCCAGTTATCCTAGATCAAAGCAGTGCTCCTTAACCGTATCTCTCACCAGTGGTGCTTTATGACAGGAGTTGTATATCAAACCTGATAACTGCAACCAATGTCTGAGCTGAACTATGTTTGAAGTGTTGCTTTGCTGAATGTATTTAAACTAGTACCCTGGAAATAAACTTTGTCAATTGCCTAAGAAACTACTGTCCCTCGCCCCCATTTCTTCAGGTCGCATCTCCTTCCCAGGAACCCGCAAGCTAAACTTGCACTGCACCAGGTCCCTTGATGTTCCTTGGACATACTGATGTCTGTGTGCCTCAGGGTCTTCCATGACTGCAGGAAGGGACAGGAGTAATATACATTGTCTACTAGGGATGCTAGCCAAGTAGCACAGAGCAGGTGGCTTCAGCAACAGATATCTGTTTCCTCTCTGTTCTCCAGGCTACAAGTCCAAGGTCCTAGTGTCGGCAGGCTTGGTTCGTTCTGAGGGCGGTGAGGGAGTGACCTGCTCTGGGCTGTTTCCTTTGCCTTGGAGCTGCTTGTCTTCTTCCTGTAGCTGTACAGTGTCTTCCCTTTGTATGAGTGTGTACAAATTCTATATTCTTTTTCTCTTTAAGAATATTTGATTTTTATTTATTTGAAAGGCAGTTTCCAGTTTTTTAGTACATGAGGAAGATGAGGAGGCAAATTAAACTGAGAGTGCATGTGAGCGCCCCCCAGTGGGCCGTGTTTTATCCCTGCCTCTACCTTTTGCTGTTTTTCTTTTCTTTCAGTATACCTGGGATACAAACGAAGAGTATCTCTTCCGAGCGATGGTGGCTTTCTCCATGAGAAAAGTTCCGAACAGAGAAACAACAGAGTAAGCAAACAATTACAAAGGTTACCTGATTACTTGCACTATCACTGAAATGATATACTATTTCAAAATGTGATCTTGAAAACTTCAACCTAATTTTTTGAAGGTATACCCATATTATAAAAATTATTTATTTATTTGAGAGGGAAAGAGAGAAACAGGGATTGCATCTCAAAGTGTCCACAGTGGCTGATGTTGGCTGCGCCCAAAGTCCAAAGCATATTGGAATCCAGACCATCCACCTGGGTGGCAGGAATCCAAGCTGGAGCCAGGGGCTGGAATTGAACGTAGGCCCCTCTGTGTAGTATGTGTCCATTTTAAATGCTGAGGTGACCACTCACCCTAAAAACCCATATTTTAATTGACTTGTTTAAAGAACATTTGTTATCTTCCTGAGCTTATAGGTTATATCATGTTCTAACACGACTCTGTCCGGTAGACACTATGGAGATAAATATTGCCCCAAATTGCTATTAGACATGTTCAGCTTTCTTTTGAAAAAAGGTTTATTTTTGTTTATTTCAAAGACAGAGTTCCAAAGAGGGAAAAGAGAGAGAGAGAAAGAGAGAGATAGAGAAGGAAAGATCTTCCAACTGCTGGTTCACTCCTCAAATGGCCACATTGACTAGGGCTGGGCCAGGCCAAAGCCAGCAGCCAAGAGCCAGGAGCTTCATCTGGGTCTCACATGTGGAGCCCAAGCACTTGGACCATCTTCCACTGCTTTCCCAGATGGATTAACAGTTAGCAGGGAGCTAGGTTGGAAGTAAAGCAGCCGGGCCTTGAACTGGTGACGGTATGTGGTGCCAGTAGTGGCTCGCTGGTTACACCACAACGCTCCACATCTTTTTTTTTTTTATGATGATGATGTTTACATAGTTGATCATGGTGGGAAGGGTTGAGGATAAGGGGAAAGTGGGTCCAAATTTTCTGTTTCTTCTTCCTATATCTGGGAGTGTGTGTGGGGGGGAACAGAAGGGGAGAAACCACGCCCAGCTGGGGAACAGCCACCCGATGTCATCCCAGGGTCCACGCTGTTGAGCATGTTCTGAGGGTTCTGCTCAAGAGGTTTAGGTAGTTCTGAGATGCTGTTGATATCGCCATTCCAAGGATGAGGAAATCCTTCAAAGGCCAATTGGCTGACACAGTCTACCTCAGAACCTCCATTCGCCCGGAAATTTGCTGTTAAGCTTTGTTGGGATAAGTTGATCAATTTATTCTGCCATCCTTCCTCTGCAAACCAATGGGCACTGCAGCCCGGCTCAGCTCTCTCCACACACTCAACCTTCACATACACTGGGAGGAGCTAGAGCCCAGTCAGAGCGACGCCCAGTGACCCTCTCTGGACCTCTCCCCCAGCCCTTGTTCCTGTGCCTGCCAGCATGTGCAGTGGACTGGTCTGGTCTGTTCCATATCCCATTCTGATCTCGTATACATCATTGGGCAATGAAGCCTAGTTCAACCCAACCAACTCCACCCTCTAGTTCACTCATGCCAGCGTGTTCCACCGCCTGTCCAGCCAGGCCTGTTCCCAGTCCTGGTTCTCATGCTCACCAGTGGGAGTTGCAGCCCATCATAGAGGTGCTCACAGCTTCCCCATTGGACCCATTCGTTGACCTGGATCTTGCATTCTTCAGGTGGTTTTGCAGTCTAGCTCAACAAGACTTGCCCCCAATCCTAGTACTTGCCAGCTGATGCTGTGGTAAAGCCCAATCAGTCTGCCCTTACTCTGGCTCATGCCTGCACCAGTGGAAACAATATGTCAGCCCAGTGTGGCTCTTCCGCTAACCCAGTTCACACATAGGCCAACGGGTGTTGCTGCCCTGCCCAGATTGATTTGTTCCCAGTCCCAGCTCTCATGCTTAACAGCAAGAGCAGTGGCCCAGCAGGGGAGTCCCCACTGCTACCCTACCAGGCTCCCTCCACCCCTCGAGTCTCCCTTGTGCTGATTTGGTGCTACGGCCCAGTCTGGCATGGCCCATCTCACCTCAGCATTTGCTGGTGGGTGCTGTAGCCTGGCCTGGCCCAGCCTGCCCCTTGTTGCAGCTCACACTGGTGGGTGCTGCCACCCAATCTGACACAGTCAGCCCCCAGTCCCAGCCCTAATGTGAATGGTTGGGACTGTGGCCTGACCTGGCCCGTTCTGCAACCTATCCTTGTTCTCAGATCTGCCCGTGGGTGTTATGAACTGGCCCAGCCTGGCTCTCCCCTAAACCTGAGCCACACATATGCCGATGGGTACTGTAACCTGGCCTGGTATGGGCTGCTCCCAGCCTTGACCACCCCACATATTAAACTTTCTGTATTTCTATTGTATGTTCAAATTTTTTTTTTGCACACATGGTAGATACTAATATACTGTCAGTTTTTTAGAATAAACTTATATATGTATTGGTTTTTTCTCACTATTTGTATACATCACAGCACTTTATCTTTTCAGAAGCAGTCACTACAACCTTTAATCATCTCTCTCTCTCTCTCTCTCTCTCTCTCTCTCTCTCTCTCTCTTTCTCCCAGAGAGGAATCTTGAGAAGTGAAATGACTTAATAGTGAGCTAGAAGGAAAACCTGGATCTGGATTTCTGCTCTTTGGGGCTGAGCTTGTCTTTGACATCAGGCATTGTTCAGTGCTACTTCTTGGTTAACCGCAGTACCTGGCCCACACGGGCCAGCAGGCATTTGTAAATCTGACATTGCTTTTCTCTGTCAACAAGTGTTGTGGTCAAGCTGTGCCATGTCACCTGGGGGGCATTTCATTATTTTGCATATTACTACAGCATGTGTGATGTCTATCTTGGTTTAGCTTTACTTGACACATTCTGATTGAACTGATTTCATTTCAGGATTTTTTAAGTTAGGAAGAAACTTTGCCTACCTATTATAATGATATTCTCTAAGCTAGCCTTTTATTTTTGTCTCCTATTTGTTCTTTTTGCTTGTTTGCTTGAATTCCATATTGGCTGAGAGTCTAGTGGAGAGAACTGCTATTAATGGTCTCCCTGAAACCTACAATATCTAATGTATAGGCTGTGCATAGACAGAATGGGATTTGAGGAGGAAAATAAGCATACAGTATATGTATTTAATCTGCATACTCATATTTATTTCAAAATAATCTATCCAGGTGACTCAAAAATTAAAATAAAATAAAACACAAATTTTGTTCTAAGTGAATTCTACATTTTTAGATTTTATTAATAATTATTTTTTTAGTTATTTATGCAAGAAGCCCCACAGAAAGGGACAGGTTTCACTCCCTAAGTGTGCTCGGCTCTGGAACTGGGCCAGCTTGCAGCCACATCTTCCAGGTCAGAGGCCAGAACTCAACTACTTGAGCCATCATGGCCACTTCCTCACGTCTGTTACCAGGAAGCTGAAGTGAGGAGTCAGAACCAAGAGTGGAACTTAGCTACTTCAGGCTGGGACACAGGCATCTTAACTGTTGGTCTAGAATTGTAGAAACAACACATTTACTTTTATTTTTTACAACTACATGGCAGTATTGTGCAATTCTTTTCAGTATTTATAATTTTTTCTCAGTTCCATGATGCTATTACAAAAAAATTGAAAAGGAATTAAATAAAGGGGAAAAGCCAGTAACACATCCAAAAGGCTCGTGACAGTTTCCTGTAGCCCTTCTTGTAAGCAGGTTGTGTACATTGCTATGTTCCTGGCAAGATTAGTTCTTCAAAGTACCTGCTTTTCACCTGGTACATGACTATATTAAGTCAAATGTTTCCATTCTCAGGAAAAAAAAATTAAATGTGTCACCTTTCAGGCTTAAGTTTGAAAAATTCATCTTTGAGATACTTTCCTTTAGAACCCGAGGCATTGTAAGAGTGTGGGTATATCTGATCTAGCCCATTTGAAAGTTTTTTTTGCACATAATTGGGCACACAGGATATATAGGTGTGTTATTGTCAGTGCTAGTTGTAAAAACCAGAAAGCATGAAGCTTGAGCAGGGATCAGTGGGATGGGTGAGGCAGTCTTGGTTTGGCAGTGCTGCCCTCAGCGGGATGGATGCCAAGCAGGAAGTGAGTAAGATACCCCAGGGCCGAGCTGGGCTCCACGTGTTCCTGTGTGAGCAGGCTTCTATGGCAAATGCAAGGTGGTATAGGCCAAATTGTAAATTTTCTGACTGGTGAGGCTCTTCTAGTGCCACTGTGGGTAGACCAGGTTCTGGAGGGTGGCAAATGTTCCTTTCTAGAATGGCTTCAGGGAACCCAGTCTTGCACCTTGGCTGTTTACTTTTTGTCCTCCCGCCTCTGTCAATGTTTATACATAAATGTTGCAAAAGACTGAAGATAATAGAAAATGCAAAGAGTCAAACAAAACTCATGAATTTAAAAATATATTCTAGCAATGAACATAATGATTCACATCTCCTTTTCATCCTTTGCCCCCAGTCTTACTACAGTATCACCTGTATTTACAGTATTGTCTGGGGATGCCTCTTGGTGGTGGGAAGCCTATTGTTAGCATCTGTTCCTTTAAGACCTTTGCTTGGCTATGGAAGGGGATATGATTTCCGAAGACAGGTCCTGGCTGTGTCCTCACAGGGCTTGCCGGTGGGCTCATCTGGTCCAGACACCGTCAGCCCAGGCAGGCAGTGGAGAAGCCAGGGATCCCTAAGAGGGACACAGGCAGAGGGGGTGGCCTGCGGAGTCAGCAGTGGCATCTCCACTCCCCTCCTCACAGGACGTGGGCAGGGAAGGCTTCCTGTGCACACAGCTGGGGCATGCAGTCGGGCTGTTGGCACAAAGGCCCTGCTCCAATTAGCTGGTGCCCACACCATGCCAGTGACTGCATGTTCCATGTTCTGCTTGTCATTTCCCTGCTGACCTCAAGTCAGGCAGAGAAGTGCTCCAAGAGGGTGGAGCTGTCTATGAAGAGTGAGGACCACCATTGCCCCCAGGTGATGCTCCCAGCTGGCAGACATTGTCAGGGCTCCCTCAAGCAGCCACAAGACCCTCAGCAGCTGGGGCTGTGGGGGTGTGCTGGTGTCCCATACGCGTGCCGTGGGAAAGAGGTAGTGCCCACCTCTGAGCTAGAGGAGTGTTAAGGAGGCTGGTGGCTTGAGTCACCCGTGCATGGGTGGCAGAGGGCAGCTTTCTGAGCAGAATGTGGAGGGTGCAGACGGGCACATGGGGAGTCCCTGCTGCTGGGCCCAGAAGCAAGTGCAGGTCAAGGTGAGGAAAGGTGGCAGAGCCAGCAGAAGGTGGCCGCTGGAGGCAGAGTCACCCCGGGCACGCAGCAGCTTCACCAGCGTGCACCACCCATGTCGGGGGAGAGACAGTGTGGGGGTTCCCAGAGGGGGTTCCCCGGGCCGCACGAAGCACTCTGAAGAGAGGGCATGTGGGCACGTGCCACAACAGTGCCACTGACTTTGAGAGGGAGACACAAAGGGCCCTGGTGACAGACTGAAGCTGGGCCTTTTCTTCTCTGTCCCGGCTCCCTTTCCCACACCTGGGTGAGTGAGGAGGGGGTAGGGGATGGGCACTGCCTTCAGGAGGGGGCAGAGCAGATGCGAAAGGGCCCTGCTTCAAAACTGGGGCTGATGGAACAGCCCCCTTCCTTTGCTATGATATGGCAGGGCAGATTTAGGTCTCAGACATTGAAAGTCTGTTCTGTCCAGGTGCCAAGATTGATATGATGGGTAAAACTAATTGCTTAGGGGAACTAAGTGGCACCTGGTACCAGAGCTACAGCCAAACCCAGCTCTTGTAGCCATTATGGATGTCACACTAAATGTGACAGCAAGACAACAGCCCTTCCAAGAAGCCATCACTTTGTAATCTCAGTATCAAATTGTTTCCTTGCTCTTGGGTTTTTCTTAGAAGCAGAATGGAAGACAGACTGAAAAAGGAAGCTGCGAGAAGGCTTTTGTTTCGTTAGGTCATGTTACTTGAGTTTTTCTCAAGACTTGGATTGAAGTTGGTAACCTGTTATTTTCTAGTGTTTAGATTTATGTCAAGTACAATAAGACAGTTTTACAGGAATTAAAATGTTGATAGCAGTTTCTAAGGGACAGCTTTAGCTGAAGTTCCAAGTTTAGTCCATTTTCCAGGAAAACTGGGATATATATGTAACTACTTTAAGCAAATGTTTCTTTTAAATAATTCCTCATTTTCCCCCCAAAGAAGTGGAAATAGAGCTCAGTCATGAATTTCTCCCTCTGCCCAGTTATTAAAGGATAAGTCTTGTGATCCTGAAAGGAACAACATGCTCTTGTACCCATGCTAAGGTAAGGTGATTAACAGTCTTGTGCTTGCAAAAACGGCAGCCCAGTTCCCATTTAGGCTTACTAATTTCCAGAAACAAGTGCCTGATTCTTACTACCCTTTGGAGACAGTTGGCCCTGAGTGGCTCTGTTGATAAATGGCAGTGGAACCAATTCTTAGAGAATTACCACTCGAGGAAAGTGGGAGAACGTTTTTATGTCTTTTTTAGTGATTTGCTTAAAGGAGTCACTTATGTATGTGTTAGTATATTTTCTTGACAAACATAGTCAGTATGATTGTGACATCAAATAATTCCATCAGACCTGGTGTGAAAGCATAAAAAATGTCTGATTTGCATTTATCTGTGCTAATATCATTTCAGGGTACCCATTCCATTAAAGTATGCTGGGGCCAACACTGGTACATTGGGTTAAGCTATCACCTGCAGTGCCAGCATCCCATATTGGTGCCAGTTTGAGTCTCAGTTATTCCACTTCTGATCCAACTCCCTGCTAATGTGCCTGGGAAAGCAGATCCACCTGCTTTGGCCCCTCCCCCCCCTTGGGAGACCCAGGGAAGCTCCTTTCTCCTGGATTCAGCCTGGCTGAGCCCTGGTTATTACTATCATTTGAGTAGTGAACCAGCAGATGAAAGACTGACTTTTCTCTCTCTCCCTTCTTCTCTTCCTCCCCATACCCCTCTCTCTATTTGTAACTCTGCCTTTCAAATAAATAAATCTTAAAAGGGACATGGACATAGCTCTCAGGAAGGATTTCTTGGCTGCCAGCTCTCCATTCTGTGCAGATGCTGGAGGACATGCAGCGTGGCCACAGCTGAGAGAAGGCCTGTGCAGAAGTCAGCTAGTTGGACGTAATCTGTCATTGGAAGGGATATACACCCTCTGCTTCACCAGTAAGTTGCCCACGGAACTCGGTGTAGTCCTTCTTCATGTTATTTCCCCCTTGGCACCTTTTCTCCTCATATTCACACTTCCTCTTGGCTGTCTCCATCAACAGTATATTCAATATTCTTTATCAAGAGAGCTCTCCGTGTTAGTACGTTGTCTCAATCTTTGTTGCTGGGTAAACAGTTTGAGGGAAATAATCCCCTTCCTTCCCTCTGTACCTTTCCTGTTTTTGCAGGCCTGGCCTAAATAACTCAGTCTGTCCTCACTGGACAGTGCCACAAACAGTGAGGGCTCCGCTTGGTTTACTCCACCCATTTCCCAGCCGCGTGCTGAATCCCCACATAGAGCATTCTCAGGAGCACAGGGCCTCACAGCACAGAAGACCAGCACCTTGCCCTCAGGCTCAGGGCCCTGAGAAAGCTGCTGCAGTGCAGGTGGGCAAAGTATGCCAGCAGTCTCCCTGGGACCCTGCAGCTGCTGGCATGGCAAGAGCTGTTCTTTGCTTAGAGATCATGAAGTTTGAAGCAGAACTGGGATCAGAGACCCGCTTGATAAACACTTTAGGCAAGACACATGAAATGTAGAAATCCTTTGCCCTCCCCATGTTTTGGGTATTCTTAGACTGGGCATGGAACTGTGTGCTCATGCTGGCATCTTGAACGCTGCTGGAGTCTTTGTTGGTTTGCAATGTGCTAATGGCCTCAAGACATTGGTGTTAGTCCTCAATGGTCCGAGGATAACTAAATGGCTCCTGGTACTATGGGAGGGTTCATGGAATCTAAATGGACTTGCAGTAGGAACTCTTCCTAACCATCCCATCACTAACCATATTAGCTAGCAAGCTTGGCTCTCGGCAAATATTGATGAGACAGTGAAGTGTGCTTATCATCCTGGCACTGAAACGAAAAGGTTGCCGATTGACATGCAATGGACTCAACAAAACAGTGCCCTCACTCACCCATTGCTTCCTCTTCTTCTGCTTTAGTCCAGTGGGAGGATACTGCCTTGGCCGTTACAGCACACAGTGGCCCTCATATCTTCCTATTGCCTGAGTTGTGCTGTTGCTGAGCCTCAGTCTTATACTGCTGGGGGGAACTAGGTCACCAGCTAGTCTCCCCAAGCATCGCCAAGACAAGCAGGTAGCCGCAGCCCATGAATGCATATGGCATCTTCATATGCATCCCTTGCTTGAGCTCTGTCTTCAGGGCAGAGGTATGCTCTCTCTTGGCCTCTCTCACACACCCTCGCCATTTCTAGTTCAAAGATCTGGATGTCTCTACAATTATATTTCTAGCATTGACATTCATCAGCACTAGGAAACGGTGCCTCTCATGACACTAGTATAGTGGGAGAAATCTTTATAAATATTTGGTACACTTTGAATATATAACAACTATTTTTTTAATTTGAGATTATTATTAAAACCATCCTTATGTTGATGAGTAGCAATATCTTGCCTATGAATACAGGTCTTTTACATTTTGAAATTTGTATTAGTTAAGCTAGTAAGAACTCTTTGTTACAATAGTCTCTATTTTATATTATAATTTTGTATACCTAATTAATATTTAAAATAATTCCTCTGCTGTGTGTAGCATCCTTGCAGTGCTTTTGTCTATCTAAACTTCCTTCAAATGAAACACACACACACACTTTCTATTGATATCTTTTTTTGTTTGCTCTGGAGTGTGCTTGTCCTTAGTGTGATCCCACTCTGCTTCAGTTTTTCTATTGTCCTTTGGTTTCTGTTTGTTTTTACTTTGACTCTTTTGAAGAGATTTACAAATGTTTTAGTTGAGTATGATATTGATCACACCTGAGGAGCATATGGGACTGGGGCATGTGTGGGAGTTCTGTCTATGAATGGAAAGTTCTATGACATTTGGAGAGTGAGGATGAGAGGCAACAGATGTTGTGCAAGGCTTGGGACATCCCGCTGTAACATCCCACCAAAAATGCCAACAACACCCCTCATTGATACACTGTGAGCCAAAGCCATTCCTAGTAACTCACACATGGCAGAAGGTTGGCTTGAGTCATTTGGCACATAATGAAGTTTGAAATAATAATTTGTTTTTCAGAGTTATAATCCTGTTTTTTTCTAGCAATAAAGACCTCCATTGAAAATGTGGAGTTTACTATTTTCAGCAATCATTTTAATCTTCTGAATATGTTTCTTTCTTTTGTAAAAAAAAAAAAAAGACTTATTTATTTGAAAGGCAGAGTCAAAGAGGAAGGGAGGGAGGGAGGGAGGGAGAGAGAGAAAGTGAGAGAGAGAATGAGATATCTTCCATCTGCTGGTTCTTTCCCCAGATGGTTCCAGCCGGGGCTGGGCCGAGCCAAAGAAGTCAGGAACTGATCTCACGTGGGTGACAGGGGCCATCTTTGCTGCACTTGGGCCATCTTTGCTGCTTGTCTGAGGCCAGTAGCAGGGAACTCGTTCACAAGTGGAGCGGCTGGGAAATGAACCAGTACATGTCGTGTGCCTGCCTACCAACCACACCACAAGATCAGCTCCTAGTTAATGTTTAAATTTTGGATAATTTGAAGTTTACAAATAGTACTTTATTTTACCAGCACCACGCTCTAACCAACTGAGCTAACCGGCCACGCTTCAAATAGTACTTTATCTAAAAAAAACATTTGCATTCCCTATTATTAGTACAAATATATATCAGAAATTTCTCAGGATACAGCGTGATAGCTGAATTCTCGCCAAATTCCATATGGACACTGGTTCATATCCCAGCTGCTCCACTTCCCATCCAGCTCCCTGCTTGTGGCCTGGGAAAGCAGTCGAGGATGGCCCAAAGTCTTGGGACCCTGCACCCACGTGGGAGACCCAGAAGAGGCTCCTGGCTCCTGGCTTTGGATCAACTCAGCTCTGGCCGCAGTGGCCAGTTGGGGAGTGGGCCAGCAGATGGAAGATCTTCCTCTCTGTTCATCTCTCCTTCCTCTTTGTATATCTCCCCTTCCTATCTGTACATCTGCTTTTCCAATAAAAATGCATATAAATATTTTTAAAAGAAATTACTCAAACCTCAGGACATTCTACAAGATTGGTAGAAATAGATTTTGCCAATCAGGTGCTATATCATTTTTATTCACCTTTATCTTTTTTAATTAAATTTATTCATTAATTACATTGTGTTGTAATTTCATAAGAACTGGGATTCTCCCCCCACTTCCCCACACCCTCCCCCCATGGTGGGTTCCTCCACCTTGTCGCGTAACCATAGTTCAAGTTCAGTTGAGATTCCCTCTTAGCAAGCATATGCCAAGCATAGAGTCCAGCATCTTATAGTCCAGTCAAGTCCACCTACTTATTGGAGAGACCCTCTCTGGTCTGAGGGCAGAGCCAGCAGAGTATCATCCCAATCAAATAAAAGCACTAACATATTATCAGCAACAATTAACATCGGTATGGAATTAATTGACATAGTATTGAGCAGCCAACATGATAAAAATAAATGCGATTTCTTAACCACATTCTGTGACCACCCCATTCACATTTCCATTTTAGTTTATATACTACATATGACATAACATCCATAACATAACATGTTATACATAACATCATATCTTCTTAAATTAAGGCGAACATGTGGTATCTAACCCTTTGGGATTGGCTCATTTCCCTTAGCATTATTATCTTTGGAAATGGGTTGTGAAATGGCACTTTTGGGAGATGGTACCTGACTGTGAGTGCCAGTAGAGGTCACTGTGCTCCACTGTCAGTTTTGGTTCCCTATCCCAGGGATTATTTGATACTGCCTGGACTCATTGCTCACTGTTACAATGGAGGCCGCTACTGGCACCTAGAGGGTAGAACAGGAATGCTACTAAAATGATACAGTGCACAGGATAGTTCCCCACAGCATAGATTGATCTGGTTTTAAATATCAACAGTGCCAAGCTGGAAAAAGCAGATAGAGAGTCATGAACAGAAAGAATGTGTTATAGATGATATAGATATTTTTTAATAAAACAAGACCAAACATGTGCCCATAAAAACTGGCACCTGGGAGTAGCCCATCTTCTTGACAAGTCTGTGCATAGGGAGCAGGCACAAGTAGTTGGGTCGATATGGAAAAGCACGGATCCTGATATGGAAAGTCGCTTTAAGCTGGACTCAGGGTAAGGAGGTGGATCTGGAGGTGGCAGACCTGTCAACCTGGTGAGTCAGTGATTCATGGGACAGAGCAGGGGCTACTGGGCTGTGCCAGTGCATGTCAACAGGTAGTTGCAGGGCCCTGACTCTTTAAGAGCTCAAAGGGACACCAGCAGAGTTGGCATGCTCAGGAATAGATGGAACCCTTGGTGTGGGCTCATGTGTGCTAGCAGCTGCTCTGAGCTCTGCACTTTAGGTTCTATGACTGTGCCCTGGGCTGGCCTGGGTCATACAGGAGCCAGAGCAGCCTTTGGGGGAAAGTTGAAGGAAACTGGACAGCAGGCCATGGCCCTTCTCCTCTTGGCATATTCATTTGCTGGGAGATGATGCTCCTGTTTGCTGCCAGTGTAGGCACAGGCCCTCGGTGCTGAGCTCCTTATTTCTTTAAGTGTTCAATGTCTCAAACCAGAGCAGCCATGGACCTTCTCTTGCCTGTGTTGCCTGTGCTGAAAGCTCTCAGTGCTGCCTCCTTGGTGCAAGGATCTGGGCCATCCTGAATGAGCATATATTTATAGAGGTTCCTGGAATGGTCTGAAGGAGAGATCTGCAGGGTCACCAGACTACAGACCCCATGGGGTTCTGGCCTTGCACGGCTAGAATTTCATGCAACTTGGGTGTTTGCAGGCATGCTTCAGCCCTGTGAGGGCCTCCAGGGGACTGACAGCCTGCTGGGTAGGCATACCCAAGCCTTGGGCCTTGGCCTTCCAAATCTGGGCATAGTGTAAAGCAGGTGGTATGTTGCAGGGGGAGGAGGGACAGTGGGAAGTGATTGGGTCAACCCAGTGCTTCTTCATGTGGAAAACTTTCTAGGTGTTCTGAGCTTGGTGGGAGTGAGTAGACCCGGGCAGCAAGGATGGCAGCATGGCCCTGGGTGTGCCCAGGTACCTGATCATGCATCTGTTCAGTTAGAGGTCCAGGAAGTCTGTGCAGTGGGTCACCTTGGAATGGCAGATTCAGTTTTTCAGCAGCAAAGCTCACAGGCCCGTAAGTTTGGGGGCATCATGCTTGCGGGACCTGCTATCCAACGGTACCCCCACAAGCCCTGTACCCATGCTTTGTGAACTTGGAGCAATCACCCTGCACAACAGCAGCTGTGGAGATGGGAGTACCCCATGGTATTAGGAGGACCCAGGAGGCTCCAGCCTCTGTCCTTTCTATTGTTGGTCCCACTGCATGACTGTCTGCAGGGGAGCTCTTGCTCATCTCTGTAGAAATACTTAAGCACTTTTTCCCTATTTAAAAAAATTATTGTCATTTTATGATACAGTTCCATAGGCCCTGGGTTTTCCCTTATTCCCTCTCCAAATTCCCCTCCCTCCTCTCCACTGATTTGCCCTGTATTACTACAATAGTATAGTTCTTCATAAACAGTCATATGTCCATCATTGCGGAAATGGTCAATGGCAGAGAGTCCAGAGTCCAGTATCCTATTTTTAATAGTTTCATTTGGAGTTCCTCTATGTTCTGGAAGTAGAGATACATATTGCATTGTATTCCTGCATCTGAATATGATAGTCTCTATTATACACTTACTCTACATCCCCTTAAATGAAAAGCAAAATCAACAACAGGAAGCAAAAGCAAAAACAAAATCAACAACAGGAAGAAAAATAGAAATTTGCAATGCCATAAAGTTAAATAACATGTTACTAAATGATTAAATGTGTCTTTGAAGAAATGGAAAAGGAAATCAAGAACTTTGTTAAAGAAAATTATGCTACTGTATAACCTATGAGTCAGTGAAGAATTTAATGAGAAAAAATGTTTTGAAAAAAATGAAAATAAAAACAAAAGCATCAAAATCCATGATATAATTTCCGCTGATCTTTGTTAGTGAGATATGTAGGCAACAGATAGATGGGTTTTGTTTTTTAAATATAGTTACTAAGCTATGATGTTTGATTGATGGATTTGAGCCATTTGCATTCAGGGTTAATATGAATAGGTGATAAGTTGGTTCTGTCATTTTAGCAATGGGTTGTTCATTGTTTAGTCTCCTGTTGTTATTTTACTGAGATGTTTTTCCCATTTGCCTTTGGTTTTGGTGGGTGCTATTTTCTCTGTGAAGAGAACATCTTTAAGTATCATTTGTAGGGCAGGTCGGGAAGAGGCATATTCTTTGAGCTTTTCTTTATTGTGGAAGAATTTTATTTCATTTTCAAAGACAAAGGAAAGCTTTGCTGGGTATGTTGTTCTAGACCAGCAATTTTTTCCTTTTAGAATCTGGAATATGTCGCTCCATTCTCTTCTGGCTTGTAGCGTTTCCTGTGAGAGATCTCCTGTGAGTTTAATTGGCATTCCTTTATATGTTAGTTGATTTTTTTCACGTGCACATCTAAGGATCTTTTCCTTGTATTTGACTGAAGAGCGCTTGATGATCATGTGTCTTGGTGAAGATTGCTTTTTGGTCAACCCTGTTGGGACTTCTGTGCCCCTCCTGTATTCTGTTTCTCAATCTTCTCCTGATCAGGGTAATTTTCCTTTATTATTTCATTAAATAGATTTTAAACTCAGCTTCTCTTTCTGCACCTTCTGGAGCTCCCTTAACTCTTATATTTGGCCTTTTAATAGTGTTTCTTTTTGGATTGATCCAGTTCTGCTTTTTGATTGTTTCCACACTGTGACAAGAAATATCTTCCAATTCTGAGATTCCTTCTTCTGCTTCATTCATTCTATTATGGAGACTTTCCACTGAAGTTTTAATTTGCTTTATTGTGTCCTTCATTCCCAATAATTCGGCTTGATTTTGTTTCAGTGTTGCTATTTCCTGTGTGACATATTCCTTAAATTCCTTGAACTCCTGTATGTTCTTCTCATTGTTGAGAAGAAGCTTTATAATAGGTGTTTTGAATTCTGTATCCCTTATTTTCTTGACGTCTTCCTCAGTTAACTCTGAGGTTGGCAAAAGGGTTTTGCTCCTTTGCAGGGGAGTTTTCAGTTATATTCATTGTGCTTCTGTCTCTTCTTTTGCCCTTGGTCACCGTACTTCTGGTTAGCAGATTCTCCCTAGAGAAAGTTTCTAAACTGTGTCACACACAGGTCTACAGTTCAACTTTACTGATTCCGTTTAGTACCCGGTTCTTTGTTTGCAGTCCAACTTGTGCCACTTGGGCCACTCCCTCCAGCAAGTTTCAGGTCTGGGCTCTTGTGTTAGGCTTCCACCACAGATTTCATAGCCCCAACTCCTGGCTCACCATTCTCTACCTGCTGTGATCCCATGCCGTGGCTACACTGTTGGCTGTACAATCTTTCTCCTATTTCCAGTTCGAACAGTTCCCAGGATTAGGGAGACAGCAGGTGTTCTAAATAACTAGGTTGTTGGTGGTGTTGATCTTGCCGGAACCTGCTGGTCGTTATGTCTGAGGGCCCCCTGGACCTGTTTTGACCCATAGGATGCCAAAGTCAGTATTATTTTCCCTGTGGGACCAGCGCAGTACACTGAGCAGGAAGTGAGTTTGCTCTGAGAGCAGCACATGTGCAGCTCACTATTGTCCCTACGTTCTCAAAGCCTTTGCCACACTGTACAAAATGGCACCTGATGTGCCACTGGTGGAGATCTGGATATGCTGGCTATTAGATCTGGGGGCTAACTGGACCTATTTTGGAACCTGTAACCCCACGTTGGTGCAATGCATTGAGCCAGAAATGAGATTGCTCCCAGCTTAGTGCATGCACACTCCTGTCCTGCAGCCTTTGCCTCCCTACACAAAATGGCAACCAATGAGCCTCTGGTGGGGGGGGGGGGTCTGGGCTAAGCAATCCCCCCTGTTCCCATACTACCTGTTTGGGATCTGATGCTACTCTCTCTGCTGCTGGTCAAATCAAACAAATAAGCATGAGTGGCAGTTCTTTGGCTGGGTTCACCTGCTGAGCTCCTGGTGAACTCTCCTTTCCACCTGGCTGCTGGTAGAGCTCCGACCATTGGTGGAGCTCAGATCACTACTTGTTGACTGCCACTGGGGTATGTGGTCACGGCAATATTGCACTGTTGTCTCTGCTGCTTTCCCGTGTCTGTCAGAACACAGGTGCCCCTCTGCCTTTGACCTGTTTTCTCTTATTTCCTGGAATGTGCCCTCTCTGCTTCAGCCTGGCTGATGATTCTGTGTTTAAACATGTCCTTACCCTAGTCCACCATCTTAATTCTCCCACTTGAGCACTCTTACAAGGAAAAATCAATCACTTTCTGTTCTCAGTATATGCAACATTTTGTAATTCTTCTAGGATGTATTGTAATGTCATTTTTTTTTTTTTTGGAATTTAGCCCTCTAGGAAATGACAGAAGCCATCCAAGATCTATAGTTTGATATCAGCAGTACTGATTTTATTTGGACTCTCCCTTGATTTTCAACCTTCATGCATCCATGCTTATATCATCTTTTTTTCCTGAACACTAATGCCAGACTTCTCTTTCTAATTCATACTAATAATCTTAGAATGAAGAGTTGTGGGGCCCGGTGGCGTGGCCTAGCAGCTAAAGTCCTCGCCTTGAAAGCCTCGGGATCCCATATGGGCGCCGGTTCTAATCCCGGCAGCTCCACTTCCCATCCAGCTCCCTGCTTGTGGCCTGGGAAAGCAGTTGAGGATGGCCCAATGCATTGGGCCCCTGCACCCGTGTGGGAGACCCGGAAGAGGTTCCCGGCTTCGGATCGGCGCGCACCGGCCCGTTGCGGCTCACTTGGGGAGTGAATCATGGGACGAAAGATCTTCCTCTCTGTCTCTCCTCCTCTGTGTATATCTGGCTGTAATAAAATGAATAAATCTTTAAAACAAAAAAGAATGAAGAGTTGTGACTTTGGAGATAAAGTGCCCAAGAGCTGCTGGGTAATCCATTATAGATTTTACACTTGGAGGTCTGTTCAAGGTGGTGTAAATAAACCTCTTCTTGAAAAATGCTTGCACAGAAGTACACACGAAGCACTTGTTGGGCTGGTTGCAATGGTTGCATTAGAGAGGAACACAAACAGAGAAACAGATCAAGTACCAAATCCAGAACGAGCAACAGACTGCATCCAACTCTGAGAAGTCAGAGACCGAATGGGCAGGACTCTGAAGGAACTTGGTGAGGAAACACTCATGGTCTGTGGTTCAGAGGGACCTGGGTGTGGGCATAGTGACTGTCAGCCACGAGGTGATACAAAGTGAGATCCTTAACAACTTGCACTGATCAGTTTATTTATTATTTTTTGGAGGATTCCTGATTAAGTAAAGAATGATTCCCAAGTACATGACTTTGGAACAATGAAAAGTTCCTGTGTAATTTTCTCTTTGCTAAGACTTTCATTCAGAATGGCAGACATGATTTTTAAACATAGCTAGAACACCTCTAAAGATGGGTATGGCACCAGTGTGAGTGATGTAATGTATTTTGGGATTATATTATTATAACGCATTTTTTCTTTTTATTGTCTACAGAATTTCCCATGTCTTGCTTTGCAATGTAACCCAGAGAGTGTCATTCTGGTTTGTGGTAACAGACCCTTCAAAAAATCACACCCTTCCTGCTGGTGAAATACAGTCGGCCATAAGGTAATAGCCCTACATGTGACTTCTGCTTGTCAGTCATACTGCTGGTTAATTCAGTTGTTTTTGTACATGCTGAAGACTTCTCTCTCTGCTCCCCATACTATTTATTAAGATGTGGGAGTTTTCATTTTGTTATTTTTTTCATCAAAGATTAATGTAGATTGGTGGTTTTATTCAGGAGCCAGTTTGATTTCAAGGAGTTATTGGCAATATCTGAACATATTGGGGGAACATTTACAGACATTTTTTGTTGTCATAACTGAGGATGGAGGTCTGTGTACTACCTACCACCAGCACTGAGTAGGCAGAAGTTAGCAATGCTGCTGGCCCAGTGTGGTAGCCTAGCAGCTAAAGTCCTCGCCTTGCACATGCCAGAATCCCATATGGGTGCCAGTTCATGTCTCAGCTGCCCCGCTTCCCATCCAGCTCCCTGCTTGTAGCCTGGGAAAGCATTCAAGGATGGCTCAAGGCCTTGGGACCCTGCATCTGTAGGAGAGACCAAGAGGAGGCTCCTGGCTCCTGGCTTTGTGTCAGCTCAGCTCTGGCCGTAGTGGCCAACTGGGAAGTGAATCAGTGGACAGAACTTCCTGTCTGTCTCTCCTCCTCTCTGTGTATTTTACTTTCCAACAAAATAAATAAATCTTAAAAATAAAGAAGTTAGCAATGCTGTAAAACATCCTACTGTGTAAAAGATGGTTTCCCATGACAAAGAATTATTTGACTCAACATGTAAAAACATTACTTTTAGACCTGGCACAATGGCTCAATGGCTAAATTGTTGCCTTGAAAGCACTGGGATCACATATGGGCTCCAGTTGGTGTCCTGCTTGCTCTACTTCCCATCCAGCTCCCTGCTTGTGGCCTGGGAGAGTAGTGGAGGATGGCCCAAAGCCTTGGGACCCTGCACTCACATGAGAAACCCAGAGGAAGCTCCTGGCCACTGCTCAGTTCAGCTCCCGCTGTTGTGGCTACTTGGGGAGTGAACCAGTGGACGAAAGACTGTCTATCCTTCTCTTTGTAAATATGATCTGCCTTTCCTTTTATTGGAAAGTCAGAGATAAAGAGAGGAGAGACAGAGGAAAATCTTCTGTCTGTTGATTCACTCCCCAAGCGGATGCAATGGCTGGAGATGCACCAATCCAAAGCCAGGAGCCAGGAGCCTCCTCCAGGTCTCCCACGCAGGTGCAGGGTCCCATGGCTTTGGGATGTCCTCAACTGCTTCCCCAGGCCACAAGCAGGAAAGTGTATGGGAAGCAGAGCCTCTGGGATTAGAACCGGCACCTGTATGGGATCCCACTGCGTGCGAGATGAGGACTTCAGCTGCTAGTCTACTGTGCCAAGCCCCTAAAAAAATAACTCTTTAAAAAAAGAAATTGCTTTCATATACTTAAAAAGTGAATAAAGTCAGATTTTAGCATGTCCCTAGTAAATGAGGGAATTAGTTAAGATAGAAAAAGCGTTTCAAAGGAGACTTCTAGGAACGACATATAGCAATGAGACATAAGAAAATGCACTCAGAAGATACATCAGTCTGGGCCCGGCGCCGTGGCCTAGCGGCTAAGGTCCTCACCTTGAACGCACCAGGATCCCATATGGGCGCCGGTTCTAATCCCGGCAGCTCCACTTCCCATCCAGCTCCCTGCTTGTGGCCTGGGAAAGCAGTTGAGGACGGCCCAAGGCCTTAGGACCCTGCACCCGTGTGGGAGACCCGGAAGAGGTTCCAGGTTCCCGGCTTCAGATCGGCACAGCACCAGCTTTTGCGGCTCACTTGGGGAGTGAATCATCGGACGGAAGATCTTCCTCTCTGTCTCTCCTCCTCTCTGTATATCTGACTTTGTAATAAAAATAAATAAATCTTTTAAAAAAAGATATATCTGTCTGTTAGGCAGGAGCCAGTCATATTTCAATAGACACAATTCATGTGATAGATTATGGACAAAAATCATTTCTATTATGTTGATCTTCTAGGACTTTGTTCAGATACAAGAAATGGAAATTGTCCCTAAAGTCCTTCCCCTCACTGTGATCTGAATAAACTTTCCAAAGTGAAATAAGTTCTTTACTTATGAGAAGCAGAAAGAAACAATTCATTTTATCTCAATTAATGAATAATTTGTATGTATCCAAGCTTCGAATAATGAATGTGTTTGATGTTGGACAAAGCTGTATTACAAAAATGAGTTCAGTAAATCCACTACTTCCTGAAAAAAAAAAGAAAAAGAAAAAGAAAAAACCAAGGCAAAGTAACTCCCCACGAAAAAATTACAGGTTCCTGAAATGTGCGTTATTCCCTTTATCAAGGACAGATACCTATTGAAAGAAATCATTTGCCCTCCGTCAAGTATTAACACGTAAGACAGCAGAATCAAATGCTGAAGGTTTTTGTGAACAATCATCTGTTTTTCTTGCGGCAACAAATACACTGAAGACCTATACCAATGGGAAATGCTCTAATGTGCTCCAAGAAGATGGAATTAAATTATTTCTGCACTTTTATTAATAAACATACTGTTAAGACCCACCATTTGTCCATGTTTTAAGCATACACTTTAGTAGCACAATGATGGACATGTGACTGTTTATGAAGGAATGTACTACTGCAAAAATATGAGGGAATTCAGCGAGGGGAGAGGACTTGGAGACGTGGGAGATGAAACCCCAGAGCCTGTGGATCTACATTATAAAATAATAAAAAGAACAACAACAATAATAAATACAATTTTAAAGAGGAAAATTAACGCAAGTATTAATTTAAAATTGATGTATTTATGATATTTTTGCTTATAACATTCAACATATTAATAATATGGTATTTTAGTAACAGTTGCTGTATTCAATATTACTTTAAAAATAAAATATTTTTGACATTAAAAAAATGGTACTTGGTTACCCTAAAATTTGCACAACTCTGTCTGGTTTACAAGGTAGGTTCTTAGTCATATGTGACATTTAATACTAACACCAAAGATTTGGAGTAATTATTATTGTCCCTAGTTTATAAATGAGGAAACAGGCTCAGTGAAATTAATGCTAGAATGACAAAGAGGGAGCACTTGGACCTAGGAGTACTACCAGCAGCTCCAGTGAGGTTTTTTCTCTCTGCTGGCGTTTTCACATCTGCACAATGAGACACCGAGGTGATCAGCCATTCGCAGGTGACTGTTGCAGTTAGTTTGTGAGGGCCTGACCTCATTCAGTGACCTTTTTGGCTGAAAGAAATTCCTAGTCACAGATGCCATTTTGGGGTTACAGTTAGTAGAGGAGGTTTAATCTGTCCCCGAGTTAGAACTTCCAATCAGCCTGAAAGGTGAATAAATTCTTACCCTAGAGGAAGAAAATAGCAAAGAGTTAAACAACCAGGAGGGCAGTAAGAGAACTCAGATATTTTGCAATGTCTCTGAGTTATAGCTTAGCATCAGGGCTCACTATTTTGTGGAAAGTTTTGTGTTCCTAGATTATCGGTATTAGGTTATAAAAGATGAGAACATTCCATAGTTTGATAAAAGACGACATGTAAATGATCCTTTGCTGTAGAGTAGATTATCCAGCTCCAGCTAGAGTTCTCTTTCACATGCACAGATAATCATGCCTCTGCTCTGATGGCCTGGTGCTGAGCTGAGGTTTTCAAGCCATTCCTCACAAACTCTAGGCCTGAACTGGCTAATACCGTGGCCAATGGCTTGGCAAGCATTGAGATGTGGCTTATCCAAAATGATGTGTCCTCTAACTGTAAAATGCACATCGGAATTCAAAAAGACTGAGTATAAGATAAAACATGAACCAACTCACATTTTATTATGTTTCTTTGGATATACTGTATGAAGAATACGTGATTAAAATTACTTACATTTGTTTCTCTTTTTTTAACTACAGCTACTAGGAAATCCTTTTAAAAATCATATCTCATGAGCACATATGTTAACAAATATTTATTTTTACTTATTTGATTATTAAAGGGATAGAGATAGAAAGAGATAGAGACCTAACATCTACCCATTTGCTTTCCAAATGCCCAGAACAGCTAGAGCAGGACCATGCCAAAGGCAAGGATCAGAATTTAATCCTGGTCTCCCATATAGGTGGTAGGGATCTGAGCTCTTCAGCCGTTACTTGCTGCCTTCCAGAATGCACATTAGGAGGAAGCTAGACTCTGAAGTGGAGCTTGGACTGAATCCCAGGCTCTCTATGTGAACTGGAACATTCCAGGTGGTGTGTTAGCCATTGCACCAAATGTCTACCTTGAGAAAATTCTAAAGAAGTCTTTCAAACCCAAATTATGTTTCTACTTACCGGGAATGCTCCAGAGCTAGATGAAGTCAATTTATCTAGTACAAATTTAATAAAGGCCAGAAAATATTTCCAAAGAATCTCTTTGCCTACTTTGCAAATTCTGCTTAGAAATGCACTAATCACTCTACCACCAATAATGTATATTTGTCCAGGAAAAGGAATATGTGTTTTTCTAAACTTTGGGGCTTCTAAATCACCATAACCTATATCATAAGGAACAATTTGTAGTAAACTAGACAAGCCATGCTTTTCAGGTCTCTGTGCCTGTGCTCACTACAGACTTCCATCTAAAGAACTCCAACTGTACCTCTAAAGACAGCTCAAAAATTGCCTCGACAGAAAGACAGCCTTGACTGCTCACCATAGTGTCCTTGGCCCTTCTGCCAGTTCCTGCTGCACCTGTACTTGCTTATCTCACAGGATGCACCGTGATTGTGGATGTTAATCTGCCACTTTCCCAAAATTGCGTTAGGAGTTTGGTCTTACTTTGTGTATCCAGCACTTAGAACAGAGCTGGATACTTCGAAAGCTTTTGGCAAATGATTGCTGAATCAATGAAAAAAAAGTAAATTGTTGGATTTGAAGCCAGTCCTGACTGATATTTTATTTTCTGCTCCAAGTTTTCTTTTGATGTTTGTCTCTTACTTTCTGCATGTCATTTTACTTTTTTCAGTGTGCTGAATATTTTGTGCGCCACCTTAGATACAGTTCCGTTGACCTCATCTAGATGCTGCCTCTCAGGAACTAAACATGGCAGGCTGAACGCAGGTCCTCCGGTTGCTTCCTGAGCTTGCACAGCAGTAGAGGGCAGCATTATGTAGAGGGGTGTCTCTCTGGCAGCCAGCGCTACAGCTCACTAAAACAAGCTACGCCATGCTGGCCTTCAGCAAGCTCTACTCAGCCTGAAGGCTCCTGCTACAAGGGTGCTCAGTTGATAAAGCTCCTTATAATCATCAAGAGACATGTCAGCATTTTATTTCCAGTGAGGATTTTTTTGGTCTAAATCTGTTTGTTTTTAATTGCCATTGTATTTTAGGATGAGCAGAGAACGGATCAACAATGCCTTCTTTTTGAATGACCAGACTCTGGAATTTTTAAAAATCCCTTCCACCCTTGCACCACCCACGGACCCAGCTGTGCCCATTTGGATCATCATATTTGGTGTGATATTTTGCAGTGTTATAGTTGCAATTACACTGCTGATTTTGTCAGGGATCCGGCAACGTAGAAGGTAAGATACTCAAAGTGAGTGATTTAATAAGCATTGTTCCATTTACTCTTGAACTAGAAAAGTGAGAAGGTTAAGCTTTGAAAAAAATGGATAACTTCCTAAATATGTGTTTGTCTTTAGATGCTGTTAGGAATTTGTGTCCCTTACTTTATGAGGCTCCTTTCATCATTATGTTTCTCTGTTCTATACCACATGGATAACTCATATCTAGACTGGATTTTAATATCTGTGTGATTTCCTAAGCTGGATATACAGAGCTAAGCAGTCTTTTTGGGTAATTGCTCAGTTCCAATGCCAACAATTCTGCTCATGCCTTCCTTTCTTGGTTGATTCTTCTTGGCCTAGTGCCTTAAGGCCAGCATCCTCGCCCAGATGTTCTTAGGCTGTTTTATACTCCCCTCTTGTTGAACGATGTTCACCCTCCTAATGTCTATGAGATTGTATGCAGCTGTGTTTCTCATGGTCTTTGAATTAGCTCCCTGACAGAATCACTTGAAATACTTGGCTTTGTAAAAATGTAGGGCCTTTGATCCTATGGAAGACTCACTAGATTAGAATCTCTCAAGGGGATTCATTTTAATGAATACCTAGGCTATTCTAATTCACTTCATTTGAATTTAATGATTTCAATGTAATGATTTACATATTGGTTCTACTCCTTGAATTCATTTACCTGCATGTTGTAAACTTTGATGTCTAACTCATTGATATTGCTTCAAGAGGGAATTTCAAACCACTAGGAAACTTGTTGAGGAAATACTAAGGAGAGGAGACATGAATTCTTAGTATGAGGAAGGGGGAAAATAATTTTATTTATAAATACTTCTAATCCAGGGTTGGGGGAGAAAAGAACATTCTTAACTCTTCACCAAGTGCTCTGTTGATTTTAAACCTTCCTGTTTGATGCTAAGGAAGTCACAGGGACAAGTATTTCAAAAATCACACAGGCATGTTTTTAAAAAGAGCTGGCACCTATATAGGACATGTGGGACGTGTTTGGCCAAGTATGTGTTTGACCAAATGCTTCTCCTGGGGTTTCATAATTTTTCTTGTTTCACGTTACTTCCTAACAGAAGGGTAATTATTTTAAGTCTTGGGCTTTGTAACCTTTTCACAAATAATAACTGAAATGCTATGGAAAAATCTGGATTATGTCAAGCCCCAAAATTAAACTCAGAAATTAGAATCAAGTTGTACTTTGTTGATTTTTCTTGATGAGTGTTACAAAATGTCAAGAGGCTAGGCACAAGGTGTTTGTTTTGGTTTTAAGAATGTTGTAAAATACGCTCTTTCAATATTTGAATACCTATGTTTAATCTTTTGTTTTATGTCACCCCTCAGTTGCTCTATTTCTCTGAATATACTTTATCTTCTTGGCTTCCATTTTCACCCCAGTATAGTACAGTATAGGAGTTAGAAGAATGGCTTTGTAGATAGATTGCTTAGATTGGAAGTATTTATCTTGTAAGATTCTGCCCTTATATATAATCCATTAACTGCATGGATAGCCGGAAGCACAATGAGTCAGGTAAGGCAAGCTCAGGAGAATATGACTTGTGATGCTAGAAGCAAGATGACTAAATTTATCTTTGCTCCCTGTGCATAGGTAAATTTTCTAGATTGACAGCTGTGCTAGAAGTAACTTGGTGGGATAAAAAAAGTACAGTAGAGTGGTATTGGTACATAGTGAGTGCTCAGCAATTGTTAGCCATCACTATTTTTTTTTATTAATTACATTGCATTATTTGACACAGTTTCATAGGTATTGGGATTCCCCCCACCCTCCCAAACCCTCCAGTGGATTCCTCCACCTTGTTGCATTACCACAGTTCAAGATCAGTTGAGATTCTTTCATTGCAAGCATCTACCAAGCATAGACTCCAGCATCTTATTGTCCAGATAAGTTCAACGGCTTGTTGGGGAGACCATCTCTGGTCTGAAGGTAGAGCTGACAGAGTATCATCCTGATCAATTAAAAGTCCCAACATAACATCAGCTACAATTTATAACATTGTGGAATTAAATGACATGGTATTGAGTAACCAACACATAAAAAAAAAATGCAAGTGCTTAACCACATCCTGTGACTTCTTCATTGACATTTCAATTTTAGTTTATATACAACCAGGTTCTATACACCTTAAAATGGCTATAGATTACTATTCAGCTGTCTCGTGTCTGTTTTCATTATAGTATTTAGCACTTTATAGCGTTGAAGCATAATTTTGTTGAACCTGGCTTTTTTTCAGGTAGTCTAGACTGGCTTATAACTCTAATAAGACATATGTCAACAGTTTAGGTGCAGAACAGTTTTAGGGGGGTGTGCAGAGAAATCTTCAGTACCCTAGTGAGGAGTAACCAATCTTTGTGTCCCACCTAGTAAGGTATAAGTGAATCCACGCTGATCATTTCCTGTCTGATTCTAAGCTTTCCTTGTTGTTCTCTATCTATTCTAGATTTTTGTTTGTTTGTTTGTTTGTTTTGAGGGATTTCCAGAGCGATCCTGATGGTCATTGCCAGAAAGGGTGGGGACCCAAAGTTGGAACCAAGCTAGGGCCAGAGAAAGCTCCCCTCCCTAGTCCCGAAGGAAGCCAATCACAAAAGGTTAGATACCACGTTTGCCTTAATTTAAGATGAAATGATGTCAATATGAAAAATAGTGCATGTAAAATATAATATTATCTCAACCTCAAACAGCCCATCTCACACGCAATAAGATATTGTGAAGTAACCAGTGTACCAACAATCAATGTGAGTCAGATTGCTATATGATCTACATCAAAGAACTGTAAAACCTGATATACTTTTAATACCCTATGTTATTCCATAATGGGGCGGGAGAGCAGAGAAATCTTCCATCTCCCTAGAATATGTGAGGAAGACATGAAATATAACCTACCAGGATCATAACTGATAACTCATAGACAACAGACTCGAATGAGCATTAGACAATCGTTAAACTGCAAAGACATATAGGGGGAATCAGGAGCGATCCTGACAACCTCTTAACAGAAGGTCATGTGCACAGAGCAGGGGGGTGCCCAGAGTGGAGCAGGCGGACAGGAGGAGGCTTGTATCCCAACCCTGAAGACTCTCGGATCCTCACCTAGGACTATCAGTACGGGCACCAAGGACTACATCCCAACTGCCAAGGAGACCACGGGGAGATGGAGTACCTTCGGAGGCTGAGAACTCTGAGGTCATCCACTCCCTTTCAGATCTGCCACATGGGACAGAAGAAGTCCAAATCCTTCCTCGTAGGATCCAAGGGCATCAGAACAACAGCCAGGAGCCCTGAGCGGTCCGAGAAACAGAAGAACATCACTATTATTTTGTTATCTTTTCATTTGTTGGTCTTTCAGCTAGTTTGTGTTGGGATCAGCTGTCTCTTTCCTTCTGAGCAGATTTGCAGTAATGTAAGAATCAGGTGTGCAGCATCATAATCTGTTACCTGGGAAAAGCGGAGCTGTTGTCATGACCTTGCCTTCACACATTTAGTTCATGTTCCAACTGGGAAAACAGATGAACAGATCTCTTGTGTAAAAGTGCAGAGCATCAGTCATTAGACCATGCTGTCTGCACAGTCAGGACAACTTCCTGGAGGTCAATTGGTTGCTGTGTTTTAAGCTTGATACAATGCCTGATATGTTTCTCTCCATCAAAACATTTCTTCAATGATGAGGAAAACACTCAGTTTGAAATGGGGAGCCCTGATAATTGTGTGGAAAGCTCTTGCTAATCATGGACCGGGTAAGGATACCCCATAGGATCTTCAATCCTGAGAACAGTCAAAGGAATGCTCAACAATCCACTCCAACAAACTCTCATCATTGTGTTAGCTTTGTCAAAACAACATGATGTGGATTATGCAGAGCCAGTGAATGGAAAGTTGCAATCATTGGTGCTCAAAATAGGTAAACTCAAATGCTAGCTATTCCTTTTATATGCAAGGGGCTTCAAAAAGTTCATGAGGGTGTTGCTATTTGGCACAGCAGTTAGGCTCCACTTGGAATGCCACATGGAATGCCTAGGTTCAAGCCGCAGCTCCATTCTCTAGTCCAGCTTCCTGCTAACATGCACCCTGGGAGGCAGCAGGCGGTGACTCAAGTACTTGGGCCCCTGCCACCTGTGTGGGAAACCTGGGTGGAGTTCCTAGTTTCTAGATTCAGCCCAGCCCAATCTTAACATTTGAGAAGTGAACCAGTGACTAGAAGATCTTTCTCTCCCTCTCCTCTCTCTTTTCTTCTTCCTCTCCTTCTCCTTTTCTCCCCCACTCATTCTATCTGTATTTTTTGTCATCAAATAAATAAAAATAAACTAATGAACATTTTGAAAAATTCATGGAAAAACTTTTGTTAATGTATTTGAAAGAGACAGAAAGATCTGCCATCTGTTTGTTCCCGCTCCAAATGCCTGTTACAGCCAGTTCTGGGCCAGGCTGAAGCCTGGAGCCAGGGACTCAATCCAAGTCTCACCCAGGGGTGGCAGGGAGTAAATCACTTAAACCATTATGTGCTGCCTCCCGGGATGTGCGTTAACAGGAGGCTTAAATCAGGACCAGAACCAGAACTTGAATACAGGAACGGGATGCAGGCAGCACAGTCAGAATGGTTTTCTTTTTTTAGATTTATTTATTTTTTATTGGAAAGTCAAATATACAGAGAGGAGGAGAGATAGAGAGAAAGATATTCCATCTGCTTGTTAACTCCCTAAGTGGCTGCAGTGGCCATTGCTCAGCCAATCTGAAGCCAGGAACCCAAACCTCTTTTGCATCTCCCACACGGGGTACAGGTTCCTAAGGCTTTGGGCCATCCTTGCCCAGTCAGAATCTTACCCACCAAGCTGAGCAGTTACCCCTGCATTATTGCTTAATTCTATCTTTCCACAAATGTTTTTTTAGTCCCCTCGTATATAATCTTGATTAAATCATCAAATTATCACAGGTCTCAAATTGTCTATCTGCAATAGGGAGATAATATCACAGAGTTTTCTTGAGGAATGAATGATGTGAATGTATCTAAAGTATCCACAATATAGTATGCTAAATAAACTATAATTATTATTACTACTCAAGATAAATTTAACCATTTTCTTTTTTAAAAGGCTGTTTTTATTTAATTGAAAGACAGACTTACAGAGTGGGGAGGGAGACAGGGAGTATCACCATAATAAAAGTTGCAAAGTGCTAATTTGATATAGCCTGGCACTTTGTGGGTTAGAAGAAAGTCACAGACCCAACACAATTGCAGAATTAGCATGTACATAGTAGAATTGAGTTATGCATCTAGTATATAAATACACTGTTATAATGCTAGACTTTAGTTCAGTCTATAATCACAGCTGGGGCTTAGAAGGGGCCTCTACTGAGTTATCTAAATTCAGTTCTCCAGAAACCAAAGCCTAGAGAAGTAAAAATACATTGTGTCACATTGTGACACAGTAAAAATACATTGTGAAACAGTGATGAGAGTTTTAGAATATAGTGTAGAAGAGACAGCACAGATAACATAGATGGTATTGTCCTGCAAGGAGATTATAAGTTTGTAGTTGGTAACAAAGTCAAGGACAGGGCTTAGGACATAGAAAGCTAGCTGCCTTTTCCAGGCCTTCACCAAGCAGCTGGATCAGAAGTGGCGCAACCAGGTCTTGAACCAGTGCCCATATGAGATGCCATGTTGCAGGCAGCACTTTATCTGCTCCAGTACAATGTTGGCCCGTATAAATTCTTAATTAAATGAGTAAATAGTCTTAAAATAAGAATGTAAATAAAATGAGAAATTTTAGTGCTAGCAATAGCTTTTACTTAATGTTTTAAAATGTACAAATCAGTAGGAATCTCACATAGGTATGTTTTGAGAGGAGACAAGGAAAACTAGGGCTCTGAATCAATTTCATTCACCAATCCTATTCCATCCTAAAAGACAAGTTGCTCTGAATATTTGAATCTCAGTTTCTTTATTTGAATGGCAATGATAATACTAAAGACTGTTCCATGTTGCAGTGGGAACTGAATAATGCCTGATTGCTGCTATGTGATAGGTATTTAGTAATATTGCCATTCCATGGGGAATTAAACAATTTGCCTACATTCACATAGTTAGAAAGTTATGATATAAAAATTTAAGACTGGCTAAGACTGATCCCAAAGCACAGTCCTACTGTGCTGTAATGCTCATTCAAAACATTCCATTAACACTGATAGTTCCCTCAAGGATCACCTGGACTGAGTATGCAGATGGCCCCAATAATTGATTGTGTCCTGTATGAAACTTTAAATTGTCTGTTTTTTATTGTTCTTTTCTGGCTGTTTTTGGGCTTTAACTCTTCAGCTCTATTTTGTTTGAAGAGCTAGGGACATGCATTTACTACTTTCAGCTATTTTTTGTGTGTTTCCAGCTATATACATCTTTTAAAATATATTTTTATTTTGAATTTTGAATTATGTGGTACAATTTTGTATAGGCTGGGATTCCCCCCAAACTCTCACCCCCATCAGATTTTTCCCATTTTGTTACAATGGCAAAAATTAAAATGTCCTTCATAAGGAATCATAATTCCATCAGTCTCTTATTTAAGTGTACCCCGACATTGTTGGTACAGACAATGTCAGACAGTCCAGCATCCCATTGTCTGCACATGTCCAACAGTTTCATTGGGAATCCATCTTTCGCCTGGATGCAGGGATGCATGTTCCATTATACCCCCACATCTGTATATGGTAGACCCCGGTACTCCATCACTATACATTACTATAAGTGAGAAGCCATGAAAAAAGGTCAACAACTGGCGTGAGTTAGAACAGCCACAACAACAACATCAACAACAACAACAACATCAACACAAATTACAGTACCATTAAAAAAAAAAAAAAAACGCGCCACTGAGTAACCAATGCATGAGTGACAAAAAGGAAACACAGAAATCTCTTGGGAAAAATGATGCCATCGTATAATTCATGAGCCCGTGATGAATTCGACTAGAGAAAAGAGATTATTTGGAATGAACCAAACTGAAATAAAAAACATCAAAACACATGGGATACAGCCAAAAAAGCAAACAATCAAAAAACAGGATGGATTGGACTATTGGAGTTACACTTTCCATGTTGGTGTCCTTATATAAGAGAGAATATATGATATTTGTTCTTTTGTGA
This sequence comes from Ochotona princeps, assembly GCF_030435755.1. NCBI lineage: Eukaryota > Metazoa > Chordata > Mammalia > Lagomorpha > Ochotonidae > Ochotona > Ochotona princeps. The sequence continues at coordinate 356,087 of NC_080865.1, read as the reverse complement.
TTAGCTCATTTCACTGAGCATAATGGTCTCTAGTTGGGACCACCTGGTTGTAAATAGAGTAATTTCATTCTTCTTATTAGCTGTACTTTCAGCTATTTTATTAGAACAAAGCAAACCCTGTTTGTCTACACGGTCTCTTATTGTCACCTGATACTTCGTTTATACCCCATTTTGCCCTTCTTCTCTTGGGCTTTGTGAGAGATACCTGCCCTCAAGGTTCATGGGAGCCACTTCCAGGTAGTTTAGTCTCATAGATTTTTTATTGTCTGCTTAAACTACCTGACATTGCAGGGACAGCGGAAGTCATTAGCACTCACTTGTATTTTTCAGGAAAAAAGGACTCCTGTTTTCTTTTTTCCTTTTAGCAAAACATCAAGTCAGAATGATCCAGAGAGATAATTAAGTTTTATTATACTTTGTATTAGTGATGCACAGGCACTGAATCAGTTTATTACAGCATATGCTATGAAAAGTGACAAAGTGTCCTATTACTGTTAGGTAAACTTTGAGCTGCTTATCATGTCTACCAGCCAGCAAGTTCCTGACATTGCAATTTGAGAAGCAATACCGAGACTCTGAATTATGGGACCCAAGGTCACAAAAGCACAGTGTATACCTAATTTGTTACTGACACAGCTTGATTTGATAATTGTCCACAGCAACTTCCCAGAATCTTCGTGGCTGACAAATTCTCTTTGAAAGGAAAAATTCTTCTCTGTTTGCATCCTCCTCCATTCCTTTGTGGCGACCAATGGATTATTTTTTCTTGTTGCTGAGGATGGGGAGGTGGGATTTCTTGCAATGATTTGCGTGTGTCCAGTTCTCTTCCATTTTTCTTCTAACTCCAAAAAACCACTGTTTACTGATGAAACTGGCAAACAGATGTTGCTATCCCATTATTTCTTTGCTTTTGTTGTTGTTTCAACTCCATCCTCCAAACATGGAAATTGAGAGGAGCCCTGACCTTCAGCAGCAGTAGAGAGAAGAGCTGTGGGAGTGGCAGTAGGAGAGGGGCTACAACCTGGCTGGAAAGGGACCCTGATAGGAAAGAAAATACCAGAAAGGGGGACATGACACCAGAAGACATCATCAGCCACTCCATCTGGGGTGAGGAGGGGACAGGGAAGTAAGGACATAGTGGTGGTTTTTCCCAAGCCTGTAACATCCACACGGAGGCTTTCTTTTTGGAAAGGGACTGCGGAAGGGGAAGTTTGAGAAACGCAACTGCCTAGGAGTCTTCCTGAGTTTCACATCAGACTTGCCCCCTTCCACCATTTGCAAAACGAATGTAATAGATGGAGCAAAATAAATGGACATTCAGTTGAGCATGTTTGGCTAGACGTATGGCTGTGTGATGTGAGAGGGAAGCGGAAAGCCATCCTTTCTAAGGCTGCACTTACAGTGCCATCTGCTTCAGTAAGTGCCATCCACTATACTTTTTGCCACATGCATTGCATACTTACACAAATTACAAGGTAAGGTTGAACTTTTAAAATATATTCATTACCACAAAAAATTGTTATTCACTCAAAGTCCAATGTGGAATGATTAGGGGGAGAAATTTTTTTTGATAATTTACAAATGCCTTTGCAACTAGGACTTCATTGCTTTGAGAAACCACTGCTCTCTTTAAGAAAGCATTAGGAATGGAAGGGGGAGGATGCATGAGTGTGGTCCATCTTCTGCTGCCTTCCCAGGTGGATTAGCCCTTTTGTTTAGTGCAAGGACAGTGTCTCTTTTACACAAACAGTAGGTACTCAAAACAGTTGTTGATGAATGTTGTGTACTGTGAATAGAAGTGATGTGATTCATGATGGTACAATGTCATTTGCTTTTGGTTTCCAGAGGAAATAGAAAGTGACAACACTCCTGTACATGGGAAGAGGGACCAAAGTGTTTGAGTGGTGGGTGATTTAATCTGCCTGGAAGACCCCTTCATCACATTGAACTCTAGTCTAGCCAAAAGCTGTGCTGTTCACTGATTGTTAAGGCTTGAAATAGCCAGTGCAGTGTCTCACTCTGAGGGTGGAAAAACACAGCAGCTTTCCTTTTCAAGGATTCTGAGACTGCAGCCCCTGACTTCAACACAGCATTGGGCCAGAAGGTTTATAAATGACTGTTTAAAACCAGCGACTCGAATTCAAATATTTCTTATCATAACATTTGGGATGTTTGATGATGGCATACGTGATGGCAGAATTATTTGAAATGATGAGCTCGTGATCTACAGTATTATAATGCTACTTGTATTTTAAAAGTGTACCCCAATTATTTGAAGTTTTTTAATAAGCATCACCAGGGGCTGGACATTGTGGTGGTGTGGCTTAAGATACCACTTTTGCCATTAGTATCACATATTGAAGTGCTGGTTCTAGTCCTGGCTGCTCTGCTTCTGATCCAGTTCCATGCTAATATACCTGGGGAGGCAGCAGAGGATGGCCCTAGTGCTTGGACCCTGTTACCTACATGGGGTAGCATGCAGATGGAGTTCTGGGTCCTGGCTTCAGCCTGACTCAAGCCTGGTTGTTGCAGGCATCTGGGCAGTGAACCAGCAGAAAGAGGATTCTTACTCTTTGTCTCTGCCTTTCAAGTAAACAAATATAAAAACCAGCAAGCATATACAAATGACACTTTAATGCAGCACTAATGGTAAGTTCCTCCTTGGTCAACAACCTCAGGCTACCTTCTCATCTGTCAGACTCATCATGGTCCTGAAGAACTCCCGTAGTGATGGAAGGTTACCATCAGTCACCACAGCATCCCAGCATCCCAGCCAGGAGATTCCCTCAAGTCTGCCTCTTTGGAGTTCCACAGATTTCTGGACAAGATGATCTTTGGCTGGTCTAGGAGCCTCATGCCTGACAGCATGCTTGCACGGTGCTGCCATGGAGGGCTGTCCACAGCACCCAGCCTGTGACAAGCCTCAGAGACACCCATCCCCTCTGGTTGCCGAGAGGTCCCCATCATTCCTTCCCTTACTGTCTGATGTCAATTATGATTGGCTCTGGATCTTACTCTTTCATGAAAGATAGAAAAGATTTTGGATTTGATGCTACATCTTTCTACACTCCAAAAAAAATAGTAAAGATCTGCTTACCACCTGGGTTAAGGTAACAGGATCTATAAAATGTCCAAGTATGAGAATGTAAAAATTTTATATTGTCATATAGAGCTTTTTGGACTGATTTAAAGTTGCTGCTTTCAGTTGTAATTCAGAAAAAAAAAAAATAAAACGCTGTGAGGTCCAAAATCTTGACTTAAGATCAACACAACTGTTCAAAAATTTTTTGTATTGGAAAGTCAGATATGAAGAGAGGAGGAGAGACAAAGAGGAAGATGTTCTGTCCTTTGATTCACTGCACAAGTGGCTGCAATGCCAGAGCTGTGTCAGTCCGAAGCCAGGAGCCCAGAGCCTCTTCCGGGTCTCCCATGTGAGTGCAGGGTCCCAAGGCTTTGGGCCGTCCTTGACTGCTTTCCCAGGCCACAAGCAGGGAACTGGATGGGAAGTGGGGCTGCTGGGATTAGAACTCGTGCCCATATGGGATGCCAGTGCATGCATGCAAGGCAAGGACTTTAGCTGCTGGGCTACTGTGCTGGGCCCCAACAGCATTATTTTTTAATGAGCCAAGCAGCAGCATCTATAAGGTACTTACTTTCTATAAAGTAATATGACTTTTCTTTCCAACATCTCATTTTAATTTGATGTTGGTCAACATTTGTGGACCATGAATTGTCAAATTCTTTGAGAATTTATTTTTCTGAATCCAGTTTGTATTAATTTGTCTTTCTAGAGCTAAATTTTACTTTTATTTTATATTTACAATTTTTATTTATTTGAAAAACACCCACACACACAGAAAAACTTCACAATCTTTTGGGTTACTCTTCACATGGCTACATTATCTAGGCTGGGCCAGAATGAAGCCAGCAGCAGGCAACTCAACCCACGTCTCCCATGTGAGTGTTAGGGAACCAGCTCTTGAGCCATCGCCTCATGCTTCTCAGAGTCCACAACAGCAGGTAGCTGGAAGTGAAGGCCGACCTGGATCTGTAATCCAGACCTAACAACATACGAGAGCAGCGTCCCAAGTAGCGACTTAACCACCATATCTGATGCCATATCTAGAACTACATTTGTAAACTTGACGAGTTGCCATAGGTTTTCCTCCCATCCCTTCAGCTATTGTGCGTGTTTGTGCAGACTTCTACATATGCGCATATTTGTTCATATACATATGTATTCACTCATAAACATTTTCATACATATTTTAGCATTCTAAATAATACCACTAGTTCCCATCGACATGTGTTTATCACCCTTGCAGACTTTTTGTTTTGGTAGCATCTTGTCATCTCCCTGAGTTTCTGTCATCTTTGGAACATCTTTGAAGATACTTGCTATCACCCATTACCTCGTTTTTCTCGGGTCCCTATTCTCCTTTCTGCTCTCCATGTATGTACCATACTCAGACATGCTTTTTCTTCCTAGATTCCAATTACTCTCTTTCTGTGCTTTCAGGAAGGATAAAGGTGCATCTGAGGTGGGTGACGCCGAAGATAAGTGTGAAAATGGCATCCCATGTGATCCACTAGACATGAAGGGAGGGTGCGTTAATGACGCCTTTGTGACGGAGGAGGAGCGCCTCACCCCTCTCTGAAGTCCACCGTTCTGCTTTCTTTGTGCGTGCTCAGCATTCCAAATACCAAAGGCAGATGATGTATTTTGTTTCATCACTCTTTTGTAAGAAATTTTAAACATGCTTCCCAGTGCAGGGTATCAGTTATACTCGTGAAGACCATGAAATCATAGGCTGATGACTACTTAAAATAATCTACAATGCTTTTCAAGTTATGAGGTGCTTGTAGTTATTGATTTAAATATTTCAGGAAATAAGTCAGGTGTGTGTGTGTGTGTGTGCGTTCATATAAATATTGACACTTTGAAGGCCTGTAAAAGGTAATCTCTCCAGTGGCAAATACCTGTAATATCATATAAAAATCATTGAAAATAATTTTCCTTTTTAAATATTGCTAATATTTTGTGTAAGAGTAAGTAATTCTTGTAAATTGAATGGATAACAATCAGTTACAAAGAGAATTTTATTCTGTTATCATGCCTACAGTTGCCTATATAATGTATGAATAACAGCCTCCAATAGGACATTTCTGTTTGTTGGTTTTGTAAAAGTTCAATATATGCTAATTTAACAGTGCTAATCTCATTTTTATCATGTGATTGTGATCTGAAACTCATTTTCACATTGTGGAACATAGTGAGAATAATTTTTGTTAGCTATGTTTAATGTACTCTGCAGCCCTAGAAATGAATTATTTTGGTTGTATGTATACATGTTTGAAGAAATCTTGTAGTTTAGATATTGATTTTATTTGTAGATAATCCATGTATCATTCTTAATTGCAATAATAATAATAATTATGCATTTATTAATGGAAATAAAAGTTAAAACCTCCCATTGCTGTCATCAATAGTTAATGTTGCAGCAGCAGTCTCTGAATTACTTCCTTGCCTCTGTTGTTGCTCCTTAGATACAGATTCTAAAATGTGTAGCTGCAAACAGAAAGTTTACTGGGGAGTGTTCTCAGGAGATACACCTGTGAGAAGAGAGGAGAGCAAGTGTGACAGACAAATTCCAAGATATCCGCCATCAGTCATTCCTGTCTCTGTGTGCTCACATCATGTGATCACTCTCATTGCGCTGAGTATGGGACTTCACTTTGCTTACTCCTCATGAAAAGAATATAGAAAAGATGATGGGATTTCATAATCCTGCAGTTAGTTTGTGTTGTCTGAGTTCTTTGAAAAGTTCTTTTAAAAACGGATTTAAAAGGTAACATGAATGTTGTGCATACTTTTTAAAGACTCACATGAGTGTGTCTTTCTAGCAGACTTGTTCTGGATACTACTTGGTGGCTCAGTTTACTTAATGGCCATGTTGGCAAAGCCAATGTAAAGCAACAGGATGGCCTCTAGTAATTTTGGTGCCCTCTTGGGACCTAAGACAGAATTCAGTCTGGCCAACACTTTGCAGCTTGAGCAGAGGACCTAGCTAAGTTGTGTGCACTCCCCATCATAGAAACCAAGATAATGAATTGTATGTTTTTAAGTCACTAAGTTTGTGGTATTATGTTGTGCAGCAATAAACTAACAGAGCAGGATTCGGCAGAGGGCGAAATGAGCAGCAGTCTCTCAGATGGAGCTCCGTGACAAAGGACGTGCTGAGCGTTGGCCCTGGTCTCCCTCTCTAACTCTTATCGCGACCCTTCTTCTCTGGCGGTTCATTACATCTAGAGATGAAGCTGAGCCCTCCCTCCTGCCTCTTGTCACTCTCCCGGCCTGTCTGTAGACCCTCAACGAGTTCTCCTTTGCTGGCCCTCGTGCTGATGTGCTTCTAGAGCACTATGATTATTTGAAATATGTTTTTATGGAGGAAAGGGATCGAAAAAGTAAGAAAGCTGCAGGTAGTACATAAGTCCTGATACAACCTTGTCTCCATCAACATCTTCATAACAGAATTAACTGTTGCTTTGTAACCTCACATGCAAATCATAATGGTGATAACACTTCATTTTATGTATTTGTTTATAGTCTATATTCTTTGCACTAAATATAATATTCTTAGAAGCAGTGGTCAAAACATTTAGCCTGGCAGTCTCCCTCTTATTTTTTCTTTCTTTTAACAAATATTAATTTTACAGGCAGAGGGAAAGAGATTGAGAGAAAGAGGAGAGGAAGGAAGAGAGAGTGAGCGAGCGAGCGAGAGAGAGACAGAGAAAGAAATCTTCCCACTGGCTAGCAAGAGGCCAAAGTCAGCAGCCAAGACCTCTACCAAGTCTCCCACGTGAGTTGCAGGGACCCAAGTACTTAAGCCGTCATCTACTGCTTCCCAGGGTACATAGTGGAAAGAAACCAGGTTGGAAGCAGAGGGGAGACTCCATCCCAGGTAACCTGATAATACATATGGATACTCCAAGTGGTGGCTTAACATTCAGCACCCACACCTTCCTGTTCTTTTTCTGCTTTCTTTCATTTTATAGTGATGAGCCGAGCCAAACACAGTCTGCATCCTCATGGAAGCTGAAAGGCTACGGGTCAGAGCTCAATAAGCATGTGCTGAGAAATTTGTGAATGAGATAGTAGTTGTTGAAGCTCACAGTCATATCCCTTCTAAAAGCAAAGGCTGCCCTTCTCTCTGTAAGTGGAGGAGTTTCAAGTTATGAGTGCAGTATTTTTTTTCTTAGAAAACAATTTGCCTTGAGAACAATATGCTTTATAATTAGAATTTCTTTATTTTTAGCATTGGAAGGAGATCTGACTTTTGGACTTGCAAGATGTAACTTGCTAAATAGCCATTTTTATCTCATGCTCTCTTGAGCTATAGACTCCAGGGTAACAGTGGGGTTTTGCATATAGAAATCTTTAACTGGTTAAATAACATCTGGATCCAATGAGTGTGCACCAGCAAACATAATCCAACATGTGCATCTTCAACTGAGTATAACTTGTTCTTGGTGAGGAGAAAACATTTTGAGATATGACAAAGATTTGTAGCCCTCTAGATAAGCAGCATGCCTTTGGCAATAAAATTTCATGGGGGAGAAGTCCTAAAAAATCTCAATTATGAAAAAGAAAAGGTTGAGAGATACTTGTCTTAGAAGGCTCCAAATTCTGAATATGTCAGATGAACCTCTTTGATCATTTTCTTCACTGTGTATTCTGAGAGGGGATTTATTCTACTGCTCCACTGAACATCCTGATTGGGGAAGCTTTTTACGCAGGGAGAGATGTGCTGTAACCTTGGCAGTCAACATAACAGCAAAATAAAGCTTATTTCTTCTGCCTCCTGCCTTTGACAAACACATTGTGTAATTAGAAAGTAGTCAATCATCAACCATACATTTCATTTTTAACTTAGTGACCCTGTAGTATGTCATGAGGAAACAGTGCGAGATGAATGTAGTGGAAACAGATGTAAAGAAGTGAAAATGTAGCTGTCATTGCACTCTCCAAATCCTTAGCAAAGTCTGCTTGATAAAACTGATGAGATAGAAATGTCTGAAAACCAAATTGTAACTGAATCAAAAAATAGCTGGGATGCCGGTAACTGTACTTACTCCAAACAAGAGCTGAGAACATAGAAGCTTCTATTTTTTTGTGTGTGCTTCATCTCCTGTTGTTTTTCCTTCAGCAGCACAATTAAAAGCATCTAAAAGAGTATTGTGAATTATTTATGTGTTGAATAATTATGTTGAGATTCCAGAAATAGGCACATTTCCGACCATTCTCAGAGAAGCAATAGCAGAAAACACAGCTTATGGATTAGAAGGCATGAAAAGCTCCAAGTCCAAATTCCCAGATCTTATTTTGAAAATTTGGGGCCATATAACATAATATATTGTTTTCTGTTTTACATCTTGTTTTACTTCATAAAAACTTTACAGCATTACATTTTACATTTGGTTTCCTTTCATCAAAGATTTGCATGTCGAGTCATCTCAGTAACACAAGCAAATTTGTAGGTGTTTTCTTTCCTTCCTTCCTAGCTTCCTCCTTCCCTTACACCTTCTCCCCTTCATTAAGAATCTCTACATTCAAGATGCATAGCAGCATTGACAAAGAATGTCTTATAAATGACCCATTCATTGTTCCCTTCTTTTCAAAGAAATTTTGGCTTTCAGGAATCAATAATTGATTTCTAGTTATTATTTAATGAGTTGCTATCTTAATGTTCATACTATTCAAGAAATTGTACATCAGTTAAAAGCACAACATAGGGAGGGTCTTTACTGGTTTACTGGTCAAGATGCCACTTGGCACATTCATGTCCCGCACTGGAGTGCCTGGGTTTAATGCCCAGCTCTGATTCCTGACCACAGCTTCCTGCCACTGTGAACTTTGGGAGGCAGTGGTGAAGGCCTTAAGTGGTTTGAGGTTCCTGCCAGCCATGTGGGAGACGTGGACTGAATTCCTGGCTTTGGACTCGCACTCGAGGTTGCTGACTCCTGAGGGCATTTGGAGAGCGGACCAGCAGATGAGAACTCGCTTTCTGTCTCTCAAATAAATGTAAAAAAATTAAAATATAACACACCAATATCTTTGTATTTTTTAATTAAAGCTTTATTTATTTTACTTGAAAGAGTTTACAGGGCTCGGCACGATGATGTAGTGGTTAAGGTCCTTGCCTTGCACGTGCCAGGATCCCATATGGGCGTCGGTTCTAATCCCGGTAGCTCCACTTCCCATCCAGCTCCCTGATTGTGGCCTGGGAACGCAGTCGAGGACGGCCCAAAGTCTTGGGACCCTGTACCCACGTGGGAGACCCGGAATAAGCTCCTGGCTTCGGATTGGCTCAGCTCCAGCCGTTGCGGCCGCCTGGGGAGTGAATCATCGGACAGAAGATCTTCCTCTCTGTCTCTCCTCTCTGTATATCTGCCTTTCCAATAAAAATAAATAAGTCTTTTTTTTTTTTTTTTTTTTTAAAGAAAGTGTTTACAGAGACAGACGGAGAGACAGGAAGATCTTCTTGTCCACTGGTTCATCTCCAAATAGCTGCAATGGCTGGAGCTGAGCCGATCCAAACCCAGGAGCCAGGAGCTTCTTCCTGGTCTCCCATGTGGGTGCAGGCTCCCAAGAACTTAGGCCATCCTCTACTGCTTTTCCAGGCCACAAGCAGGTAACTAAAACAGCTAAAACTGAAACTGGCACCTGTATGAGATACCAATACTGCAGGCAGAGAATTAGTCTGTTGCACAAACTGTGCCACTAATATCCTTTTAATTATTGTAACACCGTGGAAACACTGATGCGCTACAAGTAGTTGTGCAAGTTTATGGCAGTACTGAAAAAAAAAAAGGCAGATTTGGCTAGGAAAGCAATGACAATTGTTTTCTAAGTGTACTGTTTCCATAATTAACCCTTGCTTATGTATGTTTGAAAAACAGTGGACATATAGCAACAAATATGAGTGTGGAGAATTAGAAAAGGGGGCATTCAATCAGATCCAGAGTAAAGATATTTTTTCCTCTCCTAGTGTCTGATGCCATTTGACATAGTCTGGAAGTAGGCTACCAGAGCAGGAGGGCTGTGTCATACCCAATACTACTGAAACAGTGGAATATGAGCTCTTGGATATGGCATAAAGCTGAGCAATAGCCATAGTGGGCAAGCAAGCCTGGAAGGTGCCATTGTCAGATGTCTTGTGGCAGGGAACAAATACCCTTCATAGGTGTTCATAGGTGGGAACAGAAGTATGTCCTCATGCATGCAGTACAAGGATGGACTCCCAGCGAAATGGCTGATCAGCTCCTACACTGTTGGGAGACACCTCAGTGACAGCATGATAGGCTTGTGAAAATTCACGAAAAGCACCCATTGTAAGACTGGAGGGGAGATCAGACGGGAGGGTAAGGAATTTGTGGAGGGGAAACTCCAGTACCTATTAAACTGTGTCATAAAACAATAAACAATTGCAAGATTTTAATGAATATCTTAATCATTCTTGAGTTCCCTGGACTATATTTGCCATTCTAAGCCGTTGGTTCGTAGTCTACCATATTTAACCAAGAATGAAATACATGGCATTGTTCAGTTTGTATCAAGGAAACATTTGAAAACTTACAAAGTAAAATGATGTAGAACTGTTGCTGTCTAGTAAGTTTTGACCTGCAAAAAGGGCAACTCCATGTTTTTCAAACTGTTACTTTGCTAATGAATTCTTTGTAATTTAATAAAGTGATTCCTTCTATAAATATATCATACATGCTAATACAGCTCCTGGACCATCTCACAATTGCATATTACCCTATGACACAGTTGAATATCACGTATTTGTTATGCAAGATACTAAAAGACATTATTGTAATGCCAACAATGTATTAAAAACAAATAAGTACAATTTATTGAGAACCAGCATTATGTTTTGATCATCAGTGACTAAGGAAAACATGGTACTTTTTTTGCTTTATTTTATCTTATTTTATTATTATTGGAAAGGCGGATATACAGAGAGGAGAGACAGAGAGGAAGATCTTCCATCCGATGATTCACTCCCCAAGTGAGCCGCAACGGGCCGGTGCGCGCCGATCCGAAGCCAGCAGCCTGGAGCCTCCTCCAGGTCTCCCACGCGGGTGCAGGGTCCCAAGGCTTTGGGCCATCCTCGACTGCTTTCCCAGGCCACAATCAGGGAGCTGGATGGAAAGTGGAGCTGCCGGGATTAGAACCGGCGCCCATATGGGATCCCGGGGCATTCAAGGCGAGGACTTTAGCCGCTAGGCCACGCCGCCGGGCCCTGTTTTGCTTTTTTATATGGTTACTTATTTGAGAAGCCGGAGGGAGAGAGAGAGGGAGAGAGGAACTTCCATTTACTGGTTCACGTTTCAGCAGCCTGAGCTACATCGAGGCAGAGCCAAGGGCCAAGAGCTTACTGTGGCTCTTCGCCATGGGTGGGAGGAGTACAAGCAGCCTCAGCCGTGAGTGCTGCAGCGCAGGATTTGTTAGCAGGAAGCTGGGCTCAGGAGCTGGGGCCAGGCATGGAACTCGGGCACTCTGCTCGGCGATACAGGCATGCTGACCAGTTTTGTCATCCATCTGCATGCCAGTTTGTGTCCAGGTTGATTCTCTTTGGAACCAGCTCCCTGCTAATGGCCTAGGAAAGGCAGGGCAGATGGACCAAATGTTTGGGCTCCTGCCCACCATATGGGGAACCCTGATGAAGCACTTGGCTCCTAGCTTTGGTCTGGTTCGATGCTGACTTCCCAACCATCTAAGGAGGGCAGCAGCAGAAAGATATCCCACTGTGTTATTTTAACTTAAAAAAAATCTTTACAAACTCTTTAGGATCTTTATTTATTATAATCAATAGTTTTTATTAATAAGATTATTGTATTGTAAATACGGAAAAATTCAAATATTTGGTAATAAAATTCTACCTCAGATCCCACTAGGAGTAGATCCATCTGTGGTATCTGTCCAGCATTACCTGTAGTGCCTGAAATCCAACGGTAACCCTACCATTTCTTACTGGGGTGGCCGAACCTGAGCAGGGTTTCATAAAAGCAATCCAGCCAAATCACTTGCTTTCATTTGATAGAAAAAGAGTAAAGACTATCTTTTAAAATGAATTAATTTGGGCCTGGCATGATAGCCTAGTCACTAAAGTCCTCACCTTTCACATGCCAGGATTCCATATGGGAACCGGTTCATGTCCTGGCTGAACTGCTTCCCATCTAACTCCCTGCTTGTGGCCTGGGAGAGCAGTTGAGGATGGCCCAGGGGCTTGGGACCCTGTGCCCACATTAGAGACCCAGACGAAGTTCCTGGCTCTTGGCTTCAGATCGGCACAGCACAGGCCGTAGCGGCCACTCGGGAAGTGAATCATCGGATGGAAGATCTACCCCTCTGTCTCTCCTCCTCTCTGTATATCTGCCTTTCCAATAAAAAGAAATAAATCTTTAACAAAAAAAGAATTGATTTGGGGCTAGTGCAGTGACAAAGCATGTTACCTGCAATGCCAGCGTCCCAAATAGGGAGTGGTTCAAGTCCTGGCTGCTCCAATTCCATTCCAGCTCCCTGCTTAAATTGCCTGTGAAAGCCAGTGAGGATGGCACAAGTGCTTGAGTCTCTGCAGCCACTTGGGAAATCTGGATGAAGTTAGTGGTTCTTGGCTTTCCTCTGGCCTAGGTCTGGCTGCTGCACAGCCACTTGGAGAGTGAATCAGCAGATGGAATATCTCTCTCTCCCTGCTTCTCGCCCACAGCCCCTTCTCTGTAACTCTGCCTTTCAAATAAATGAAATACATTTTTAAAAGGAATTAATTCTTGCTGTTTTTGTGTAAAAGTTGTTGTTAAATAGAATGAAATAATGAAAAACAACAAAATTAATTAAGAAAGTGTTTCTTTGTCAATGATCATTTTATTGGTGAAAATTGACATGTTAACTATTTATTTTGAGATCATAAAGGAATAAAACATTTATTTAAGGAAAATATTTTGTTATATGAATGTGTATTTACATCTAAATCTCAGAAACAAGACAAGCCAACGTCAATATCATGGCCATCTTCTAAGGGGAAGTAAAGCTCTTATTCAGCTCTAACAGACACCGTGTCTCCCTGCGGGAGCAGCACCTATACAGCCCCTAGGAGGAGCGTTGGGGCTCCTTTGAACAAATGACTGCAGCTTCAGGTTGCAGTTATAAATGGTGTTTTGTCAGAAGTACTTTCCACTTTGAGAATTATGCCAGGGTCCCTTCAGGGTGGAGGGATTGAGCATGTTGTAGGGTTTAAAATTGGTATTGTTGTCCAATACTTAACCATTTAGTTAATTATTTTCCTTAAATAGCTCCCTTGATTAAATTCATGGACTCGAGTAGTTTTACTATCTTTTGTAAATAATGTAAGAAATTTTATTCACTCAATTTTATTATTTTTAAGCATTTGTTCCAGTCAATTCTCATAACAGTCCTTCGGATTGCTCCGGCCACTATTAATAACTCTAGTTAACAAACGAAGAGGTGGAGCTTAAAGGAGTTGAAACATCTCGCCTGAAATCATACAGCCTTTTTAAAATGTCCATACGCTACATTAGAGGATTGAGCATAATGGGGTTTTTTTTTGTTTGTTTGTTTCTGTGCTTTAATTATTGATTTACTTTTATTTTTTTAATTCCCATTTAAAATTCTTTGTCATTAACTCCTTTACCTGAAAGAAGTTGAGCATGTCCTCTCCAACATGCAAGGTGCACAATATTCAGGCTTGCTCCAAAGAAGACATGTGGTTCAAACTGAACACAGAACCAGGAAGATAATGGAGCAAAAGGTCAGACTGCTTTACACAATTGGAAATTGGTCATATTTTTGCTTTAGCCATCCACAAAGCACATTGGATAATTATTGGTGATTACTGTAATATAACTTGTTACAGGTGATTTGCTGTTTGGTGTTTTTAAAAAGATTTATATTTTAAAAAGATTACTTTTAGAAAGATATATTTTACAGGGAGAGAGGGAGCGAGAGCAAGGCAGGAGCTCACTCTGCAGAGGCAGCCTGAAGCCAGGAATCAGGAACCAGGAGTTTCGTCTGAGTCTCCCGTGGGGGCAGCAGGAGCCCACACACTCAGTCCATCTTCCACTGCTTTCCCGGGCCATTTGCAAGGAGTTGGACTGAAAATGGAGCAGCCAGGAGCCAAACTGGTGCCCATTTGGGATGCCAGAGTCACAGGCAGTGGCTTAATTTGCTATGCCACAATACCAACCCCTGTTTGTGCTTTCTTTTTAAAATTGTATCATATTTTTGAATACATTTAATTAATTATTTTCATGTTATTTGAAAGGCACAGAAGGAGAAACAGATCTTTTATATGCTGGTTCACTTCCCAAATGGCCATAATAGCCAGGGCTGGACCGGGCTAAATCCAGGAGCCTGGAACTTACTGTAGGTCTCCCACATGGGTGAAGGGATGAATGCACTTGAACTGTCATCTGCTGTCTCCTAGAGTGCACATTAGTGGAAGACTGCGAGTTAAACCAGGCCCTCTGAAAAGGGCCATCCGATGTGACATCTTAAGTGCTACACCAAAGACCTTCCGCTGTGCTTTTCGTATGAGTGATACAGGCCCATTTCAGAGCTTTTGGTAAAACTACATTCAGAACTACAACTCTCCTGAGCCTCCTGGTTTAACAGGAATCCAGCCATTTTGCTCCTTTATTCAAACCTCTCCCTGCCTACCCCCACCGTCGTTTTCCCAGAGTAAAAGCCAAAGTGTGTACATGGTAACAAGAGCCCATCTAACCTAGTCTCAACCCCTGTAAGCTCTCTGTATCTTTCATTATAAAAGTGGCCATGGATAAAGACAAGTTGGAGGAATATGATCATGGACACCCATATATCTATCGTCTTGATCTAACTGTTCAAATCTGTTATTAAAAAGGGCTTGGAGAGTTGAGGTCCTGGGAGGGTTGAGCGTGAAAGAAGAGAGGACACACCAATTGATCTGTTAGAGATATAATGTGTGTGCTAGGAGTGGGAAGAATGGGCTCAGCTGCCCATTAATCTGAGTTCCTTAGAGCAGGAGTGGGAGTAGCGTGAGAGAATGGGAAAGAGGCCATAGCTAGGCTGTTAGGGTTTGTTCCCAGAGCAAGATTTAGCTAGAACCCTGGCCATCCATGCCCTCATTCTCATTCAGGGCACACTCAAACCCTCCTTGGCCAAGATCTATCCTATGGAATTCTCCAGAGACAAAGATTGCACAACACCCTTTAAGAGTCTGCGTCAGTGTTTACAACTGTTAAGTGAGTCTCCCTTAGGACTAAACATGAGCTTTTTCAGTCCATTTACTCCTGTTCTGTTCTTGCGAGAGACAGAACAGTCTGGACATTATCTCCTATGTATTGACGTCAACAAATTTCAAGGAAAAAGTACTGTCATTTTCATCTTTTTTTTAAATCATTATTTGTTTCATCTCTAACAAAACCATTAGTTATTCTGAGATTTTATCATATCTCATGAAAGGAAGGAGTTGCAATAAAAAACACACTGACAAGTTAAACCCACTTGTCTTCCTGGATGACACAGCTTGGCAGTAATTTTGCAGAGCATATGAAAAACACCAGTTTTCACAGTGGTGGTTGTGTTCTCTCAGGGAGAGAACCATGTGCGTTGGTGTCCTGCACACAGTAAATACTCCAGTATTATGCCCCACACCTCTCCCTCCTGTTCTAGTCAGAGCTGTTTGTGTAGACTGATACCCTATGTAGTATTTATTCCTCCCATTTTCTATGTGTTGTTGAGACCACATCACACACATCTAAACAGGAGCGTCAGATGGTTTGAGCTTGAAGACCTTGATACCTGTGATCCTGACAGTAGGTGATTTCTGTTCTGCTTGGCCCTGATATAGGAAGATGTAGGGAGGTGAATCTCACTCGCATGTTATTTCTTAAGAACAGTATGTTCACAGCACTATGTAGATTAGAATTCCTCAACCTTGGGCCCAGTGTGATGCCGCAGTGGCTAAAGTCCTCACCCTGCTGGACACTAGTTCATGTCCCAACTGCTCCACTTCCCATGCAGCTCCCTGCTTGTGGCCTGGGAAAGCAGTCGAGGACGGCCCAAAGCCTTGGGGCCCTGCACCCGTGTGGGAGACCCGGAAGAGTCTCCTGGCTCTTGGCTTCGGATTAGCTCAGCTCTGACCATTGTGTCCACTTGGGGAGTGAATCAGCAGATGGAAGATCTTTTTCTCTGTTTCTTCTTATCTCTGTAAGTCTGCCTTTCCAATAAAATAAATAAATAAATCTAAAAAAGGGGTGATTTAAGTATAACATAGATGTTCATCGTCATTTGTAGCTTACACAGACCTATACTCTATAGTTAATATCCTAGAATTCTCTTTTTCCAAATTGTCTTTGTTAAACAAAAGTATCTTTTTCATTCTTCTACTACTCCCATCCCCCACCTGATGATCACTGTTCTGATTTTTAGCTTCCCAACACCTGTCAGATTTTGTACCCCCCCCCCGTTGGAGCTCTCCAGGGTGCTGGATTGCACTGCCTAATACTGAGTGATGAACATTTGGGGACCTGACCTGATGCCTTGCTTTGTGACTTCCGTATTTTGATATGACTAGCAGTTTTCTCCTTAGGATACTTCCAAGACTGAAATATCAACTGAATAACAGATGGAGAGTTTTATCTTTTCTGTTTTCTCCAGCTTGTCAAAGAGAATATTACTTTTTTTATTCATTAATTACATTGTATTATGTGACACAGTTTCATAGGTACTGGGATTCTCCCCACATACCGTATGATCCAGCAATAGCACTCCTAGGAATATATCCAGAACACTTGTTTTATGAGAAACCAACATGCACTCCTATGTTCATAGCAGCACAATCAGTAATTGCAAAAACATGGAAGCAGCCAAAATGCCCATCAACAGAGGATTGGATAAGAAAGCTGTGGTTCATCTACTCCATGGAATACTACTCAGCTGTTAAAAAAAACAAAATGCAGTTCTTTGTGGCCAAATGGGCCAAACTGGAAACCATAATGCTAAGGGAAATGAGCCAATCCCAAAAGGTTAAATACCACATGTTTGCCTTAATTTAAGATGATATGATGTTATGTATAACATGTTATGTTATGTATGTTATATGTTGGGTATAAACTAAAATTGAAATGTCAATGAGAATATTACTTTTAGGCATGAATCCTGGTTACAGACGTGTTTCCAGAGCTTCCCGTGCTTCCAAATACCTTGGATCTTCCAGAAACATCTTATGGAGACAGTCAAGCTATTCTTGAATTTCAAGTTCATATTAAATGTATACATAACTTGAGCCTGAGATCCATATAGGATGCTGAATCAGCTTCCAACCAAGCCGTTAACTGAGTTGTAACTTACTCCTGCTCATCAGCTAATTTCAAGAAGACTGTAGTGGTAACGAAGGAAAGACAGAAAGGCTTTGAACCAGACCAACTACTATATGCAGAGGAAGGCACTAAGTGTGTCCTCAAGCTTTCAATTTTTACAACTACTCAATAATTTCATCCTTGCAGAGGTTGTTAAAGCCTTGAATACTTTTTAGCAAGTGTTGAAACATTGAGAATCACTGGTATTTAAAAATAGCATCTTGTAGCATGTCCAAATTGCAAGGCAATAGGTCCCTGATCTCTTTCTAGGTAGGATCCAAATAAATATTATTAAGATCTACTACATCTCCACTGTTCCTATAAAAGATATAATGTTGCCCTAGGATATATGGTGATACATATGCTGAGCATATTTCTCAGCCCAAGGACATTCCTGATGAGATTGGAGACAAACTGGCATATTTTATGAGGATGAGGATCTTTGACGGCAAAATAGTAAGGTTCTTACATAACTTCACTTAGTGGCGCTACATCTCTTGTTTAATCAAAAGTCAAGAGAGTTTGACTTAATATGCCAGACTCTGAGGTATCAAAGAAGTCCTTATAATAATTACAACTATTTAAATTCACACGGGCATGACATTGAAACAATGCAATTTTTACTTCTAGAGGGGTTCTCATTGAAGATCAGACGTTAGGCATCTCAGGATTTACAAAGTGATGTATCCACTCCTCAACTTGGTGATGTAGTGAAATGAGCTATTTCTGTAACCTCTCATATTGTTCCCTCAAATTTAACACACTTATTTAGGTTCTACAAAGAGAAAATAAAGGAGTCCTGCAATCAAATAAATGCAAGCACCCTTGGGCAGGGTACTGGTATTACAGGATAATCTAGAACAAAAATTGAAAGCCAAATTAGGCTGGGCTCTCTCGTAGTACACACCAGACTAATAAGCTTCCTGCTGAGCCTCACCCTGGGCTTCCTAGCTTTCCAGAGATCTGATGTCCCCAAGGAAGAACACATCCCCACCTTGAAGCTTGGAAGCTTTCCAGCACCACTAGTGCCAATGAGCTCTCTCTCTTTCTTTTCTTTTAATATAAATGAAATCTGTATTCTCCCAAACATTTAGATACAGAGATGGCTGCAGAAGTCATGCTAAAGAAGCAAAGCACCATAACAAAATATCATAACATGGCCTAGAATTCTTAAGCATCTTAAAGAAAGAATAGTACAGCTACTTGACATTCTATCTTGGATATATTTAACAATGTACATTTTCAAAATAGACATCCCTTAGTTTAATTTTATCAGAAGCCAATGAGCTCTTATCTGGCACATTATGTGTCTAAGAGGGGCGAATCTAGAAAAGAGAATTCTGCCCTTTGTAGAGTTATCATCCCAAATATCTGCCATACCATTCCACCTTCACAATAACCACATTTTCCTCTAAGGACTTTCAGAATATTATTTTTGTGATATATTAAGCAATAACGTAGTCAAACATCTTGACTGTACTTTGTTGTTGTCTTATTATCATACGTTATTCTACTTTGGCTTGGTCACCCAGCTATCAGTTATGAATCAAATATGTTACATATAAACTTAGGGTGACATCATTATCTTATAGGGCACAGAGATGGAACCTCAAAGGCTCAGCAGTGTTCTGGGTTACACCTGCCATAGAATTCCAAAGGTCTTGTGATTCAGAGCTGCTCTATAATCACTGTCAGCTAGTTTCTTCTGAAGTAATCACACCCATTGCAGCAGCAGACTTGTGTTCACAGGTGTGGCACCTCTGAGAACGCCAAGTCATAATAATCTCATTATGGTTCTCCCAATACATTGTCACTGTAGGAGTAAATGCATCCAACATGTCTACCAGAGCAACCTTTCAGTTTAGCCAGTATTTTGGCCTCTTTTCATGGGTTTGTATTCACTTATCTTTGTTGTAATTAATAACTGGCTACAAGGACCATCTTGAAGACATAACAGCTCCTCAAGGAATACCATGGACTCTTAATGATAATCTAACCTCTTGAGTTCAGGGCACTTTCAGATTGTGGAATAAATTAACAGTGCTAAAATTACCATGCTCATGTTTCACTGGCTGAATGAGTGTATACCTCTCCTGACTCTTAATATAAAATAATTATCTTATAGAATTGTTTTCCATTTACATTATAAAATAGTAACGTTCCACTTTATTTTTAAAAAGATGTATGTATTTATTTGAAAGGCAGAATGAGAGAGACAGTAAGAGAGAGGGAGGGAAAAAAGGAGAGATGTTTTCATTCCAAAACTCTGCACCAACCAGGCCTGGGCCTGGTCAAAGCCAGGAGCCAGGAACTCCCTCTTGGTCTTTCACACGGGTGACAGAAACTCAAGGGCTTAGGCCATCATCTGCTGCCTCTGAAGCACATTATCAGGAAGATGAATTGGAAGTAGAGGTGGAATTTTGTCTCAGGCATTCTGATATGGGATGTGTTTGTTGCAAGTGGCAACTTAACCTGATGTGCCACAATGCCCACACCAACATTACACCAATATTCCATTTAATATCCTGATTAGAGTAATATCTTCCATCTTGTCATCTTAGGATTTTTTATAAGCCTAGTTGTGGGGAAAATGAAAGCTAGCTTATGGACACAGATGAGACAGTACTTACTAACTAGTAGCAAAGAATCAATGTAGCACTGACATTTTAAAAATATTTAATATTTAGCAAAGCATTTAATATTATATTAAAAAGTATTAATGAAATCATCTGGATAAATTTCCATTGCTTTTACTTCATTCATCAACAGTGAATTTCACAGTCATTGGTGAGCTTTGGCATCATGATAAGCTATGAATGCTTTTTTTTTTTTCCAGCAATCCTAGCAATGATCTTAGAGTTAGTAATATTGGCTGTGTCTGGATTATTGCATGGTTTTTTTTCCCTGTGGGCTACTCTTTCACCTTAGGAGGAGAGACTCTCTGAGTGAATAGGGAAGTTGTGGAAGAACTCAGTATCTAGTCTGGCAAAGCTCCACTGATGACCCAGACCAGACAAATAAATTCCTTACAAGATGAAGAGGGAGGGGTAAAATCTCCACAATGGTCCTACTAGATCTCAGGAAGACAACTGGTGGATATTTCCAGTTAGATGAGAAACATGATTATTATACTGAAGCCATAGATATGTTCAAAAATCCAACCATATCTCACCGACTCTTGCTATGACCAAGGCACCACTGTATCTCACCTGGGTTATTGCAATGGCATCCACAGTGCTGTCTCTGCCTGTAATGTTTCCTACATGAAAGATAATTACCATGCAGCAGCCAGTGGGATCCAAGTGAGAGCACATCACTCTCCTGTTCAAATTCTATTGACGTATTTCACTTGAGGACAAAAGTTGAAGTTTTGATATGCTTAAGGTTTCCAACACTCTAAATAAGGCTCCTTTGCTCTAATGCTTCTTGTAGTTCATATTGCATACATGTGGAAGAATTAAATTTGAATTACTATGGCAAGCACTGTACTTTCATAAATTCAGGTGAATAATAATCAGTACAACCTCTTTGGAGTCCAGTACATCCTCACCAATTTGAACTTCATCTATTGAAACTACTTGTCAAGTTGGTAAATGGAACTTCTCTTTGCTCTGTAGGGAAAATGCACTGCTGAGTGAGTGAAAACATAAACAGGAAGATGATTTTACCATTTCCTTTGGGCTGAAAAGCCAGCATGTAATTTTTTTTCTTTTTTATAAATTTATTTATTCATTTTGAAAATCAGAATGACATTGAGAGAGGGACACACACACACACACACACACACACACACACACAGATCTTCCATCTGCTGGTTTACTCCCCAGATGGCCAGAAAGGTAAGGCTGGGCCAGGAGAAGCCAGGAACCAGGGGCTTCATGCAGCTGTCCCATGTGGGTGACAGGGGCTCAAACACTTGGGCCATCCTGTACTGCTTTCCCCAGGCTGTTAGCAAGGAGCTGGCTGGGAAGTAGAGCAGCCGGGACACAGTCTGTGGCTACAGGGAGTCTGACATCACAGGTGGTGGCTTTATCTGCTGTGCCATAACACTGCCCTTGTAATCTACTTCCTTCAAAATGCTTAAAAATTCACTTTATGTGATAAACATGAGGCCAAAACCAATTGTACTGAAGGCACAGAACTCCTGACCATGTAAATTTTTCAATTTCCCTGTTTTGTATTGCTAATATTCTTCCTTGTTCCTGTCAGAGCATTAATCAATTTTAAGATAAGAAACTGCACAATTTTCAGATAAGAAACCTCCTTTCTTCTGTGATATTTGCCAACAAATCTCAGCTGGAGGAGCTAGAGGAGTGTTTTGCTATAGCTCTCTGGCTGTCTCACCATTTGGGAATGAATCGGAAGGAGTAAAATGTTGAGCTCTAAGGGGATATAGATCTCAAAGTCTGTGTGCTTTGCTCAGCAAAGGAAGAGGAAGCACTGTGATTGGACTCCGCGGCTATCTAGTTTCCATTTAGATTTTAGCAATACAGCCGACCAGAAACAGGGAGGGGATTTGTGGTGGGCAGGGCTACTAGAAGTCGATACTCCAATAAATGACAGTGAACTCAGAACATGCAAAGACAGCAGAATTGACAGTAATGAAGCTACTCGGAGTAATTTAATGCAAATCCCTGAGGATATGATCATGTCATAGCCTAGTCGGTAATGATGTTCCAGATGATTACACTGAGACATCTGAAGGAAACATATGCACAAAATGATGTCCAGGCAACATCCTGATTAGGATAGAAAAAATAGTTTGAAAAACTGTGTGCTTAAAAATGATTTTAAAATATAAAACTGGTATAATCAAAGCAGTCATTTTCCCAGAACATTACAACTTGGTGAGGGCTTATGAGACCTGTATGAGCTTATGAGACAATGGGAAAATGAGGTCTTTTAAATGTTTAGGGGTTGAAGTGCAGCCCCACTATCCATCCATTCTAGAAACTTGAACCTGTCATAGGAAGTCTCAGAAGCTCCACCTTGTTCGTTAAAGTGGCCCTGACAGTTCCTACCATGAAGGGCTGTGGAGAGCTTATGTATGCCACATGGTGCAGAGCATGTACAATATACCATGTGCAAGTATTGGGAGCGAGTCTGGTAGCCTTGATTTTCTCTTCCTCCCTCAAGAGAGCAGTGAGGAACTCAAGTCTTCTTCCTTTGTATGCAGGAGGGTTTGGGCTATAAACTGACCATGACAAAGTGCTCAAGACACCCGATAGGGTCCCCAGGCCAGGGCTCACGTAGACTCTGGCTGACTCCCTTTCCTTCCACAACAACCCTGCTCAGCCGCTGAGTGAGCGCTTCCATCCTACTGTTCTAGCGCAGGTGATCTAGTTGCTCCTTTTCCTATGCTTCAGATGAACCTTTGAAGCAAGGCCTCAGCCATCTCTGCTGTAGTGTCCTTGAAAGATGACAGAGGTGCTCCAGTGTTCTCCGTAGCTTGCTTTTAAAGCAATGCTTTAAAATGCCCTGAATTTGGATTAAAAGCCAACCACCAAATGGGTTTCAACAAATGTAACGTCCACTTCTTGGCACATCCAACTCTTCACACAGCAGTGGGCTCCTGGAGGCCAGGTGTCAATGCCCCAAGCCCCTTCTCACAATTAAACAGTGAATTCATTGTTTTACAGCAAGTTTCTTAAAGTGCTGAGAAATATTGCATAGGACTACCAGAACCTGCCTCAGTGGCAGAGGACCAGAATCTGTTTCTATTAAGAATTGGGCTGCAGGACACGACTTCACAGGAGGAGCCTGGTGCAACGCATGCTCTGAGCCGCACTTGCAGACAGCTCCGGCACTCAGGACCCCGGAGTCGCACGTTTGCTACCTGAGAGGAGCACAGAGGGTAGAAAGGAGGAAGTGGGGGGAGTGTTCTTATTCACTTTTAAATTCCAGACCTGGTTGGACAGTCCTTCCTAGAGCTCACTCCTGTCCCTACCACCAGTTCCTGTTTCGTAGGGAGAACAGCCCAAGCTTGTTGATGCCTCAGCAGCTCATGGCATTCAAGGGGTGGGGTGGAGGCGGGGGTCGCCCTGCTTGTGGAAGACCACGTGCCCCAGCTCACCCTCAGCCAGCATCCTTGTGAGCTCTTCCCGCACCTTGTTCACATACTCCCTGTCATTGCTTCCCACAACAAAAATTAAGCCTAGTTGACTGGGGTGTGGGTTACGTTTTGTTTTGAAGATTTATTTTATCTTTATTGCAAAGTCAGATATACAGAGAGGAGGAGAGACAGAGAGGAAGATCTGCCATCTGCTGATCACTCTCCAAGTGGCCACAACGTCCAGAGCTGAGCCAATCTGAAGCCAGGAGCCAGGAATTTCCACCAGGTCTCCCATGCGGGTGCAGGGTGCCAAGGCTTTGGCCCGTCCTCGACTGCTTTTCCAGGTCACAAGCAGGGAGCTGGATGGGAAACGGGGCTGCTAGGATTAGAACCTGTGTCCATATGGGATCCCAGTGCGTGTGAGGCGAGGACTTTAGCTGCTAGGCCATGCCACCGGGCCCAAGGAGCATGGGTTGCTGATCGGAGGACTGGCAGTCATGTATTGGATCCTGCACTGATTGTGTGGCTTTTTCACTTGGGAGGCAGTGACATTTATATCCAGTCATAACATTTTATCCTTTGCTGAATCTCTTATTGAAATGAAAAATATGCTGTATATTTGGATTTTCTTTCTTTACTATATCATTATTTTATCAGAGAGGAAATGAGGCAGATAGCATGTGACTTGTTCTTAATGAATCCCCGATACACCAGAAATACACATTCTTCCAAGTGCAAACCACATTCTAAAATTGACATTTTATAGTTCTGTCAGGTGTCAAGGTCAGACTTCCTTGCACCACTTATGAACTATACCTTCCCTTTGACTCTTCTGAAAATGAGAACTTCTGCACTTCCAATCTTCTAGCATTTCGTGGTTCTACATTTTTTCTAAAAGATAGTACATTCTTCCTGGCCAGTTGTTTTTTGGAACCCACCCCTCGCTGCCTGGGTCTTTAGTGGATTCTTTCCGCTCTCAGAAAGACTTCGGAGAGAACACTTCCTGATAATGATCCGGACAGCAGCTTCTCCTCAGGGCTCAGCAGTGCGGCCAGTGCGTGCGTGCGGCCCTCGTGAGTTAGCTCTCTTCTGGAATCCCTGCAGACTTTTCTCCCTCTGTCTGCACTGGTCAGAGTTCTTGGATTTCATCACTTTTCTGCCTCATCGGTATCTCAGGCCTCTTGTCCACCTATTCTTCTATTTTCACCTTTTAGGTTTTTATCTGGCTTCCTCCCTGACCACGTAATTCTGATTTTCTGAATCAATGAATTGAAGTCAGACTTCTCCCCCTTCCCCCGCCCCCAAACCCAACTGATTCGTTGAGGTCATTAGTTGAGCAGAGGTTTGTCTCAGTGCTTATCCCAGTAGTGTTCTTTTTTTTTATTATTATTATTTTTACTTCATTAATTACATTGTATTATGTGACACAGTTTCATAGGTACTGGGATTCTCCCCACCCCTCCCCAAACCCTCCCACCATGGTGGATTCCTCCACCTTGTTGCATAACCACAGTTCAAGTTCAGTTGAGATTCCCCCATTGCAAGCATATACCAAACACAGAGTCCAGCATCTTATTGTCCCGTCAAGTTCAACGGCTTCTTAGGTATACCCTCTCTCGTCTGAAGACAGAGCCAGCAGAGTATCATCCCAGTCAATTGAAAGCTCCAACATACCATCAGCAAAAATTTACATCATTATGGAATTAATTGACATAGTAATGAGTAACCAATATGTTAAAAGTAAATGCGAGTTCCTAGCCACCTTCTGTGACCACCTCACTTACATTTCAATTTTAGTTTATACACAACATATAACATTCATAACATAACATGTTATACATAACATCATATCATCTTAAATTAAGGCAAACATGTGGTATTTAACCTTTTGGGATTGGCTCATTTCCCTTAGCATTATGGTTTCCAGTTTGGCCCATTTGGCCACAAAGAACTGCATTTTGTTTTTTTAATAGCTGAGTAGTATTCCATGGAGTAGATGAACCATAGCTTTCTTATCCAATCCTCTGTTGATGGGCATTTTGGTTGTTTCCATGTTTTTGCAATTACTGATTGTGCTGCTATGAACATAGGAGTGCATGTTGGTTTCTCATAAAACAATTGTTTTGGATATATTCCTAGGAGTGCTATTGCTGGATCATATGGTATGTTGATTTTGAGTTGTTTGAATATTCTCCATACTGATTTCCCCCAGTAGTGTTCTAACTGCGTTCAGAGACTCCCCGCTGTTCAGCTTTGCGGGCTGGTTTTTCGCCGAATGCCTGTGCGAAGTGGAAAGTCTTCCAGCGCCCGCCAATGGAGAAGGCGCCATCACTGATGCCTACACCCACTTCCCCAGTCCACTGACAGTGTTTGTTCTGATTGTTTCTTGCATTCACCAATTGCCTTCTATCTTCAAAGGAGAGTATGCTTGTAATTCACATCCCATGTGTTGGAGCCAAACCCATCCTCAGCCCTGAACAGTCCCTCTGCTACCGTTGGCCGGCGTCTTCACGGTCGCTCTGCAACTGCTGACCTCAGCTTGAAACAGCCTTGTCTTTTGAAGCAGAGTTCCTGGCTCAATGACTTATTAGCTAAGTAGAGTTTGACAAATTATTCAAGTTTCATAATCTGCAAAGTGGTGGTAAAAATGCTTACCTATAGCTTGGCTGTTGCGCTTAAATGCAATATTCCTATACAAGGTTACCTATACCAGACCTAGTGTGGTAGCCTAGCGGCTTCAGTCCTCATCTTGAACACGCTGGGATCCCATATGAACGCAGGTCCTAATCCTGGCTGACCTGCATCCCATCCAGCTCCCTGCTTGTGGTCTGGGAAAACAGTCGAGGATGACCCAAACCTTGGCACCCTGCACCCACGTGGGAGACCTGGAAGAAGCTCCTGGCTCCTGGCTTCGGATCGGCGCAGCACTGGCCATTGCGGTCACTTGGGGAGTGAATCATTGAACAGAAGATCTTCCTCTCTGTCTCTCCTCCTCTCTGTACACCTGTCTTTCCAATAAAAACAAATACATCTTTAAAAAGTTACCTATACCTGTTTTCTCCTATTATACAATGCTATGCATATCTCTGGACTAGGGAGAAGTAGTGGAATTTTTTTTTAAAGGCTTGGTTGCTACTATTTCACCTGAACCTGGAAGACTTGTTTTTCTAGATGAAGAAATACTTTCTCTGTGTGAGGATTTCATAATCAGTCAAACAGGCCCATGCGCCCTATCATTTAAAGTGACACCTGTCTTTCATCTACAACACTCATGCCTACACCCTGGGAATGAGAACACAGAGCCAGCTCCTGAGATTCAACAGGATAACCACAAAAATCTCTTGGAATTCTATATGGTCATGACCCCATGGGCGTGGATGAGCAGACCTTCACACGGACAGTCCATGGATTTTGTACCTCTGCAGGTATTCTTACTCTCTAATGACCTTGACTGAGTTGTAAACAGGTGACAGGGAAGGAGGCTAGTCGTAGAATCAATGCTTAGTCATTTCACAGACACAAAAGAAATCTTCTTAAGTTTTCCAAAGCCAGATCAGGAGAGCTCATCTGGGAAGTATAATTTTCTAAAGTGGCCATAGAAATGAACATCAATCTGACGTGGAGCAAAGTTACTTCTCTGGAAGGGAAAAAGCTGCTCAGGAAGAGAGCTTCTGTAACTAGGAACTTGAGATCAAGTTAAAAAGAATATTCATGGAATTGCTTT
The DNA here is from genome assembly GCF_030435755.1 of Ochotona princeps. Classification (NCBI taxonomy): domain Eukaryota; kingdom Metazoa; phylum Chordata; class Mammalia; order Lagomorpha; family Ochotonidae; genus Ochotona; species Ochotona princeps. The sequence goes on along the minus strand of NC_080865.1, from coordinate 328,890 downwards.
TAAAAATATAAATTGCAGTATTACTCTTGTGATTTCTAACTCTGGGTCCCTTTGGTTACTGTAAAATCATAACACTTGTATCTTTAACAGATTTTTAGGAACTTATTAACAAAATGTACAAGTTTTGATTTGGCTGTAAAGTCTAGGAGAACTGAGCTTCTCCAGGAATAATGAGTAACGTTTATTTGATTTACTTAAAAAATCCTTCTAAAATCTGTTTGCATATCTGTCTCTCCGGGGATGAACTTTATATATGGTTCAGCAGATTGTTTACATGTTGGGCTTTTTTTTTTTTTTTTTTTTTTTTTTGGTCTTCCCTCCTCAGTGCCCAACCCAACCCAAGTTCAAAGGCTGCTGAGAGATTTTACTCCAGGCAAAGGCACTTGGCTCAGTAGATGGGATCTCAGCGCAATGGGAAACATGTCAGGCTCTTGTTGGCTCCTTCTCAGCCTTGTGGCTGTCACTGCTGCTCAGTCCACTGTCGAGGAACTGACCGTGACATTTTTGGACAAGTTTAACCAAGAAGCTGAAGACCTCTCTTATCAAAGTGCACTTGCTTCTTGGGATTATAACACCAACATTACTGAAGAGAATGCCCAAAAAATGGTGAGTTTTCCTGATTATATCGGGGTCTTTATTCGTTCTTAAATGTTAGCTAACTGCCTGTAAAACTGTAATCTAACAAATGCTCAGAGCTGTGGGGCTAGATGCTAGCTTCCACATTTCTGATCTGGGCCTCCCAGATGACTACATGTAATTGACCTTGGGGTTCATTTGAAAAACTTTTATGAAATAATTCACTAATTTCAGTCCAGATTCTAGGAAATAAATTAATAGGCCTTATAACATTACCACCATAATTCTCATTGTGAGTTTCAAAGCATTTTATGGAAATGGCGTAAATTATTAACAATTTCCTCTTGCCCAAAATGTCAGTGGGAATATCCAAAGACTTTCGCAATGATCCATTAACTGAAGAAATAAAACCAGAGAGAGGCTTAGGGAAAGAATTAGTTGTAATTAAGCTAATCTGAGTAGAGAGGACTTGGGAATTGCTTCTCTCATGGTCACGGAGCTCTGAGGAGCTTCCAAAGGTTACAGAAGAGCCCTCCAAGAACAACTAGAATTAAATAAGTTTGGAAAAATCTCATAACATTCTGGGAGAATGAGGTGCTTTCTTTGACAAATGTAAAGATTTAAGAATTTCTTCTCCCATATAAGATTCTGGGTTACTTCTCTTGATGGAGAAATGTTAAGATGGACATAGACATGAGCCTACCTGAGTACAAAGAGCCAGAGAAAATATGGGAATTTCTGTGGAGTAAAATGAGGAAAAATGTAGAAGCAAGCCAGCAATTACTTATCTAAAGTATTGCTCCTCAATAACCTTGTTGGGTGGGTCTTCCCTGGGGTTGAAGGTGGGAAGAAATGTAGTAGCAATGTCACTGACATATCAAAGTCTTGTTGTTAATAAACTGTTGGTTAGGTCTCAGCCCTTTCCCTGGGGGCAGCCTCAGGGAATCCGCCTTGCTCTAAGGTGTTGTTGTGAAGTTCTGGGAGGAATTTGAACAATTCCACACCAAGAATCCCTCCACCCAGGAGACATCTCAGACTTGGAAGAAGAGGATCCAGACCGAAATTCAGTAAACTCCAGTCCAAATGCAAACTGGGCTCTCAGTGCCCTACTGAGATGCTCACCCCATCTACCAAGTGTGCTTTTGTATTTCTCTTCATTAAACTTGGCTTCAATATTCACTTGCAGAAAGAAAGAAAGAAAGAAAGAAAAACCTCACAAATGCCTTAGGAATACCCTCTGAACTGAACTGAAGTGCTGCAAAATTAAATGTTATTTGAGAAAATATTTTTTTTTTATGTGGCACTGGTTCAGCAATACTTTCCCACAAATATACAGGTTGGAATGGGAAACTTATTTTTTTTTCATATGACTGGTGTGTGGCATATTTAGATTGAATTATTCATTGAGCAGATCAAATCTGAGATGTACTGTCTCTTGAAATCTCCCCAGGAGTCCTGTTTTCTAAAGCACAAGAAAACCCAGGGTTTGACAGCCCAATAACTGTCACAGGAGATGCTTCCTCTTTTCTAGTACTTTGATCTTCATCTCTTACATTAGTTACGTTAGCTTCCTTCTCAATTTTGCTTTCTGTTGGAGGTGATTGTGGTATATGGTGTATTTGTCTTCGCTTTCAGTTGACTGGTTCGGGAATAGTGATAAGAGTGTACTAGCATCATGCCTAAGAGATTTGAAGCTGGACTGCCTGCATCTAAATCCTGGTTTCACTACTTTTCAGCTGGCTGAACTTGAATGAGTTAATTAGATGCTCTGGGCCTTATGTTTTCTCATCTGTGAAAAAGAAAGTACCATCCTTATCTGCCTCAGAGGGTTTCCGTGAAGATCGAATTGACATGTAAAACCACCAGAATAGAGCTTGATGTGTGTGTGTGTGTGTGTGTGTGTGTGTGCGTGCACAAGAGCACTAAGACAATATTGTCACTTGTGCCATGGGGAGTTAGGATTTTCAGAGACATATAACAGTTGCTTTGAGGTCTCAGATGCTAAGAAGACGTATTATGGGATGAGATGTAGTGATGTTTGCAGAAACCATCTCTGTATCATTAAAACCCTCACTTTGCATTTGTACCAACAGATCACATGGAGCAAAGTCCAGAAATGAACGAGGCTAAATTGCTAAGTGTGGCTACCTACACTGGAGGAAAATCTTTAAAGAAAAAGAATATTTAGCTATGGGAGAAAGCAAGGGGCACAACTCCTTCTTCTCTTAAGAGGCAGTGAAGGCTATATCCATGCACTTCGGTCCTGCTCTGTGGGTTTACCTGGGGAGGGAGACAATGATGGGGTGAGGGAGGGGAGAAGAATGGCTTCTCCTGGAGTCTGGTTGAGATCCTCTGAGTCAGTGGGAACCATGGCAAGTGGTACCAAGGTGAACAAGCTGCTGAGACACACAATTCTACAAGGGTAGGGAGTGTGTGTGTGGCATGATCACATATACGTGTATCATATGCCAAGCATGGACTCTGGAACCAACCTGCCTCAGTTCAAATCATAGCTCTGAACCTTTCTTTACTTAAAGATTTATCCATTATTTGAAAATCAATGTTAGAAAGAAGGAGAAACAGAGGGGACATGGGGAGAGATCTTTCATCTGCTGATTCACTCCCCAAATGGCTCTGGGGCCATGCTCAAGCCAGGAGCCAGAGCTTCATTGGGGTCTTCTATGTGGGTGGAAGTCATACAAACACTTTGGCCATCTTCTGGTGCTTTTATCAGAGCACTAGCAGGAAGCTGGATGGAAAGTGGAATGGCAGTTACATGGGATACTGGTGTCACAGGGAGTGACTTTACCTGTCACTGAATTTGTACACTGAAGATTTTGAGCAGGTTTCCCAACTTCCTTGAGTCCCATATTCCTCATTATAAAATGAAGATTATAAACATAATAATGATGTCTACTACACAGGATTGCTAAGTTTAATGAAGCTATTTTACATGAGCACACATGAACACACAAGGTGTTTTTAAAAAGGTAATGGAAAACGTGTATTATAAAAAACCTGTGAATGAAGTTCAACACTGTTAACTACACCATGCACAAGCACTTTGAAGTCACTGTGTGTGTGTGGTAGCTCATCCTGTGCCTGGCGCTTCGCCTTATGTATGCCAACACTGAATGCAGTGATCTGACCTTTTGCTCTGCATGCGCTCAGTCTCACTGCTGTCTCCAGTGCTAAGTTCTAAATTAAAGAGCTCGTTCAAAAAGTCACTGCCGGGGAATCAGGAGTCGCCCACCTCTGAGGTCCTTCTGTAATCCAAGGAACATCTGCTGGGGAAGCATGGACATGAGGGCAGTGCAGTTCCCAGAAACAGCAATGCTGTCCTTTTCTTCGTTCCTTCCGGCCTGCAGGCAGCAGAGTACTCAGGGTCAAGAATTGAGAAGCTGTCTGTGTATCTTGACAGCAAATCTGTCCAGCACAAAGGGGAAGATCTGTTTCCATAAATTTACATACTACTGGCTTCACCCTATGTTTTATCATTGGCCAGCATCCATTTTTATAACGCATACTGACTCACTAAGTTAACAACAGTGTGGGTTTACTTTAATGAGGTTATCTGATGATCTATGTATCTTCTTTGGGGTTAATGATAAATAAACTTCTTGGGCATTGAAAGTGACTTGCCTTGTAATCCTCAGTGTCTAGCATTTGTTCAATAATCTACTGTTAACTGAAAATAAGTAAAATGTTAGTGATCACCACTAATATCTTTAGGGCAATTTAGCATTCTAATGTGTATTCTGATGTGTAATACCTCACAGAAGTTTTATCAACTCTAAAACAGTTCTCCAATAAAATATTTATGATACATCATAAAAATGAGTTTTTGGCAGAACATGAATACATAGACAATTGTCTGGCAAAAAAAATATCCAAACTAACCAAAGCATAATTTTGCCACCAAAAATTGTAATCGCATAAACTGAAACTTATCTAGAAAATCCAGATTGTATATATATGTTGGCTGTTCCTAGGAGCTGTTGAGCAAGAGAAGTCATTTATTCCCAGGAGAAGGACATAGGAGTTACTCATAATCATCCATTTTTAAAGACTTATTCAGAAAGAATACTTGACTGCATCATCCAGAAGGTTTTTAAAATAAAAGAGGGATCGTATTTCCCATACCTTCAGGAACATAATGTGGCAGTCATGCCGAAGGGGCGAATTTTAGAAAGGGATGCTGTCCTGCCAGGAAGCACAGTTAGAGTGATTTAAAGGAGACAGGGAGTTGGGTGCTGAAAAAAGTTTGCCTTGAAAGGAAAAAGAAGTCACAGTGGCCTAAGATGGGACTGGAGAGAGTATGTTCACAGCTGCACTAGCTGAATCCCTTCATGCTGGGAAGGCCATGCTGCCAAAAGCACAAAATTCAATTTAATACAAACAGAAAAAGTGCCATTTATCTCACAGCTGGTAAAACTAATGACTTGTGAAATTGTGCCAGTCAGTCTTTAAAAAAAAGATGCGAAGCATTTAAGTTATAGTAGGTTTGTGAAGTGTTTAAACAATGACATGCGCTACAGATTGGCTGCAGGAAGAAGTATCATCGATTGCGCTGCGGCCGCAGTTCCTCATACTACCCGATGTTGTGTCGCGTTGCACTGCGTCTCACTGCCGCTTAGGGCACTGAGGCCTCCAGTATGTGACTTGTTTTGCCTTGCCTGGTGTTAACAGAGGCTTGGAATGAACTTGAATAATAGGGCTAGTCCTTGGCTCCCTTGCATTTTCCAGGAGACCCTGCCTGGGAAAGCGATGAGACACATGGAGCAACCCCAGAGCTGTAGACAGATCAGCAGAGCTGCCTGCCAACGCCTAAAAACTCCAGACCGAATATTCACTTATACCACTGACGTTTGAGCCATTTCTTCTTTTAAAGTTATTTATTTATTTGAAAGAAAGACATAGGTGTCAGCCTTGTGGCTCATGGGTTAAGCTGCACCTGCCACACCAGTGTTCAAGTCCCAGCTGCTCCAAATCTCATCATGTTCCCAGCTGATGCGCTGTGAATGCAGCAGCCACCAAATGGAGTTCAATGCCCCTGGCTTCAGCTTGACCCAGCCCTGGCCATGGTGGTCATTTGGAGAGGGAACCAATGGAAGGAAGAGCTTTCCCATTCTCTTTGTGATTTATGCCTTTCAAATACATATATATTTAAAGCAGAGACAGAGTTTTTTTTTTTTAAGATTTATTTTATTCTATTACAAAGCCAGATATTCAGAGAGGAGGAGAGACAGAGAGGAAGATCTTCCGTCCGATGATTCACTCCCCAAGTGAGCCACAACGGGCCGGTGCGCGCCGATCCGAAGCCGGGAACCAGGAACCTCTTCCAGGTCTCCCACACGGGTGCAGGGTCCCAAAGCATTGGGCCGTCCTCCACTGCTTTCCCAGGCCACAAGCAGGGAGCTGGGTGGGAAGCAGGGCCGCCGGGATTAGAATCGGCGCCCATATGGGATCCCAGCGCATTAAAGGCGAGGACTTTAGCCGCTAGGCCACGCCGCCGGGCCGACACAAAGAGTGTTTACGTGTAGGTTCACTCCCCAAATGCCTGTAATCGCCACGACTGGACTATACCAAGGCCAGGGGCCAGGACTGCATCCAGATCCCCCACACGGATGCAGAGGCCCAAACATTTTGGCGTCTTGTTCCGCTCTCCTGGCTCTTGTTGCAGCCACTTGGGAAGTGAATCAGCAAATAGAAGATCTCTCTCTCACTCTCCCTCCTTTTCTCTGTAAATATACCTACTCTTTTAAAAAAACTTTTTAATTTATTTTTGTTGGAAACGCAGATACACAGAGAGGAGGAGAGACAGAGAGGAAGATCTTCCGTCTGATGATTCACTCTCCAACTGACCGCAATGGCTGGAGCTGAGCTAATCCGAAGCCAGGAGCCAGAAACTCTTCCAGGTCTCCCACACGGGTGCAGGGCCCCAAAGCTTTGGGCCGTCCTCAACTGCTTTCCCAGGCCACAAGCAGGGAGCTGGATGGGAAGCAGGGCTGCCAGGATAAGAACCAGTGCCCAAATGAGATCTCAGTGCCTGCAAGTTGGGAACTTTAGCCACTAGGCTACCACACCAGACCCTGTATTGGCTTTTAATTCTAATCCTTACAACAATTTTTTAAGATTAGTAGCTCTCATTTGTCAGATAAGGTAAGTGTGGCTCAGAGAGGCAAAATAATTTGCCCAAGGTCACACAGTCAAGGTGCCTGACTCCAGGAATGGAGTTTTTACTTGCATTATATGCTACCTCTTTTGTATGGTCTATAACAATATGATGTACCAAGTAGTTGCTCATTTAAATCTTTAATAAATAGAAGTGATTTTGCGAACTAGAAGGGTCTGGAGCTGCCTGCCTTCCTACTAACATTCAAAATGAGGGAAATATATGACCTGACATCATCTCTCGCTTGTTCATCTCTCGCTGGTAGAGAACGCGCATGACTACCAAATGGCCATACTTGGAGCAGCATTCCTTTGGGATGATAATTTCAGATGAGAAATCTCTGCATCAAAGCAGGACAACTAGGCTCTTTCTGCGGCCTGGCTCTCATGTCTCACAGTTCCTGTCATCGTGTGGGGCTGTGTTCCCATCATGTGCACTCTGGGCTCTCCTGGATTCTCTCGGATCTTGTCCAGCTCAGCCCACGTCACAGCACTAATGCCATAAATCCCAGGGCCCTTGATGTGGAATATCTGTGAGAATTTACTTCCAGTTCTAGGGACAAGACCCCTGGGAAACCTAGGCAGCAAGCCAGAGAGAGAGTGAGTGACCAAGAGTGGCCTGGTCACTCTTAACCTAAACCTTGACCTTCAGCAAAGTAGAGAACTAAGCCACTCAGGAAACATTAGATGTCCCACCAGATGTTCTTTGGACTGTATCTCTGGATGTTCTAGTAGTGTTATCTCAACTTCAATTCTATTTTTTGTCATTTCAGAACGATGCCGAGGCCAAATGGGCTGCCTTTTATGAAGAACAGTCCAAGCTTGCCAAAACGTATCCACTGCAAGAAATTCAGAATCTCACAACCAAGCGTCAGTTGCAGGCACTTCAGCAGAGTGGGTCAGCGGCGCTCTCAGCAGAGAAGATCAACAAAGTATGGTTACGAACATTTTGGTCCTGATCCCGAGAGCTGAGATGTTTGGGAAATATTAAACATTAACATCACCCATAGCTGATTCCTTTATCTGCAAAGATAGCAATGATGACTTTGGAAAGAACTCTTTACTTAGGTAGTGACCACATCATTTGTCACCCAAAGTGGTCTTTCTGATAGTGAATGAGGACATTGGTAATGATTGCATTTGGACACAGCATGACCTGGAGATTCCCCTAGAGTTGTGGTGTGCTGGACACCCTATGCAGAAGGCAGGCAGCCTGAAGACCATGCCTTGTCTAGGAAGGCACTTCAAACAGGGTTTGTTTTTTTTTTTTTTTTTTTTTTTTGGAGGGGGATAGAATTAAAAGATAATTTTCAAAATCCAAGTATAATTTTTAATAATATGCATTTCCCATGAACTTCTCAAAGACCCTTTATGTGTCAGTGTTTCTCAATTGGCCTTGAGTTGGCCTGCCCTCACCCCCAACAAGGAGCATCTGACAGTGGCCAAAGACACTTCAGCCACTACAGCTGAGGAGTGCTATTTGTATCTAGTGGGTAGGGATGTTCCTGAACATTCTGCAATGGATGGGTTAGCCCCTGGCAACAAGGAATGACAGTGTCCAGAATGTCAGTAAAGCAAGCTTGGGGAGCCCTTAGGTTGTCTGATTCTTCCTCCTGGCATTTTTGATTGTCCTCTGCAGTTTTATTCTTTCTTTTCTTTCTTCTCTCTCTCTCTCTCTATCTCTCTGTCTCTCTCTCAACAAGTCATCCACAGGCTCAGCTCAAACCTCAAACTGTGTTTGGGACAGGTGGTTCAGCCCTTCACTAGCAGACAGTTTCCTGTGCAAGCCCCTCCAGCGATGGAAGAGATGCTACATCCGGTGTGAAGTGTCTCTGCTGCCTTTGGCTTCTCCTTCTGGAGCCCAGCTACTCCTTTCCACAGAAGTCTAGAAGTGAAGGTAGCTGATTTTTATGAACGACCCGAGCCTTTCTCTAGGTTCGATGTATTTCAGGCAGTCAATTTCCCCCTTTGCAGTGTTTTTGGGCTCCCTGGCCAGTCCCCATTACTGTGTTTTCCTCGTCCGTATCCTTGAAGGAACATAGCACTTCAAGTGCTCTGTACTTCTGCCCTGCATAGAGATGGGCAGAAAATAGCCTGCCCTCTGAGATTAGCCCCAGAGGCAGCACAACGCTGTGGCAAGAGACTTTAAGGAGATCATCGAGGGTGAGACTAAAGACAAATGTTTAGTGTTAATTTTTTTTTTAAAATCCATGCATTTTTTCACTGTATGTACTTTCTATGAACTTTTTCAAGACCTTTCATATTAGACTTCTTTGATAGCTGAACTCTGTGGTTCCTTCATGTGAACTTCACTGTTGGGCAAATTTCTAAATCTCTTCTACCAATGTTGCCAGAATACTGCACCTTTTAAAATTATATTCTTAGATATTTTGCCCCTGGTATTCACTCTTGCTAAAATAACATCTCTCATCCCATCCCTACAGGCTAGGACCCAACAAACTCTTTTCTGCAAAGAGAAAGAATAAGAATCTTCAGTTTTGTGGGCCATATTGTCTGTGTCACAACTCAGCAATTCTGCATTGTAGCAGGCCATCAGCCAAAGCTAATATAGAAATGAATGACTGTGGCTGTGTTCCAGCAGAGTTTTACCCAAATAGGCAGAAGATAGGACTGGTCTGCAGACCATAGCTTGCAGACCCCTGATAAAGCTTATTGAAATATTTTTATCTAAAATATTTGACTGTTTAACCTCAAAGTCTTCTTTCTCAGTTGCTTCTGCTCTGGAATTGTGTATATTCTAATCTGCATTTATAAAAATAAAAATACATGATAAGGACAAAGATAAAAAAGCCATATGGTGTGTATCTTTCTACAAGTTGATATTTATTCTTCCACATTCTTTCATCCAATTATCTGGCTGGTTATTAATCCACTTAACTTATTCCTTCCATGTCTCTGCATGTTTCTCATGAGGATACCATGAGAAACATCGTCCCTTTGCATCTAGGGCTTAGAGGAAACCTGGACAGTTGATTTTTTAAGAGCCTCAGATATTTCTAATGTGTAGCTAGGATTGAGAAATACATCTAAGCATTTGAAGTGTTGGGGAAAGGGGAGACACGGGGGTGCATGGATTCATGGGAGAGGAAGCAGGGAGTGCTTGAAGAAGCAGAGAGATAAGAAGGATTCTGTTGCAAAGTAAGGAAGATATCATTTTACAACACAGGATCCTGTGGAATTTTTACAATAAAGATATATTTCAAAAGCCAAAGAATGATGAAGGAGGGAGGTAGGAGAGTGGAAAACAGGATCCTGAGTTCAGTTTCTTAAAACCTGTGTGGGAGAGAACCTGTCGTTTCTTCCTTCCTTTTTACCTTCCTTTTTCGCTTCCTTCCTCTTTTCTTCCATAATTTTCAGTTCAATGGAGATCTGTATTTGGTTAATTGATTATATGCTTAGGTGGCATGAAAATATCAAATTATTGTGAGTTAATTGTGATGTACTTATCAAAAGAAGGGAACAGAGCCAGCATTGTCACACATCGAGTACAGCTGTTGCCTGCAATACTGGCATTCCACAGTGGGAGCCAGTTTAAGAACCAGATGCTCTATTCCCCATCCAACTCCCTGCTAATGCACATGGGAAAGCAGCAGCAGATGGGCCAACTGTTTGGGCCCCTGTAAGACCCATGTGGGAGCCACAGGTGAGGCTGCTAGTTCCTGGCTCCTGGCTTTATCCTGACTCAGTCATGGATGGCTGTTGGTATCATCTAGGAAGTGAACCGGTACATGGAAAATCTCTCTCTCTCCCTCTCTCTCTCTCCTTCTCTCTAACTCTGACTTTTCAAACAAATCTTTTTTAAAAATAGGAGTAAATCATTTTTTTTTTGTCTTGTGCTGGTTCATGGACCACACTTTTTAAAAAGAGAAATATTTGTTCATTCATTTTAAAGAAAGAGAATAAGACAGAGAGGTGAATAGAGAGAAAGTTCTTTCATCTGCTGGTTTATTCTATAACAGGCAGGGCTGGGCCAGACTGAAGCTGAGCACTCCATCCGTCAGGTCCTTGGGCCATCCTCTGCTGCCTCCCAGGATGTGCGTTAGCAGCAAGCTGGAGCAGACTATGAGCAGGCACTCTGATAAAGGAGATCAGCATCCAGAGTGCTGTGTCTCAGCACCAGACCCTGGACACACTCTGAGTAGCACTGCTTCATTCTGTAACCTTTACTTCCATTTTCCTGTAGGGTGCAGTTCAAACTTTGACAAAAATGACATAGATGGTCCTTTTTGATCTGTCCTTCCTTGTGTTTTTGACTCCCCCTAATGGATACCATCACTCTAGTTTCATTCAACATTTCATCACCTCCTGAATTTGCCTTGTGTTTTCCAACCTCCTGTCATTTAAGCTCTACCCACTGTCTTCCTCTTTTGCCTGCCTGTTTAAAGATGATTCTTTATTAAAATGATTTATTTATGCAAAAGACAGAGTTATGGAGACAGGAAGAGACAGAGAGATTTTTCTATCCATGGGTTAACTCCTCAAACGTTCACAACAGTGAGGGCTGGGCTAGGCCAAAATCAGGAGCCAGGATCTTCATCCTGATCTTCCACTTGGGTAACAAAAACCCAAGTGCTGTGCCATCATCAACTACCTTGTAGGATACACATTAGCAAGAAACTGGATTGGAATCAGAAAGGGCACTAAATTGCAGGCACTTTGCTAGCTGCTGCACCATAAGGCCTGTCCCAAGCATGGCTCCAAATCTCTAGATTGGTATCGCTTTTTTTGTGACTCTTTAGTAAGTTACTTGCTAAAACCAAAAACGCACCTTTCTGTGTATGTGTAGATGAGCAAAACTCTTGGGATTTTGGTAGATAGGTCTATGTTACTTCTTGAGTTTGGGTTGATCTTATATATATTTTTTTTTCTGTGCTTATAAGGCTTTGTACTCTTTGTCAGTGGGGAAAGCAATGAAATAGTCCTTTTCCACATACAGGAGATACTTGGCAAAGAAGATAAGAATTTCTGTAGTTTGAGGCATTAAAAATCACATAGCCAAAAAGATATGTTAATATTAGCCTTTTCTTTAAGTTCTTCCCCATTTTAACACTGGTACCTTTAATTTGCAGTTGAATGAAATTCTAAGCACAATGAGCACCATCTACAGCACCGGACAAGTTTGTAACCCAAGTAATTCACAAGAGTGCTTATTGCTTGAACCAGGTAAGCTGTTCATTTTGAGTGATTATAAAATTTCTTTTTTCTCTCAAGTTAGGGCTTTTCAAATGGATAATCCAAAGATGGAAAGGTTTTAGGTATGCACGTTTTAGCGTACAGATGCCCTTTTAACTTTTCACCCAGGCTCACAGTAAATTCTATCACATCCAAGTATTTGTATTGTTGTTATTCAAATTATTTCAAGGATTTATTTTTCCTGCGAACATGTTTGAGACTAGTAAGGTGAGGGAGTTAATGAATCAGATTTCATCTAAGAACTTTCTGACCTTGATGTCTGTCCACCTTTAAATTCCTAAAGTTCACTTACTTGTTTACATAAAAAATTTTGCAAATGCATGCTTAACTCCCCATGGGTGTTTTATGACCACAGGTTTGGATGAAATAATGGCAAAGAGCACAGACTACAATGAGAGGCTGTGGGTTTGGGAAGGCTGGCGGTCTGTTGTCGGCAAGCAGCTAAGGCCGTTATATGAAGAGTATGTGGTTCTGAAAAATGAAATGGCAAGAGCCAACAGTAAGTTTACTGGTCTGTGGAGGTTCTAATGCTGTCTGTGGAGCTGCAGGGATATCTATCTATCTATCTTCTTTTAGACATCACCAAGCCTGCTTTTGGCTCTCAGAGATACCCGCATTTTAATGGTCATCTGCTGAACACCTCAGGTTAGCTGTCTTTAGAAGAAATTACTAGAGCAGAAGAAAAGGTGAATTGAAACTACAGTTTAAAGAGCACAGGAATGAGATTCAACTACAGGCTCTCAAACGTATTATCCAGGAATCATGAATTACTAGATGGCAGGAAGATCCTGGGCCCCCAAGGGTTCCTAAAGGGTTCAGTGAAGATCTTAGTTCTCAGGTAGGATGAGAGATAAAGGCACTTTCCCTCACCTCATCCCTACATGACCATTGGTTATTCTCAAAGGTCATTTGCATGTCTACCTCAGGGTGTTTTCCCAGAAGGGAAAAAGGTTTAGATTAGTTTAAATTGGAAGTTGATTATTTCCTGCCAGTTGTAATTATAATGCAAATCATATGTCATGAACATCTTCACATAGGAAGGAATTTTCATATTTTTTAACTTATTCTCCTGCCTTAATAACTAGCTGATGTCATGCTATTATGAATGATTTTCTGCTTTGATGATTCGCACTGCCTTCTGGAGTTGAGTAAAGGAAGATTCTTATTCTCATTTTTTGTTTCTAAATTTCTTCCACTGTCACCGAAACTCTTGTTGTTAAGCTTTATGCAATTGGAGACAATATCACATTTTTTTTAAATAAAGAGTTTTATTCTTTGAAACAATTATTTATTTATTTGAGACAGAAGAGAGAGAGCCCCCAATTGCTGGTTCACTCCTCAAATGTCCATAATGGCTAGGGCTAGGCAAGGCTGAAGTCTGGGGCCTGGAACTCAATCTGAATCTCATGTAGGGGGTGGCAGGAACCCAAATAGTTGAACCTTTCAGACCTTTTATTACCCCCACCCCCACCACCCAGCTCTGCATTAGCAGGAAGCTATACTAAGAAGCCAGAATGGGGCAGCAAACGTAGGCACTTGGGTATGAGACACAGTCATCTCAACCTGACTACCTAACCACTGGATCAGTGGCTTTTCCCTTCTCGATTTTTAAAATGAATATCTCATATATCCTTCCATCCAATGTCTATGTCTCTCCTTATGTTCATGATCATCCACTGCCACTGTGTCTATAAAAATTCCAAAAATATAGTTACAAACTTTATTAGTTAACATCCCAGGATAAGCTCCTGTTTCTCAATGATGAGCTACTAAATGACTCACATAGAGAGGTGCTTGTGTATTAATATAATTTTTTTTAACAAACATCAGCCCACTGTGGCAATGTCTCCAGCAAGTTAGGCCATACATGAAAAAAATATGACATTGAACAAATGAGAATTAGGAGCTTAGAAATAGAATATGGTTTAACGTAATGAGGCAAACTGACTTTTAAAGAGTAGAAATACAGGGTTAGGAGACTAGCAGTATGCTTCTGATCCTTATTAGCCATTCTCCCTTTAGGCATCTATTGAAAGGAAATTAAATTAGCACTTTGTGCAAGTACCTACACTTTGCATTTGTTGCAGTACTGTTGATAACAGCCAAGATATGGAAGCAACCTAGGTGTCTGTCAACAGACAAATGGATGAAGAATTTGGGTACCCTGGACTATTATTGAGTCTGAGTAAAACAGATCCTGTCCTTTGTATAAACATGAAATGAACTGCAGTCTATTATGTTGATAAGTCAGACACAGAAAAATATTGCATGATCTCACACATGGAATCTAAAAAAGCACAGAGATATGGAATAATACAGTGGTAACCAGGTTCAGATATGTCAGCTGAGCAAGTCTGAAGACCTAATTATATGTGGGTTAAATTAGTAATAATAGAGTCGAGATTTGGGCTAAATAAGCTTTTAGTTACTCTTTCATTGTGGAAAAGGTTTTAATTCTGTGGGATAATGTTATGTTCATTTTCATTACAATAGCCATTTTACTGAGTATGTTTATGTATACGCATGTGTATATGTATCTCATAACCCCAGACTATGTACTTTTAGTACACACCGTAACATTTCTTTTGGAAGTAAGCACATGGGGATCATCTACAAGGTGGGGTTTATAGTAATGTCATCTGTGTGCAGTTTTTGTGCTTATTTAACAAGATCATACCTTTAAACTCCTGGCATAGATCAAGTGCTGCATGGAATCAGCTAGTGTTATTATTCTTCTGTCTCCCTTTGAATTGAATTTTAGAAGGGCAATAAAATTTGGTAAAACTTTTTATTTCTTTTAATCATTCAGCAAGGTTAAATTGCATAAACAGTGCCTCCTTTCGCTTCCTTAATGTATTCTTCTTTTTTAAACAAACAAACAAAACAACAGACTATGAAGACTATGGGGATTATTGGAGAGGAGATTATGAAGCCGAAGGGGCAGATGGCTATGACTATAGCCGCAACCAGTTGATTGAAGATGTGGAACGCACCTTCTCGGAGGTAACTGAGAAACTGTACGTAGAGACTGGTGTATGGCAGTGCACGGGGAAGAGGTACAATGACCAAAGGCATTCTGGCTTGCTCTTCACACAGTGCTCACCCACTCCCACACCTCATAGAGCTGTGAAATAGTAGAGTTGGTAATGAGTTTAGGGGAAAGGGCGACCTCTACAGATGATTACCACGCTTCTGCGCTCTGGCTGCTTTCCATCTCTCCCCCGGCTTAACCAGAGGACTCATCTTGCTGATTCCCACAAGCATTGGTGAGCTACCTGGGCCTGGCACTGTCTTCCTCTGTTAGCAGGGCCATAGCTTTTTCTTCCTTCCTCAGGACAATTAGTTCTACTATTTCATTAGGCTTTGAGTAAGAATTTTTTTTTACACCTTAATTTATTTTTTATATGAAGTGGACAAGGAGAGCAGTTCAGCAACACTGTAAAATTTAATGCTAACTTCATCTATTTTGAATTCAGCCAGTAGCTTAAACAACCATCAAACATAATGATAAGGTGATCAAACTCCATCTGTACCCTCCTGCATCTGCCCCAGGAGTGACAACAACAAGCACTGTGTCAAAATCAGCATTCAGGGAGTGTACACCATGTGACAGGCAATGCTTTCCTTATCCTGAGAACCACTCGATGATGTAAGAACTAGAATTTGATTTTATACCAGAGAAGACAGAGATTTAAGTGTCAAGAGACACTGTTATAATAAAAACAATTGGCACCAGTAGAATTTGATTGAATTCCAAAGTAAGTCATCTGAATGATGTTAGACAAACTTTTTCCCCATCATATCAGGAGCTAAGAAAGAGATTTAGCAAACCTCCAGCATCCTTTAAAGGGGAAATGCACAGTGCCAATGCACCTTAATTTTTAAAACAAAGGAACTAAGTATCTTTGAAATCATTTTTTTGTATTTTCTTTCATTTTGAGATTTGTGTTCCTTGAGGAGTATTTATTAACTCATGCATTGAAGCTATGCATCACCAGTATCTAGAAAGAAGAAATGTTTCAAATTCTCCAGAATATTTGAGGGGAGAGAAATAATTTAAGGAAAGTCTACTTGTCCAAAGAAAAGCTCCTAGCTTGAGTATTGAGAATTAGAACACAGAGTTGGATACTTCAGGTTAAACTTTCTTCTGGGGCGTTTCAGATTAAACCACTCTATGAACACCTCCATGCCTATGTGAGGACAAAGCTGATGGAGAAGTACGATTCCCAAATGAGCGCTACTGGATGCCTCCCTGCTCATTTGCTTGGTAAGCAACTCCAGGAGTTCTTTGTATTCTTGGCTCTTGGTCATTTACACCAACAAAATGTCTTTTCTTTTTAAGATTTATTCATTTTATTACAAAGTCAGATATACAGGGAGGAGGAGAGACAGAGAGGAAGATCTTCCATCTGATGATTCACTCTCCAACTGACCGCAATGGCTGGAGCTGAGCCAATCCGAAGCCAGGAGCCAGAAACTCTTCCAGGTCTCCCACGTGGGTGCAGGGTCCCAAGGCTTTGGGCCGTCCTCCACTGCTTTCCCAGGCCACAAGCAGGGAGCTGGATGGGAAGAGGGCTGCTGGGATTAGAACTGGCGCCCATATGGGATCCCAGCGCATGTGAGGAGAGGACTTTAGCCGCTAGGACACAGCGCAGGGCCCAACAAAATGTCTTTTAAAAACAAGGCCCCACATAACACCTTTGAAAAAAAGAAATGTGAATGAAGTTAGTACTATAGAAATAGAAATCAGGTTTTGAAAGGCTCATTCTTGATTGAAGTATTATGTCAGCACAACCCATTTGGGTAAAAATGAAAAAGGAAGCGGAAAAAAAAGACTGTTTACTATCCCAGTGGATTAGCTGAGCTCTTGAGTTGGAGTTCTGCATTTTTACGTCACGTTGTCAAAGGAAAGCAAGTTTGCCAGGCTAATAATGGTGGTCAGCAGTGAGAAGAAGGTTTTCCAGAATTAAAGTATACCCTAGCTGGAAGAGTCAGTGGTTCATTCCTTTACTGCGCTAATAGTTCTTGGTGAAAAATACTTCATTTGGAATTAGATCAGTAATGTGAAGGAGAGTGCCTATTTCCCCTTTCCACCCAGCAGTCAACGCCAAATAAAATACACATCTATCAATAATAAAGATGGCCTCTCTGCAGCATCCTCAATGGACATTATCCAGTAATTTGGTTTCTGCTTAATCTATTAAGTCCCAACTTTCCAATTCTGTGAATATTTCAAAATGATTTTATTTCAAAGTTAGCATAAGTGGTGTATTTATGGCCCAGTTAGTCTTTAAAGTTGCCCTATTGGGCAATGAGACACAATAGATTAAACTTTTCTGATGTGATGAGGGTCTTTGTTGCTTTCAAAATAGACTAATTCATTACTATAGGGCACCAATTATAGAACCGCTCTACCTGATATGGAACTGAATTAATGTCTTTCTAATGCCTTTAATTCATTACTCCTTTTTTCCATATTATATTGTTACCCAGAATATTTCAATTATTAATTTACAAATGACTTTTGAAATATTTGTAGTCATTCAATATAAAATGTAGCCTAGGACCTGATGCCAGAGTAAGTTGTAAGCCATTTTGGTGACTATCATTGTCATCACATGTATGTATTATTTTCTTTTTTCCAAGTTAAATTCCTTACACAGATTTTCAGCCATTCCTTACAATCCACTTTGCGAATTGTTCTTTGAACAAGTTATACTTTGTCCCTGTCTTGCTTCAATTGCCATGTTCAGAACTTAAGTTACCTCAGATAAAATTCGACCAACATATGGAAAAAATATCACATTATTGGCCTTTGTTCTATACACTCTATCACTTCAGTGCAAGATCACATTTGTGTATGTGCTTTAAAAGATTTGTAGATGTATTTGAAGTGTAGCATAACAGAAAAATAGATTGATTTCTTCCATGTGCCGATTCACTCTTCAAATACCTGTGACAGCCAGGGTTAGACCAGTTCCAAAGCAGATGCCAGCAACTCCACCTGTATGGCAGGAGTACTTGGACCAGAATGTCCTGCCTCCTGGGCACACTAGAACGAAACTGGATCAGACATGCAGTAGCTAGGACTGGCACTCACTCCAATATGGATGTGGATTGTCTACCCCAACACATCTGTGTTTTACAAGCCCAGCCATAGTGTCTGTTGGGTTGTTTGTGGTATTTACTGTGGACTGTGATTTAGCCTGATATAAAATCTACAGTTCTATGGTGAATAATTTTTTCTCTAAAATCTAAACGTGAAACTTTACATAAATCTCTACTAAAATTTATCTTTGGAAAAATATAGAGTTGCCCAATTTCTTTGATGGTAGAACTTTGCTCCTGCTATTAGATTGATTTTTTTTTCTAGATCCACCTTGGCATTTAGGGTATTTGGCCTTGGAATACCATTTTCATTTACTTGAGATACTTAAAAACATTGACTTAAATATTTTATTATAGTAATAAGAGTGGAATTCAGTTACCTGTTAATAGAAGTTCATCAGCTAATCTTATATAATTT